>NC_134812.1:40116834-40124334 GCF_046742065.1 Oratosquilla oratoria
GACATTCACTTAAGGTTACCTTCTCTTAAATGAAATTAACTATTAACTATCAACTTCTTATTATGAAATGTTTATATTCAGTATTATTCATAATATTATCTATAATGTTTATGATATGAAATAAACATTTATATCAAGAATTAGCTTTCAGTAAGCGTGTTCTAAAGTATTCCCAGTCTTTTCCGTTGGTTCTCCACCTCATCTTGACATCCGGTCTACGAGTTGAAGCTTTTGTCGGAAGTCAGCATAATGAGCTTTTCTGAAGATGGGTATTACAGATACGCAACTCTCTGTCTCTTGGTGCTGGTGGTTGAGGTAGAAGAGGTGGTGCTGATGGTTGTAGCGGTGGTGGTAGTGGTAGAGGTTCTGATGGTGGTGGTAGAAGTGAAGGAGGTGGTATTGACGGTGGTAGTAATGGTAGAAGTGGTGGTGGTAGTGGTAGTAGCGGTGGTGGTATTGAAGGTGATATTAGCGGTGGTGGTTAAATTGGTGGTAGTTCTGACAGAGGTGATGGTGCTGGTGCTAATGGTGATGATGGTGATGGTAGTTGTGATGCTGGTATTGGTGGCGGTGGAGGTGATAGTGATGGGCGTCAGAGTTGATGGTGATAGATGAGACTGATCTGTTCAACTCCTAGAACAACCACCACATCAACCCCCACCCACCTTCCGGAGATCGAACAAGAACCCCCCAAAAACAAGACATCCTTGAATGGTTTTATTCTGGCGCAAAGTTTATCTCGAAAGACCGGAGACGTGATGCCAGATCGATGATCTCTCCGGAGACGCTGAAAGACTCAAGACGAAGACGAAGAAGAAGACGAAGAAGAAGAAGAAGGAGTCCAACATTAGAGTTTTCGTTTGAAAGCATCTCAGAAAAGACGCTGGATTGGGGGGAAGGGAGGGTGAGGATGGAGGAGGAGAGGGTTAAGTATGCCAGAGAGGAGGAGAAGGAGGAGTACAGGGAGGGGAGGGGAGGGAAGGGGAGGGGAAGGGAGGGGAGGGGAGGGGAGGGGAGAAGAAGTAAAGGAGGGAAAAATGAAGGGGAGAAGGAAGAGGAGAAAGAGGGGAAGGAAAAGAGAGGAAGAGAGGAAAGAGGATGAGCGGGAGAATGAAGAGAGGGGGGAATAAAGGTGAAGAATCGGAGAAGAGGGGAAGAAGAGGAGAGGAGGGGAAGAGGAGAAATACGAAAGGAAGAGGAAGAAGAGAAACCGTAGGAGAAAAAGGAATAGAAGAAGAGGAAGAGATGGAGAAGGAGAAGGAAGTAATGATTAGAGCAAAAAAGAAAAATAAAGAGGAGGAGAGGGACGGGAGGAAAGAAGAAGAAGAGGAGAAAGAGAAGGAAGAGTAGGAAGAGGATGAGGAAAGTGAAGAAAAGAAGGATTAGGAGAAAAGGGACGAGGAACCTAGAAAGGAGGAGGAGGAGGAGAAGGAGAAGGAGGAGGAGAAGGAGGAGGCAGAGGGATAGAAAGAGGAGGAGTGAGAAAGGAGGTAGAAAAGGAGGTGACGATGTTATGCAGACGAGGGTGCATGATTCTCTTAGACGTCATCAAAGTCGTTCTGTCGAAGTCTCGAACTCGACCTCGATATGAAGGATTTAGTGTGAAGTCTCCACGATGGATCTCGCCCAGGACCATTTCTCTCTCTCTCTCTCTCTCTCTCTCTCTCTCTCTCTCTCTCTCTCTCTCTCTCTCTCTCTCTCTCTCTCTCTGTCTACTCTCATCTCTCTCCTCTCCTCCTCTTCTCGCTCTCACTCTCTCTCTCTCTCTCTCTTCTCTCTATCTCTCTCTCTCTCTCTCTCTACCTCACCTTCTCTCTCTCTTCTCTCTCTCTCTCTTCTCTCTCTCTCTCTCTCTCTCTCTCTCTCTTCTCTCTCTCTCCTCTCTCTCTCTCTCTCCTCTCTCTCTCTCTCTTTCTCTCTCTCTCTCTCTCTCTCAGTCTCTTCGCCCTCTCTCTCTTCTTCTCCCTCTCTCTCTCTCTCTCTCTCTCTCTCTCTCTCTCTCTCTCTCTCTCTCTCTCTCTCTCTCCAGGAGCCTACGCCAAGAGGCGCTGATTAGCTGCGGCCGAAGCCGTCATTTTTGCCCTGTGTACGCGCTATAGGGACTGTTGAAAGGTGGGGCAGGGAATATAGTAGTCACTGCTATATAGGAATCGGAGAGAAGTGAGCGCGGGACTCGAACCCACGACTAGGATACTGCGAGACCAGCATGCTTCCGATTACGTTGACAGGAAACATAATAGTTGATGTAACACTGCCACGCTGCACATTTTCTTTTCTAATTTTATATATATATTTTCTTAAAGAGAAAATGTTATTTAATTTGGCCTTGTTCACACTAGTGGTTTGAACCGCGCGGAAACTGGGGTGGTACCGTATAGTCAAGAAAAAACCGCTCGGTTATGTGTGAACACCTCAACTGACTTACACTGTAATTGAACCGCCCCAGTTCAAACCGCGGCAGTTGAAGACGCTAGTGTGAACAGGACCTTACTGACGAGTCTCTTTGCAACCTGAGGGTCACCAGGCGTGTTGAGGCAAAGCGTCTGGCGACAGACAAAACATAAAAAAAATACACATTAGGAAAGAGACCCCCCCTCCCGCAAAAAAAATAAAAAAAAGCTGGGGATACAGAGATGGAAGGAAATGGTAGTGTTATAAATCTAATTGGGTCCTTTTTTTTTATTAAATCAATTTAGTATATTGCCAAGAGAAATGATTAATAAATTCATAGGCAGTAATGTTTTGGAATGGTCAGGTTTGTGTAGTAGTCCATAGTTACGTTATGTAATTACATCTGGCTATTGGAATTATATAATAGGATGGAGGGGGGTCGGCATGTGGTTTTGTCTGGCGGACAGAAAGGAATGGTGAATTATTCTGATGGGGGTGTCTCTGGGGGTGTCACATGACAATACACGAGAAAGGAAACGGAAACAGGGTACCCCGGGACGGAGACCCAGCAGAACTCACGACAAGGAACCCTTCCCCCTCCACTCTCTCCCATAGACCCTTTCCCCCTTCCCCTTCTTCCTCCCTCTCCCCATACCCCTCTCCACTTCCCCCTTCCCCTTACCTCTCCCCCTTTTCCCGCCTCCCCCTTTTTTCCCCCCCTTCCCCTAACCCTACTTCCCCCTCTCTACCTCCCTTCCCCCCCTCACCTTCCCCTTTATCCCTGTTCCACTCCATCTCCTCTCCCTCCCTCCTACGCCCTTACCTTCACCCTCTCCCCTTCCCCCTTCCCCTTCTTCCTCCCCCTCCCCCTCCCCCTCCCCCTTTCCCCTTCCCTCTCCCCCTCCCCTTCCCCCTTCCCCTTCTTCCTCCCCCTCCCCTCCCCTCCCTTTCCCCTTTTCCCTTTCCTCATCTCTCTCCCTCTCCTACCCCCTCACCTTCACCCTCTCCCCTTCCCCCTTACCTCTCCCCTTCTCCTTCCCCCTTCCCTTCTCCCTTACCTATCCCACTCCCCTTCCCACTTCCTTCCCTTCCACTTCCCTTTCCCCCTTCCCTCCCCTTCCCACTTCCCTTCCCCTTCCCCTTTCGATCCCCCATCTTCTTCCCTCCCTTCCTCTCTCCTTTTCCTCTCTTCCACTTTCTCCCTTCCTCTAACCTCCTTTCCTTCTGTCCGTCACCCTCTTTCTTTTTCTTTTGCTCTTTCTTCCTCTTAACCCCGCTACACCCCCTCCTTCTCCTTCTCCCCTTCCCCTTTCTCCTTCACCTCCTCCTCCTCCTCCTCCCCCTCCCCTTCCTCCCCGTCCCCCTTCTCCTCCCACTCCTCGCTCCCCTTTTTCCTCCCCCTTTTCTTCCCCTTTTTCCCTTCCCATCTCCACCTTTTCCACTCATCTTCCCTCCCCCCACTCCATCCCTACCCTCTTGCACCTTTCCCCCTCCCTATGGTCACCCACAGGAATGAGACGACGTTGTTCGTAATATAACGGTCACTTGGATACTGTACCTTTCGAACCACACGAAGAATTATGAAACATGGAAGAACCGTGACGCAAATCCTGCCTCTACGTGAACGAAAGTTTACGACATGACGGCCAAAAGCATCTCCTTCGCGATTCGCCTTATACTGAGCGAAACAATCTGATTGCTGTTGCGTCACTTTTGGGACTGAGCTAAACAATATGGTATCTGTTGGTGTCACTTTTGAAACCGAACGCACAAAGGTGATGTTCGGGGTTTCGTTGCCCCTGCGTCCCCCTACATTTTCGTCTATTAATTGCCGAGTACCAGGTTAGAGCGTCGCTACTTGCGGCGGAGGTCGAGGTGACGTTAGTTCGACCATTGCCACCAGCGAGTTGAACCAAGGGCATGGCTTATTAAATTCCACACCTAAAAGCCCTCTGTGAGGGGCACCGTGCGAGCCTCCTGATAGGGGGAGTTCCCAATGTTAAAAAAAATCAAGTGACGAGTAGCCGGTTTGTTTCAATGAATTATAACGTGGAGGACCTTTTGATCCATAACGGGGTCGAAAGAAAAAAAAAAGTAAATAAATGAGTGAGTGAATAATTTAATGAATAAATAATTTAAATAAATCAAGTCAATAAGCAAATAAGAATACGAAAAATTTTAATCAATTAAATAAAGAAATAAGTATAGGGGAATAAAAGAATGTTAATGAAAATAATAATAATAATAATAATAATAATAATAATAATAATAATAATAATAATAATAATAATGATAATAATAATAATAATAATAATAATAATAATAATAATAATGATAATAAATATGATAGTAATAATAATGATAGCAATAATAATAATAATAATAATAATAATAATAACAATAATAATAATAATAATAACAACAACAACAACAACAACAATAATAATAATAATAATAATACAATAATTGATAATAATAATGATTATAATAGTAATAATAATAATAATAATAATATTAATAATGATAATAATAATAAGAAATAATAATAATATAATAATAATAATAATAATAATAATTAATAATAATAATAGTAATAATATAACTAATAATAATAATAATAATAATCATAATAATAATATAATAATAATAATAAAAATAATAATACTAATAATTAATAGTAATAATAATAATAATAATGAAAATAATTATAATAATAATAACAATAATTAATAATATAATGATAATAATAATAATAATAATAATAATAATAATAATAATAATGATAATAATAATGATAATAATAATAATAATAATAATAATGATAATAATAATAATAATAATAATAATAATAATAATAATAACAGTAATGATAATAATAATAACAATAATAATGATAATGATAATAATATAATAGTAATAATGATCAAATAAATAATAATGATAATAATGATGATAATGATAATAATAATGATAATGATAATGATAATAATGATAATACTTATAATGATGATAATAATGATAATAATGATGATAATGATGATGATGATGATGACGACGACAACAGTAACAACAACAACAACAACAACAACAACAACAACAACAACAACAACAACAACAACAACAACAACAACAACGATAGTAACAATAATAATAATAGTAATAGTAATAGTAATGTTGATAATAATGACGATAATGATGATAATGGTGATTATGATGACGACGAGGGCCCGCGTTCGAATCCAGTATGTGAAGTCGACTTATACTTGCCCTGGCAGTCGTAGCACACAAGGCAAAGGTGACGAACTTCTCGGTCACAAATAAGCGTCTCCTGGCTTGAGTTTTTTCCCGGTGCCGGTTGACGCCAGACCATTCCGGTATCGGTTGACGCCAGACCATTCCGGTGCCGGTTGACCCCAAGACCATTTCGGTGCCAGTTGATGCCAGGGCCATTTCGGTGCCGGTTGATGGCAGGATCATTTCGGTGCCGGTTGACGCCAGAACCATTTCGGTGCCGGTTGACGCCAGACCATTTTGGCGCCTGTTGACGCCAGACCATTTCGGTGCCGGTTGACGCTAAGACCATTTCGATGCCGGTTGACACCAGGACAATTTTTCGGTGCCAGTTGACGCCAGGACCATTTCGGTGCCGGTTGACGCCAGACCATTTCGGCTCCTGTTGATGCCAGACTATTTCGGTGCCGGTTGGCGCCAGGACCATTTTTCGGTGCCGGTTGATGCTAGGACCATTTTTTTCGGTGCCGGTTGACGCCGGACCATTTTGGCGCCTGTTGACGCCAGACCATTTCGGTGCCGGTTGACGCCAGGACCTATTCGGTGCGGTTGACGCCAGGACCATTCCGTTGCCGGTTGACGCCAGGACAACTTTTCGGTGCCGGTTGACGCCAGGACAATTTTTCCGTGCCGGTTGACGCCAGACCATTTCGGTGCCAGTTGATGCCAGGACCATTTCGGTGCCGGTTGACGCCAGGATCATATTATTCTGTGGAGTGAACTGCGGACTATAGACGGAACGGGACGGGATCTGGAACGATCGGGACCCCATCGCCTGGCGGAGGGAAGAAGAGGAGGAGGAAAAGAGAGAGAAGGAAGAGGAGGAGGAAGAGGAGGAGGAGGAGGAAGATGATGAGTAGGATGAGGAAGAGGACGAAGGACAGTACGATTATTGGGAGGAGGAGGAAGAGAAGGAGTAGGATGAGGAGGAGAGGGAAGAAGAGGACTAGGAGGAGGAGGAGGAGGACGAGGAGGAGTAGGAGGATTATTAGGAGTAGAAGCAGGAGTATGAATGATAGTAAAAATAGTACTCGTAGTAGTATCATTAACGTAGTGATCACTACTACTATCACCAAAATTAGTGGCAGTAAGAGAAGGAAGAGTAGGAGGAGGAGGAGGAGGAGGAGGAGGAAGAGTAGTAGTAGTAGTGATAGAAATAGTAATAATGACAGTAGTAGTAGTAGTAGTAGTAGTAGTAGTAGTAGTAGTAGTAGTAGTAGTAGTAGTAGTAGTAGTAGTAGTAGTAGTAGTAGTAGTAGTAGTAGTAGTAGTAGTAAGAGGAGGAGTAGAGGAGGATGAAGAAAAGGGGGCGTAGTAGTAGTAGTAATAGTAGGAGAGTATGAATAGAAGCTGTAGCAATAGTAGGAGTGCATCCGTAGTTTTAGTAGTAGTAGAAGTAGTAGTAGTAGTAGTAGTAGTAGTAGTAGTAGTAGTAGTAGTAGGAGTAGTAGGAGGAGGAGGAGGAGGAGGAGGAGGAGGAGGAGGAGGAGCAGGAGCAGGAGCAGGAAGATTAGAAAATAGAGAAATAGGAAGTAAAAGAGAAGGAGAAGAAAGAGTAGGAGGAGGAGGAGGAGGAGGAGGAGGAGGAGGAGGAGGAGGGGAGGAGGAGGAGTAGGGGAGGAGGATATAGAGAAGGAGGAGAGAGAGGAGGCGTAGGAGTAGGAGGAGGAGGAGAAGGGGAGGAGGAGAAGGAGGAAGAGGAGAGGGAGGAAGAGCAGGGGTAGAAGGATGAGGAGAGACTGGAGAAGGAGGAAGAGAAGAGAGAGGAAGAAGAGGAGGATGAGGATGGAGAGGAGGAGAAGGAGGAAGAGGAGAGGG
>NC_134812.1:40129334-40144334 GCF_046742065.1 Oratosquilla oratoria
TTGGTGGCAGTATCCTTTTCCCCCACCACAGGGAATTCCCCCACCACAGAAAATGAATACTCAGAGAAATGGTACAGGACAGCAACAAGGGGTTGGGAGACAGCATAACGGAGGGACAGTCGTAGTGGCAGGATCGGAGGAGGGATTGAGGAAGTTGGTGACAGAGTTTGGGAGAGTATGTGATAGAAGAAAGCTGAAGATAAATGTGGGTAAAAGTAAGGTGATGAGATGTACAAGGGGTGAAAGTGGCAGCAGACTGGAAGTGAGCATTAAGGGAGAGCGACTGGAGGAAGTGGATAGTTTTAGATACTTGGGTGCAAATGTGGCAGGAAAAGGTGGAGTGAAGGTGGAGGTTGAATGTAGATTGAGAGAAGCGAGTAAATGCCTTGGTGGATTAAAGAGTGTAATGAGGAATAGACATTTGGGAATGGATGCTAAGAGGAGACTGTATGAAGGAGTGATTGTGCCAACAGCACTGTATGGGGCAGAAACATGGAACATAAGAGAGGAAGAGAGAAGGAGTTTGAATGTGTTTGAGATGAGGTGTCTGAGAAGTATGATGGGGGTTACTAGGCTAGATAGAGTGAGAAATGAGGAGGTGAGGAGGAGAACAGGGGTGGAAAGGGAGTTGGGAGATAGGGTTGATGAAAGAGTATTAGGATGGTTTGGACACATGGAAAGAATGAGTGAAGAAAGACTAGTAAAAGAGGTATGGAAGGCAGATGTGGAGGGAGTGAACATGAGGGGACGTCCTTGGATGAGGTGGATGGATGGGATGAAGGGGGCTTTGGGGAAGAGGGGAATGTCTATTGAGGAAGGACGGGAGGGGACAGAAGACAGGGGTGAATGGAGAATGGTTGTATATGGATGATTTTGTGATGCATGAGGTGGAATGGGCGGGGGGATTGGGGGTGAGGTAGTATGTGTGAGCAAAATTTGACGCAGCCCGAAGGGATTTCTCCCCGTCTTCTCCTTTTATGCATGGGGGACGGAGAGGGGGGGTCGCCGATTTAATGAAGCGGCCTTGCTGTGGATGTGCTGTGTCTTGCGACACTGCTTCTGACCCAGGGCAGTGGACAAGGTGCAGGGATGACCCGTCATCCAGGAGGTGCTAAGATTTGAGGGAGGGTGGAGGGGTGTGGAGTGTATTCAGGGATGGAATGGGTGGGAATGATTTTATGCCTTTTCCTTTTTGGCTACCTCCCTTGTAAGGGGGAAAAAGCCTTGGTATATGTATGTATGTATGTATGTATGTATGTATGTATGTATGTATGTATGTATGTATGTACAAGCAAGGACACATCAACAGATATCACTGAAGCATCTGATGATGTTAATTCCGAGCAACCAAGCACGTCAAGTGGCAATAAAGGCCATGACGGTCATAACGCAAAAACATACCAGTGTGATCGACCATCCAAGCGCCGAAAATATCAGGAAGAACTCATATAGTATAAATTTACTTGCTGTACAGTTAATGATATTCATCATCCTCAGTGTGTTCTGTGTTTTGAGGTTCTTGCACACGAAAGCCTGAAACCAGCAAAAATGAAAAGACACTTGCAAACCAAACATCCAGATCATGCTCAAAAGACAAAAGACTTTTTCCAACGAAAGGAAAAAGATCTACAAGGACAAAACCAGGTGATAACACAGAGAACTACAACTCCTGCCAAAGCTCAAACGGCATCATATGGGTCCACACTCAATGTTCATTTGTGTGACTCTAAATGGCTAGCAACACTTGCATATTTTGCAAATATTTATGACAAACTGAATGATATGAACTTGTCAATATAATGCCTAAACACAAACATTTTGACAATGTCCGACAAAGTAAATAAATTCAAAAGGAAGCTGGAACGATGGGCTGTGAGATCTGAAGAGGGAAATATTGAAATGTTTCCCTTGCTGGAAGAATTCGTTGAAGAGAATGAATTACACGCATGTTTGGATAACATGAGAGGAGCCATCGCCACTCACCTTCGAAGCCTCTTTGACCACTTCAAAAAGTACTTCAAGGAAGAGACAACTCTACAAGAACATGACTGGATCCGACAGCCGTTCACTGCTACCGGGAGTCACTTACCATCAGATCTGGAGGATGCCCTGCCTGCTTGAACTTTCGAGTGATGGAACCTTACGGATGAAGTCTGAGTCGACAACACTGGACAAGTTTTGGATATCAGTGGCAGAAGAATATCCAGGATTATCCAAGACCGCAATGAATGTACTGACGCCTTTCGGATCGACCTACCTTTGTGAAGTTACATTTTCCGCACTAACATTCATAAAAAACAAGTACCGATCACGACTCCGTGTCGAGGATAATTTCCGTGTTGCGGTTTCCAGCATCGCCCCAAGGCTGAAGACGCTGTGCTCCAAGAAGCAAGCCCATACTTCCCATTAATAATAGTAAGTTGTTCAGCCTTTAAAGACGGTGTGTGTGTGTGTGTGTGTGTGTGTGTGTGTGTGTGTGTGTGTGTGTGTGTGTGTGTGTGTGTGTGTGTGTGTGTGTGTGTGTGTGTGTGTGTGTGTGTGTGTGTGTGTGTGTGTGTGTGTGTGAGAGAGAGAGAGAGAGAGAGAGAGTGAGAGAGTGAGAGAGAGAGAGAGAGAGAGAGAGAGAGAGAGAGAGAGAGAGAGAGAGAGAGAGAGAGAGAGAGAAAGAGAGAGATCCATACAAGCTTACTTATGTACATGCATATATACATACATACGTGTGCACGCACATAGGCTACATGCATACATACATACAAACATACACACATCCATGTATACATAGACATGCAAGCAGATACACGGAGACAGGGAAATGCGTTATAGTGATTGTCAGAAATTCGTTGTTGTTGGGAAAGTGGGTCGCGACTCTATCGAAATAATTTGTAGGGGGTCGCAGCCAAAAAAGTTTGAGAACCCCTGCACTAGGGTAACGATAGTCTAGCATGTACAGTGTGGCGGACTGGCGGATATATATGTATACTATACACACATAAACTTATATATATATATATATATACATACATATATAAAGGGATTTGAATGGCTGGTTTGTTATCACAAACATATAAGAAATACGAAACGTTTGTTTCTATCGTCATATTTGAGGAAACAGGGATTGATGGGGCGCACGGGTTTCCTTATATGAAATTATTAGCAGGCTTTACGCCTGTTCATCATACATATGTGTGTGTGTGTGTGAGATTCACCTTGGTCTTTGGATCACGTGTTGAACTCGTGGTCGACAGCTATTTCCCTCCCGGAAGAAAGCTCAGAGCTCGTAATGACCGATCTATGGGTAATGTTATAACCTTGCACGCACACATACCCCAGCTCCCCGCCCACGAGAGTTGGAGTAACGACTCGAAGCGGAGCTATACTGAAATAATTTCAGCCCTGGGCAGGATTCGAACCAGGTACCGCCGTACTGACAGCCTGGGACTCTACCAACCGCGCCACCGAGTGTGTGTGAGTGTGTGTATGTGTGTGTGTGTGTGTGTGTGTGTGTGTGTGTGTGTGTGTGTGTGTGTGTGTGTGTGTGTGTGTGTGTGTGTGTGTGTGTGTGTGTATGTGTGTGTGTGTGTTTGTGTTTGTGAGAGAGAAAAGAGCACTATGAGAGAGAGGCAGATAGACAGACAGACAGACAGATAGATAGATAGATAGAGAGAGAGAGAGAGAGAGAGAGAGAGAGAGAGAGAGAGAGAGAGAGAGAGAGAGGCGCAGAGAGAGAGAGAGAGAGAGAGAGAGAGAGAGAGAGAGAGAGAGAGAGAGAGAGAGAGAGAGAGAGAGAGAGAGAGAGAGAGAGAGAGAGAGAGAGAGAGAGAGAGAGAGAGAGAGAGAGGCGCAGAGAGACAGACAGAGGGACAGACAGAGAGAGAGAGAGCGTCAGCGAGCAAGCGAAAAAATACGTAATTGATTAAGTAAGCTAGTGGTTGAGTAATCATTTGAAAGAGTCTTATTCTGAGGAATGCTCCCTCGAGAAAGTGAAGGCGTGTGTAACGTTACGAGAACGTTACTTGTGCTTTGGTGCCGAGGGAGTGAAGAAGACTCGACTGGGTTTGGTGGCTTTGTTTTGGAAAGTGCGAGTGCCGACCTAGGTGGGTCGGTAGTCAAGGCTCCGAACCCTGCCCTAACCGCAAGAGTGACCGCGAGCCTTGGGTCGCACACTGCTGGTGACAAGTACAGAAGGGAACTGACCTGGACACCAAAACCTGGCATCCTTATATACCCACCCTGCGTACGCTAAAGTAGCAAACAACCCATCCTGACCGAAACATGGCTCAGCAGGGCCTAGTTTGTGTTTTCATGAGGATACAAACGCATGTAGTACAGGCGTAATATGGACTTAACCTTCACAAATGTAATACAAGGCTGAAGGCCAGCTGTTTCTACACAACATATACATTCCTTGTCCACCCCATTTCTGCATCGGCGATACTATAAGTTAAAATATCGCGCAGATGCACATATGGGGGACTGTTCACCACAAGTGAATGTATCATGGGTAAAAAATCCTTGAAAAAAGAGAGAAAAATACAATGCAATATATGTTAAGTGGAAATGTGGTTGGTGCCGTGCTGGAGGAGGAAGAACAAAAAGAGGAGAAGGAGGAGGAGCAGGAGGAGGAGTAGGACATATGTGGGTAGGAGATAATAGCTATCGTAATTTCGGGAGTGTAGGAGCAGGAGGAAGAGGAGGAGGAGAGTGCGTGTGGGAGGGGGAGGGTCTGAGGTATGGGGAGGAGGAGGGGGAGGGGGACACTAACCTTTCTTGTGCAGATTTGGAATAGCCTACACAAAAGAGAAGCGAACATCAATTAGTGCACGAACACACGCACACACACACACACACACACACACACACACACACACACACACACACACACACACACACACACACACACACACACACACACACACACACACACACACACACACACACACACACACACACACATACACACGCACACACATACACACACTCGAGCGTCCGGGGAAGTAGAATGAGGCACTGGATCCGGAATTGATCAATGGTGATGTCACTTTGCATGTAGGTCCATTGTCAGGCTGCAGCCCCAGCCACAGCCGCAGGCAGGTGTCGCGACAAGACTTATTTAGTGTCACAAACATTAGCCTCGCCCGAAGACATAGTCTTATGTGTGTGTATGTGTGTGTGTGTTTGTGTGTGTGTGTGTTTGTGTGTGTGTTTGTGTGTGTGTATGTATGTGCGTGTGTGTATATGTATGTGCGTGTGTGTGTGTGTATGTGTGTGTGTGTGTGTGTGTGTGTGTGTATGTGTGTGTGTGTGTGTGTGTGTGTGTGTGTATGTATGTATGTGTAATATAAATATATGTACTACATGTATCATATGTATGCATGAAAATACAATATATGCATTCAACTAGACTATGTATCAGTGGTATACGTGGATATCGTTGGTTTGAATATAACTCAAATGTCCTTATAACCATTGAGCAGGGATTACACACACACACACACACACACACACACACACACACAAACACACACACACACACACACACACACACACACACACACACACATATATATATATATATATATATATATATGTATATATATATATATGTATATATATATATATATGTATATATATATATATATATATATATATATATATATATATATATATATATATGTTTTAAATAACCCACTGTCGGAGAAACAAAGCAAAAGAAACAGACGAACTGTATATTTCGACCACTACTGTGGTCCTCTTCAGCAGATAGGTACAAGGTAAGATGTACAAGAATATATACAGTGAGAGAAGTACAAAGTGAGAACAAGGGGAGGTGGCTTAAGTCACATGTCCCACTTTGTACCTCTCTCACTGTATATATTCTTGTACATCTTACCTTGTACCTATCTGCTGAAGAGGACACAGTAGTGGTCGAAATATACAGTTCGTCTGTATATTTTGCTTTGTTTCTCCAACAATGGGTTATTTAAAACATTTTACTACATGTGCTACTACATTTTCGTCTTGTGATATATATATATATATATATATATATATATATATATATATATGTGTGTGTGTGTGTGTGTGTGTGTGTGTGTGTGTGTGTGTGTGTGTGTGTGTGTGTGTGTGTGTGTGTGTGTGTGTGTGTGTGTGTGTGTGTGTGTGTGTGTGTGTGCGCGTGTGGTGTGTGTGTGTGTGTGTGTGTGTGTGTGTGTGTGTGTGTGTGTGTGTGTGTGTGTGTGTGTGTGTGTATCTATCTATACACCAAGGGCTTTTTCCCCCTTATAAATGAAGTAGTAAAGTAAAAAAGGAAGTACTCACTCCCATCCATTCCACTCCCTCTCATCTTATCCCCTCATGGATGACGGGTCATCCCTGTATCCTGCCCACTGCCATGGGTCAGAACCAAGGTGGGCAGAGCTGAATGTAGAGAAAGATAGGGGGGATTCATGGTAGTAGTTAAAGGCGCTAAAAATGACAGTGATGGGAGAGAATGAAGGAGAAATAAGAAAGGATGAAGTACAAGTAATTTTGAAAATTATGAAAGCAGGTAAGGCACCTGGGTTAGATGGGTGTCATACGGGGTGTCCGAAAAAAGGAGGTACTGTAATTGTGGACTGGCTAGTGAGGTTATTTAATGAGTGTCTAAGAGAGAATAAAGTACCGGAGGACTGATGTGCCTGTATAGTTTCGCTTTTCAAGGGAAAAAGGAACAAATCTGAGTGGAGTAGTTTCAGAAGGGTTAGTTTGTTGAATGTAGTTGGGAAGGCATATGGGAGGGTTTTAATTGAGAGGATAAGGAGAGGAATAGAGAGAGGAATTGGTGAGGAACAGTATGGGTTTAGGAGAGGTAGGGGTTGCGTGGGTCATATTTTTTTGTGGGAGGGCAGATATGTGAGAAGGCTTTAGCAAAAGTTAAAGATGTTTTTGGGCCTTTATGAATTTCGAAAAGGCTTATGACATAGTAGACAGGAAGGCACTATGGGAAGTATTGCAGATATATTGGATTAGGAGAAAGCTCTTAAGGGCAGTCAAGAGTTTTTACGAGAGTAGTAGAGCCTGTATTAGGATTGGAAATGGAGAGAACGGATGGCTTTGAGGTAAAGGTGGGACTGCTACAAGAATGTCATGTTGCCATGGCTGTTCAATGTATACATGGGTGAGGTGGTGCAGGAGGTAAATGCAAGTGTAATGGGTATGAGACTGCAGATAGTTAAAGAAAACGGAGAAAAGTGAGAGGGGAGTCGGTTGTTGCTTACTCACGACACTGCGTTTATGGCAGGATCAGAAGAAGAATTAAGGGAATTAGTGACGGAGTTTTGGGAGGGTATGCAATAGGAGAAAGTTGAAGGTAAATGGGGGTAAAAGTAAAGTGGTGAGGTACAAGGAAAGGGGATGACAGTAAGTTGGAAGTAAGTCTCAAAGAGAGATGCTAGAGGAAATGGATAATTTCAGGTATTTGGGATTGCATGTGGGAGGAAAGGGAAGAGTGGTGGTGGAAGTAATTTGTAGACTGAGAGAAGCAAGTAAATGCCTTGGGGGATTAAAAAGTGTCATGAGAAATAGGCATTTGGGATTATATGCAAAGATTAGACTCTACAAAGGGGTGATTGTGCCAACGGTACTGTATGGGGTAGAAACATGGAATTTAAGACAGGCAGTGAGGAAAAGTTTTAATGTGTTTGAGATAAAATGTCTACGAAATATGGTTGGAGTTATAAGGTTGGATAGATTGATAAACGAGGAGGTGAGGAGGAGAGCTGGGGTGACAGGTGGTAATGGGGATGACAGGTGGTAATGGGGATAACAGGTGCTAATGGATATGGAACTGCCTAGTGTAGGCCTCATGGTTTCTTACAGTCTCCTTCATTCTTATGCTGTTATGTTCTTATGTAAAAGGAGATGACAGGAAGAGCTGATGAAAGAGTTCTGGGAAGGTTCGAACACATGGAAAGAATAAGTGAAAAAAGATTAGTAAAAGAGGTGTTGATATATCGATCGCCATGACACTTGATCTACATTCATGAAAGGTACCCGACATCCGCTAGTCTTTAGCAATCTTGATGACCTCGCATTTCCTAATCATAAACACATGAGTCAGATAACACAACACATCATAACAACGGCATCGCGCCATCGTCCTGCAAGGAACCGACACAAGTACCTAATGCCACCGACAGTTCATTAACCTTTCCTTATACCTGCCAAGCTACATTATCTTAAATACATACACCATGTCTAACCACATTCAAAAATAATATTACTAAACCCCTTACAATGCAACTAACACACATATAATACATATTATTATCACAGACACATTTCCTATATGACAAACTACACCAAACCTGGTTACCTAACCCCTTTTTCACTATATTAAGAGTGACTGCGTTCGCTAGAGAAAGGAGCCAGATTCACCAGGGGAGATTAAATCCCCAAGCTGTAATCCCAGATCATCCTTATGATAAACCTAGAAAACCAAAGAAGGTTTATATGACCCCGCTAAGCCCATCATTGTGTAGCATCAAGCTGGTACAGATAATGGACATGAAACTGCCTAATGTAGGTCTTATGGTCCCTTGCAGTCTCCTTTATTCTTATGCCTTTATGTTCTTAAGTAAAAGGAGTGACAGATAGGGCTTATGAAAAAGTACTGGGATATTCTGAACACAGGGAAAGAATGAATGAAGAAAAAAAAATGTGTGGAAGGAAAAGATGGGGGGAGTGAACTTGAGAGGACGACCGAGGATGAGATGGATGAAGTGAAAGGGTCTGTGGGCAAGAGACAAGGCAGGATATAAGGATGAGTGTAGAATGGCTGTGTATAGATGATACTGTGATGCAAGGAAGGGTGGGGAGGGGGACCGTAGGGAGTGGTTATATATTAATGATATTTTGACACAGCCCAAAGGGACTTTTCCCCGTCTTCTGTTTTTCTCCATGGTCGGACGGAGGGAGGGTGGTTGACAATTAAGTGAAGAGGATTTGCTGTGTTTATGCTGTCTTCCTGTTTTGCTTCTTTATGTGTATATTAACACGCACACACACATACGTATATATATATATATATATATATATATATGTATATATATATGTGTGTATATATATATGTGTATATATATATATATATATATATATATATATATATATATATATATATATATATATATATATATATGAGGCCAGGAAACGGAAACATGAGAAGAGCTTTGAGTTTTATTACCGATCTCTCGACACTCTGGTCTTTTTTCAGGTAAACTACATCTAGAGGAAAGATATACATTTAAATATATTTTACGTGTGTCGTTTACTCCTCTTTTTCGTATCTTCCAATCATTGATTGCTAGTGATACCGTTGGAAGAGACAATGTGATGAATCCTCCTCGGTTGTTATTGGAATTATTTTTACTAATTTCTGCAGCTTCTATCATTTTTCTCTTTTTCTTGTTGAGTCCTTTGTGTAGTATTTGTATGCTTTTCCAAATTGGTAGGTGTTCTGTTTTGTCTATATGTGTTACAAGTGAGTTTCTGGTTCTGTGTGATCTGACGTCGTTTTTGTTTTGTTGTGTCCGTTTTGTGAGCCCTTGTCCATTCTCTCCATAGTATGACTGCTCACAACCGGACCAGGGGGATTTTGTACACAATGCTATTTTCATTTTTAAAGTCTGTTGTTTTGTTTGTTATTATTTTCCTATTATTTGTCCTGTGTTTGTAATTACTTTAATGTTGTTCTGTTCTATATTTTTTCTTAATTTTGTGACCACTGTAGAGCTTGGGATTACGAATATATTGTTCTTATTGTTTTCTTCATTTTCTTTGTTATTTGTTGCTCTTTCCATTATGTCTTGTTCTTTTCTCTTTGACTGTATAATTAATCTCATAGGATATCTTAATTTTTGAATATTGAAACTATGCGTTTCATTTTGTCTTTTATGTATTCTGTGCTACATATTCTGTATGCACGTCGGAAGAATCCAGTGATTATACCTGATTTAATTTTTTCACTATGATCTGATAGATAGTGGACATAATTTTCTTTGTTGGTTTGTTTTCATTGTACTTTATATTTTGGGCTGGAATCTCTTATAATAATTGTTGTGTCTAAAAATGATAAGCACCCTTTATGTTCCTCTTCTAATGTGAACTTGATCTTTTCGTGTACATTTTTCATTAATCGGACTTCGTTTTGGATATTTGAGGTTTTGGATGCTATGATTAATATGTCATCTACATACCTTGTCCATGTGGTGTGTCTGTCTATTATTATTTGTACTGTATCTTGTCTATTTCTAATGTCTCCAAGAAAAGCTATGCAACTATTACACTAAAGAGTGACCCCATAGGAAGACCATAGTGTTGTCTATATTCTTCTTGAATGAATGCAAAGTGGTCGAAGATAATGCATAAAGAAATTACTTGTAAATAATCTGGTTTTGGAATGGGTAGTTCATTGTCATATAACTCTTCTGTTACTCTTTTTATAGCGTCTAGTGCTCCATTTATTGGGATATTTATAAAGAGTGATATTATGTCTAGTTTGTATAGTTTCTTGTCTTTAAATTGTATATATTTTTTACTTGTTTATCATATCTCCTGAATTCTTTAGATAGATTCCGCTTGATCCTAACATTTTTGAGGGTGGTTTGGCTAATCTGTGTAATGTGATATCGATTCCTGATGGTCTGGGTCTCAGTGGGATGCCTGGTTTATGCACTTTTGGGATTCTACGTATCTGAGGAGAGCGTTTTTTTCTAGTAAATGGAACAACTTTCCTCTTTCAGTTTTCTTCAATATTTTCCTAACTTTCATATCAAATGTGTCTGCTTTTTGTTGAGCGTACCCTATGTGTTTCTTTTCGTATGTTGTGGCGTCTTCTAAAAGAGTATTCATTTTGTTTGTGTAATTTGTTTTGCCCATAGTTTTTATACCACCACCTTTATCTGCTTGGGCTAAAATAACCTCATGGTAATTTTTAAGATTTTGTAAAACAATTTTCTAACGTCTCGTAATCTGGATTATTCTATTATCTGAGAGTCTTACAACAAAGTAAGAATCCTTGTTTAAAAAATTTATCTACACCGTGTCGTTCCATTTATAATTATGTGATACGAGCTCTGCGTAAATATCTTGATTGTTTCTCGTATTGAATTTTAGTCTAAGGGACCGATCTTTGTGTGTGTGTGTGTGTGTGTGTGTGTGTGTGTGTGTGTGTGTGTGTGTGTGTGTGTGTGTGTGTGTGTGTGTGTGTGTGTGTGAGTATATGTATGTGTATGTGTGCGCGTACACACGTCTGATGTCAGTCAGTAATCCGACGGGACCAGAGTCCTGATCTTGAGAAGCGATTGTCAGATCCGGCACCAGTCGCCGGGTGCGTCGCCGGAATGCCGGCCCATAAAGAACAGGTGATTTCCTGGCTGGCAGTCCGGGTGTACCGGGAGATTCCGGTCAAAAAAAAAAAAAAAAAAAAAAAAAAAATGTCCCCTTCATTGAAGGAGGTGGTGTCTTGTTCATTTTTTTTTTTTTTTTTTTAACGCGAAATCAACCCGGGGGCGAAAGGTGACCGTCTCCCCCGAGGGAGGAGGTATTGGTGATTTTTCCCTAGGGGATGGGGGTCACCATTTCACCCGTGGTAATGGGTAGTGGTGACCGTCTCCCCCTAGGAGTCACAAAAAGATAAGTGAAATACATAATAATAATAAGTTTGATAATGATAGTAACAACATTAATAAACTACTAGTAAAAATGTAAATTATAAGAATATTATAATAATGATAATAATAATGATGATAATAGTAATAATGAAAAAATAATAATACTAGTAATAATGATAGTGATAATGATAATAATAATATCTAATATTTATAATAATGTAATAATAACAATAATAATAATAATAATGATAATAATAATAATGATGATGATGATGATGATGATGATGATGATGATGATGATGATGATGATGATGATGATGATGATGATGATGATGATGATGATGATGATAATGACGATAATGCTGCTGCTGCTGCTGATGATGATAATAATAATAACAACAACAATAATAATAATAATAATAATGATAATAATAATAATAATAATAATAATAATAATAATAATGATAATAATAATAATAATAATAATAATAATAATATTAATAATAATAATAGTGGTAATAGTAATAATAATATCAATGATAATAATACATATATATACCAAACGCTTTTTTCCCCCTTACAAAGAGGTAGCCAAAAATAAAGGCATAAATACCACTCCCACCCATTCCATCCCCAACATACTTCACTCCCATCCACCACCTTCCTTCCTTTTATCTTGGCACCTCCTGGATGACGGGTCATCCCTGCATCTCGCCACACTGCCCTGGGTCAGAAGCAGTGTCGTAAGACACAGCACATCCACAGCAAGGCCGTTTCATTAAATCGGAGACCCCTCGACTCCATCCCCTCATGCATAAAAGGAGAAGACTGGGAGAAATCCATTCGGGTCTATGTCACACATACTCCTTCACCCCAGTCCCCCACACATTCCCCCTCATGCATCACAGTATCATCCATACACAACCCCTCTCCATTCACCCCTATTTTCTGTCCTCTCCCGTCCTTCTTCAATAGACATTCCCCTCTTTTCCCAATGCCCCTTTTACCCCATCCATCCATCTCATCCTAGGTCGACCCCTTATGTTCACTCCTTCCACATCCGCCTTCCACACCTCTTTTACTAGTCTTTCTTCACTCATTCTTTCTATATGTCCAAACCATCCCAATACTCTTTCATCCGCCCTATCTCCCAACTCCCTTTCCACCCCCGTTTTCCTCCTCACCTCCTCATTTCTCACTCTATCCAGCGTTGTAACTCCTATCATACTTCTCAAATACCTTATCTCAAACACATTCAAACTCCCCTCTTCCTCTCTTATGTTCCATGTTTCTGCCCCATACCGTGCTGTAGGCACAATCACTTCTTCATACAATCTCCTCTTGGCATCCATTCCCAAATGTCTATTCCTCATTACACTTTTTAATTGTCCAAGGCATTTACTCGCTTCTCTCAATCTACATTCTACCTCCACCCCCACTCCTTCCTTTCCTGCCACATTCACACCCAAGTATCTAAAACTATCCACTTCCTCCAGTCTCTCTCCCTTAATACTCACTTCCAGTCTGCTGCCACTTTCACTCCCTGTACATCTCATCACCTTACTTTTACCAATATTTATCTTCAACTTCCTTCTTTCACACACTTTCCCAGACACTGTCACTAACTTCCTCAATCCCTCCTCTGATCCTGCTACAAGTGCAGTGTCGTCCGCAAACAACAGCTGGTTTATTTCCCACCGTTCTCCATTTTCTTTAAGCATCTCCAATCCCTGACCCACCACCCTGGCATTTGCCTCTCGCACCACCCCATCCATGTATAAATTGAACAGACAGGGTGACATAAAACATCCCTGACGAAGTCCCATTTTTACCTCAAACCACTCTATCCATTTCTAATCCTGACACACGCTCCACTACTCTCGTAAAAACTATTGACACCTCCTAAAAGCTTTCCTCCTATCCCGTATATTTGCAATAGTCCCCACAGTGCCTTCCTGTCTACCCTGTCATAAGCCTTTTCCACATCCATAAAAGCACAAAAAACATCCTTACTTTTTCCTATAGCTTTCTCACATATCTATCTTACCACAAAAATCTCATCTACGCAACCTCTACCTGTCCTAAACCCACACTTTTCCTTACCAATTACTCCTTCTGTTCCTTTCCTAATCTTCTCAATCAAGACCCTACCATAACCCTTCCCAACTACACTTAACAAGGTAATCCCTCTGAAACTACTACACTCACATTTGTCCCCTTTTTACTTGTAAAGTGAAACTATACAGGCACTCTTCCAGTCCTCCGGCACTCTACCCTCTCTTAAACAAACATTAAAGAACCTCACCAGCCAGTCCACCAGCACTGTACCTCATTTTTTCAGACATTCTGCATGACATCCATCCAGACCATGTGCCTTACCTGCTCTCATCATCTTAACAACTGCCTTCACTTCATCCTTCCTTATTTCTCCTTCATTTTCCTCACTCATCACGGTCATTTTCTTAGCATTTCCCACTTCAAATAAATTTCCCTCCCTATCCTTCTTTACATTTAGCAACTCCCTAAAATACTCTACCCATCTTCCTCTTACTGCCTTCTCTTCCATTACCATCTCTCCATCTACACCTTTTACCTTTTCTTATCTACTTGATTCGCCTCCTCTTCCTCTCTTAATGTCTTTCCAAAACATCTTTTTATTATTTTTAAAATTTTCTGTCATACTCTTACCCTATTTCACATCTGCCATCCTCTTTGCCTCCTTTATCTTATGCTTTAGTTCTCTTCTCTTTTCTTTGTACCTCTCATATGATTTCCTCGTCCTATTTTGTAACCAATCTGTGAAAGCTCACTTCTTCTCTTCTACAACCTTCTTTACTTTCTCATCCCACCATTCACTACCCTTCCTTCTATTTCCTCCGGTCCTCCTTGTTCCACACGCCATCTTTGTACACCTTATGACTCCCTCCTTAAACCATTCCCATTTCTCCTCCACTCCTAGTTCTACTGTATCCTTCACTCCCCCCCACTCTTCTCTCAGATTCTTCTTATACTCCTCCTTTTCTTTCTCATTTAAGCAGTTCACTCTAAGCACCTCCCTACCTTTTGTCCTTTTCCTCTTTCTCCATCTATCTTTCACTCTCAACTTACCTTCCACCAAAAATGATCTGATATTCCCCCACTCTCTCCCCTAAGAACATGTACATCCTTAACTCTTCCTGTTCTGCTCCTGGTTACCACTATACAGTCCAATAGCACTCTATCTACCACCCTTCCTTCCACCACCCTCTCCCATGTATACATATACTTGACTTTTATCTTAAACACTGTATTTGGTATCATCAAATCTCCAGACACATGTCCACCATCAACTCTCCACCATGTTTTTTCCCTG
>NC_134812.1:40151834-40159334 GCF_046742065.1 Oratosquilla oratoria
CTAATCATGCAAATCTCGTTTAGTTAACCATCACGAGGGTAATTGAAGATAATAACTTGGTTTGGACCACCATTGGCCCGCACGCGGACTACTTGTCCCAAATCACACAGTTGAGAACCAAAGATCTTTTCTTACCCCCGGGGGAGGGGGGGAGGCGGGGATAACTCCTGTCCATCAGGGAGAGGAGCAAATGTCCTCCCCCCGTCTCCCTTGGCGACGTTGGCACGCAAGGACACAAGTGCCAACGCTTCGGTTGTGTCCTTGAATGGCACTCTCCCATCTCCCCCTACCCCCTTCCTACTCCCCCACCTCCCCCCTTATTCTGTCCCCCTTCCCTTCCTTCCCTTTATCCCACCTCCCCCCCTTTCTCTAATACTCCCCTCCCCACTCCCATCACTCCCTCCTCCTCCCCCCTCGTTCCTCCAACTTCCTCGTTATCCTCCCCTCTCCCATTCCTGCCCCCTCCCCCTTTACCTTCCCCCTCCTCCCACCCCCGTTATCTTCCCCCCTCCCCCTTCTAACACTCCCTTCCCCCGCCCTCTCCCTGTCCTCCTCCCCTCCCCCCTCTCCCAGCACTGTACACTTCCACTTCGATGAGTCGTGTGATGTTCACACATAATCGTATGTGTGGTCATGTGAACGTAATATGCGGGTTGTACATGTGGACTTGTTATGCGGTGTTCATATGTTATTGACCACGTTCTCTTTGCCATTCCGGCCTGTGAAGAGGACGAAAAAAAGGACTTCATATTTTAAATTGAACTAAAATTATTTTCATATTAAATACTCACTGAACGAGGAATAAAGAGCTCAAAGGTATTCAGACGTAGATTTAGTCTTGATGTAAGTAGAAACAACCTCGCTAAACAGACGAGGTCGTTGAAGGTAATATAGTTTTAGGATTCACTTGTATAAAGAGCTGAACACAATGTTGAAGTACTTTGTTTTATTTCATTTCTCTATTTTTTATGTTTATTTGTTTATTTATTTATACCTTTTATTTCTATTACTTTTTTATTTTACATTCATTTATGATTTTTTTATTTGTTCATCCTATTCATTCATCTAACCTATTTATTTATTTTTTATTCATTCATTTATTTCACTGATTTATTTATGTATCAATTTATGAATTTAGCTATTTCTTGTCTATTTGTTATAATTATTTTTACAGTTATTATTATTATTATTATTATTATTATTATTATTATTATTATTATTATTATTATTATTATTATTATTATTATTATTATTATTATTATTATTATTATTATTATTATTATTATCATTATTATTATCATTATTATTATTATTATCATTGTTATTAATATTATTATATGATTATTGTATTGTTAATCATTATTATCATTATTATTATTATTATTATTATTATTATCATTATTATTATTATTATTATTATTATTAATATTATTATTGTTATCATTATTATTTACTATTACTTATTACTATTACTATTATTATTATTATTATTACTATTATTACTATTATTATTATTATTATTATTATTATTATTATTATTAATATTATTATTATTATTATTATTATTATTATTATTATTATTATTATTATTATTATTATTATTATTATATTATTATTATTATTATTATTATTATTATTATTATTATTATTATTATTATTATTATTATTATTATTATTATTATTATTATTATTATTATTATCATTATCATTATTATTATTATTATTATTATTATTATTATTATTATTATTATTATTATTATTATTATTATTATTATTATTATTATTATTATTATTATTATTATTATTATTATTATTATTATTATTATTATTATTGTTGTTGTTGTTATTGCTAATATTATTAGTATATTATTATTATTAATGATATAATTATTATTATCATTAATGTTATTATCATTTTTTTCATCATCATCATCATCATCATTATTGTTGTTGTTAATATGAATTTCATTTGTTTTATTTTCCATCCATTTATTTTATTTATTCATTTATATTTGCGTTTCCTCGTAATGGACCTGGTATATCATTGTATTTCATTGTATATTATTCTTTCCCCAAGATCATTTCACCTCTTTTGCATCAGTGTATGCAACATCAAAGTCGACATAAAATAAGGTCTCTTCACTGCGCGAAGCAAATGTGACCAATTACGTGATCATGTCGACACGTGGAACGGAACCCCACTAACGTACCCGACCCTTAGCACAAAACAAACCAGTGGGCGGAAACACTGCCTCTGACGCCCACCTCTCACCCTGAGCGGCCCTGTTCTTGTACCGACTTCGTGCTAAGCCGGTGAAAGGAGTTTAGATGATTGCGTTGGTTTATGGACTGTTAAGCTTTATGTATTTTGGGTTATTTTTAACCCTCATCCGAGATAAACCACGGTTATCTTGTCCCTTTACATTGATTCACATTCCCTCACAGTTTGGTATACACTAGCTAACAGCCTAGCTAGAACTCTAAGTGATAAATAATTAAAATGGCGCATTTCAAACCCTCCATTAAAGTTTTATGTGCTGATATCTGTTATCTCACGACAGACGACATGGAAGGCTTTCCACTTCCCCCTCCCAGTGACAAGCGCTTCTATCCTCCGGGTGGAGGGGAGAAGGCAGAAATCACCCTGAAGAGGTGGAGTTACAAAGGCTGTATTACTCTGATCCGTAGGGGTGCTAGTAACGTTCCCCCTCTATAAAGCATTGAGTACATGAGGCTGGAGTATTGGGGTGGGGTGGGGGTGGGGGCGGAAGTGGATGGAGGAAGAAGTGGGAGCGGGGGGAAGTGGATTGGGAGAAGAAGTGGGGGTAGGGGGCGGAAGTGGATGGGGGGAAGAAGTGGGGGTGGGGGAGGGCGTAAGTAGATAGAGGAAGAAGGGGGGGCGGGGGCCGGAAGTGGGGGAGGGGGGCGGAAATGGATAGGGGCAGAAGTGGGGGCAGGGGGGCGTAAGTGGATGGGGGTGAAGAAGTGGGGGTGGGGTCGGAATTGGGGCGGAAGTGGATGGGGGAAGAAGTGGGCTTGGGGTGTGGAAGTGGATGAGGGGCAGAAGTGGGGGCGGGGGGAGGCGTAAGTGGATGAGGGGCTGAAGTGGATTTGGGTGTGCAAGAGGGGGAAGGGAACAGGGAAAGCATTCTAGAAAAATACTTATTTTCTACACATTCTAAAAAGCGGAAAATGTAAATTGATAGATAAATAAATAAGTAAATGAATAAATGAATATTTAATGTGAATATTCTGGCCCCCACTGTATTTTCTTTACTCTTACTTCATCGTCGAGACGCGAATATTTATTGTCAATGTGAGTATTTCCAGTGTAAACAAAAATAATCAAAATCAATTTTATCAAGCCACTCATAACAAATGTAAAAAATAGATAAATGAATACACAAATAAGATAAAACACAAAGTGAAATAGATAGATACACATAAAGAGGATAAAAATTAAGTAAATAACATAAATGAATAAATTAATAAATGAGATTATAAATACGTAAGCAAAATTTTTGGAAGAATTCGTTTTTCCAAAACTGTGTTGTAGTTGTGGACTCCATTCGCAAGACCCCATTGCCCCCAAGGGAGCCTCTCACGGCAGAGCTTAGCCTGTGAGAGAGAGAGAGAGAGAGAGAGAGAGAGAGAGAGAGAGAGAGAGAGAGAGAGAGAGAGAGAGAGAGAGAGAGAGAGAGAGAGAGAGAGAGTGAGAGAGAGAGAGAGAGAGAGAGAGAGAGAGAGAGAGAGAGAGAGAGAGAGAGAGAGAGAGAGAGAGAGAGAGAGAGAGAGAGAGAGAGAGAGTTTTGGACGAGCCTGGAGGGTTTTACATAACTACTTCATATCACCTTGATTTCATCTCCCGCTCCCCCGAGGTGCCCCGACCTAACTCGGGGTAGGAGAGAGAGAGAGAGAGAGAGAGAGAGAGAGAGAGAGAGAGAGAGAGAGAGAGAGAGAGAGAGAGAGAGAGAGAGAGAGAGAGAGAGAGGAGGGCTAGGGATGAAGTTAAATGTTGAGTCAGTTCTGGAAACGGCTGTGCGGAGGATTAAAAAAGGGGGGGGGATGTGGCTTAGCGAGTTTCTTCTGCTGATTTACATAGAGTGGAGGTGGTTGCCTGCTTCAGGAAGACTCGGAAGAGAGAGAGAGAGAGAGAGAGAGAGAGAGAGAGAGAGAGAGAGAGAGAGAGAGAGAGAGAGAGAGAGAGAGAGAGAGAGAGAGAGAGAGAGAGAGAGGGTGAAAGAGAGAGAGGGACACACGGATGACCTCGGAAGAGTAGACAGGAGGGCGGGTAGACGAGGGGATTAGTAGACAGACGGACAGACTGATGAATGGACGGGTAGACAACCGGATAGACAAGAGGAGACAGACGGTCGGTAGACGAAAGGACGGGTGTACAGATAGGCAGGTAGATAGACGGTAAGGTAGATGGACATATGGAGGGGCGGACAGCAGACATGTAGATAGACGGATAGACATCTGGATGGACTGACGGAGAGACAGACGCGTAAATAGTTGGACTAGTAGACAGACGGACAGTGAGACAGACAGATACGAGGGTGGGGGGAGGCCCCCTCCCAAAGCAAAAACGAACCTCAGACTGTGGCAAACTTGATACATTTTATTTAGGTTCAGTGTACGTCAAATCTGAAATAAAGAACATGAAAATAACGTTTGATGAACCGTGGATAACGTTTAAAACGTAATATCATGCATAAGAAATAACATACGGAATAACACATACCGACTTACGCATAGTAACGAATAATGAATAACGAATAACGGGTAACGCATTGTGACTAACGCATAACTAATAATGTATACAGATAACGCATGACTAATCACGAATATCGCAAAACGCACGACAAATAACGCATAACGGAGACCCCATAACGAATAACGCAAAACGAATGACGCATAACGAATAACGCATAGCGTATAGCGCGTTAGGAATGACATATAACGAATAAAATATAACGCATAACGAATAACACATAACGTATATCCCATAACGCATAACGAATAACACATAATGAGTAACGCATAACAAATAACGAAGGTCGTATAACGACTAAGTAATAACGTATAACTTATAGCGAATATCGCATAGCTAATAATGCATAACAAATAACGCAAAATGAACAAAGCATAACAAATAGCGCATAACGAATATAACATAACGTATATCGAACAACGCATAACGAATAACACATAATAAATAAAGAAGATCTCATAACGACCAACGAATAACACTGAGTAGCATTTTGTGATTAATTTGCCCTTCATTATTGTTCCAGCAGTCATAGAAGGTGGTGGTGCTGTGCACTAAAATGTAAGAGATTTAATTAATGAAACAGTTTCTGCTACTTCTGCTTCATTTGTGGTGAGGTGACCTTTGCATCACAGAAGCGCCGTATAACTGCTATGGTTAGAAAGGCATATCACCTATATTTTGGATGCAAGATTGGTGACCAGGATAAGAACTGGGCTCCTCACATATGCTGCAACACTTGTGCTACTAACCTTCGCCAATGGTTGAATAGGAAGAGGAAAAGAATGCCTTTTGGTGTGCCAATGACCTGGCGGGAGCCAACCAACCATACCAACAATTGTTACTTCTGCATGGTACCTCTAGTTCGAAACGGCATGTCAACCAAGAAAAAGCTGTCTATTGTATATCCAGACATTCCATCAGCTATTCGTCCAGTTCCACATAGAGAAGGCCTACCTGTTCCTGATGCACCAACTTCAGTAACCGTTGAGTCAGATGAGGAAAGCGGTGAGGAGGATGAAAAGGAGGATAACAGTGCTGGATTGCAGAGTGACCCAAATTTTAATGAAGCACACTCCTCTAGGCCACATCTCATAACACAAGGGGAACTCCATGACCTTGTTAGGTATCTGCAACTACCCAAGAATAAGGCAGAGCTGCTAGGCTCTCGTCTTCAACAGTGGAATCTCCTAGCAGCAGATGTGAACATTTCAAAATTCCGTGACCGTCAGCACTTGCTCAACGTTTTCTTCGTAATGGAAGGTGATTTAGTGGCCTGCAACAACATTAATGATTTGATGGAAGCACTTGGCATTGAATACAAACACAGTCAGTGGAGGTTGTTCATAGATTCATCAAAAACTAGTCTGAAAGGTGTCTTGCTGCATAATGGCAATAGTAAACCATCAGTTCCTGTGGGCTATGCACCACACACGAAAGAAACCTATGAGAATATAAAGCATATGTTACAAAGCATAAAATATGATGAGCATCAGTGGCAGCTCTATGGCGACTTAAAAGTTGTTGCCATTCTAATGGGATTGCAGAGCGGATACACCAAGTACTGCTGCTTTTTGTGTGAATGGGACAGCCGTTCAAGAGGTTCCCATTATATCAGGAAAGACTGGCCCCCTCGGCAGTCATTGGAGCCTGGGATAAAAAAAATTCAACATCTACCTCTCGTTGAACCAAACAAAATTTTGCTTCCACCGCTACACATTAAACTGGGACTGATGAAAAACTTTGTTAAAGCTATGGACAAATCCGGTCAGGGATTCAAGTATTTAAAATCCAAATTCCCTTCACTGAGCGATGCTAAGATAAAGGAGGGAGTCTTTATCGGTCCTCAGACTCGTGAGCTTCTTAAAGACAGTGATTTTGAAACGGCCCTTCACGGGGAGGAGAAAGATGCTTGGGAGACATTCAAGTTAGTGGCGAAGGGGTTTCTGGGAAACAAAAGGGAAGGAAACTATGAAGAGTTAGTGGAAAATCTCATCAAGGCTTACAAGAACATGGGATGTAACATGTCACTTAAAATCCACTTTTTGGACTCACATTTGGTGCAGTTAGTGATGAACATGGTGAAACGTTTCACCAGGATATTTCAGCCATGGAAAAACAGTACCAGGGCAAATGGAGCCCATCAATGCTTGCAGACTATTGCTGGACATTGGCAAGAGATGTTCCTTCAGCCCAGTTTAAGCGTAAAGCAAAAAGACAGAGAGTAGATACAGATAAGGGACTAAAACATGATGACACATATTGTACGTTATAATGAAATACTCAAAATGTTACATGCCTTGTATCTTTAAACCTATTGCTAATACTAATTTTTTAATGTGATATTTGGATTCAGGACAGTAAAATACATAGGAATTAGCTCATCTTATGTAAGAAGCAGACAACTTTTAAAAAATTGTTGACCAGTGTAACCTGTGACTCATAACGAATACCGCATAATTAATAATGCATAACGAATAACGCATAACGAACAACGCATAACGAATAACCAAGTATAACGTGTGAGTCACCGACAGTATTCACGAATACGGCGTAACTAATAATTCATAACGAATAACGCATAACGAACAACGCATAACGAATAATTACGCACAGCCTGTAAGACCCGTATTCACGCCTCAACGCGCGTCGGCACGTCGCGGCGATAAGAGGCCGATTTAGAGGCCGAGGAAGCAGAGGGACACCGGGCACCACGTGCCTAATAACAC
>NC_134812.1:40174334-40179334 GCF_046742065.1 Oratosquilla oratoria
GTAGATAGTCATCTACATACCTGAAACAGGTGGTGCCATTGGGGAGGAATTTTTTGTAATTGTTTTGTTCTAAAACTTTCATTACTAAGTAGGCGGTTATAGCACTGAGGGGCGATCCCATTGCTAGGCCATGTTGCTGGAAGGTTTTGCCGCTGAATGTGCGGAAAGAGCATTTTAGGCACTTTTCTACTAGTTGTTTGTAGTCTCTTTTGTTGATTGGAAGGTTATTTTCGTTGATTGGAAGGTTATTTTCGTTGATTGGAAGGTTATTTTCGTTGATGACTGAAATGGTATCTTACAGTGATGTGTGGGTGTACGAGTATATGTTGATAACGTCCAGACTGATTAATTTTTTGCTTGTAAAATCTATGGTGTTGAGTTTTTGTATGAGATCAGTAGAGTTTTTGATGAGTGTCGCTGATTGTCCCAAGAGCCTAGGTAAGGGTTTTGGCTAGTATTTTGGCTAGTTAGTGGAGGGGGCGCTGCCAATTCCGTTGGTGATGGGTCTCATTGGAATTCATGGTTTGTGGGTTTTGGGAATCCTACGTATTGTTGGAGTTTTGGGATCTTTTAGGAGGTGAAGCAGGTGTTTTCCTTTGGTGCACTTTAGGATTTCCCTAACATCGCTGTTGAATCTACGAGCATCTTCTTTGGTTTGTTGTTCTGATTGTGGGGTGTAGGTGCTTGTGTCTGACAGGAGGTCTTTCATTTTCTTGAAGTAATCTGGATTGTCCACTATGACGATTCCTCCTCTCTTGTCCGCAGTGGTGATAATGATGTCTTCATTTCTCCATATTTCGTCTAATGCGGTAATGAATCTTCTAAGAATTGTTGGTTGTTCATCTTTAGCGGCGATCGTGCATTAAAATAAGATGCTTTGAATGAGGCCAATGTCACTGTTATTAGTTCTATATCTGTAATTTTTCTACAGATGGAAAACATAGAGCTGATGTCCGTATCCCGCAAAACAAACGCCTTGGTAAACCACATCGAAGAAAAACATTTGCCTCAGTAGAGCCAAGCAAGCATTCTAAATGAAAATCTAAGCAGACAACAAAGAAAAACATTATGTACAATATGCATAAACACCAATAATTGCAACAACAACAGAACAGGTGATATCAAAATTGCAAAAAATTCCGCCAAATACGTCTTGGGACAGTTGACCACACAGAAACAGGCAGCTCTCTCCACCCGACACACATCAGACCCGACATAATCAACGGACCAATCAACTTGTAGATTTTTACCCTCACATCCCTTGTGAACCACAGTAACTTCCCTGTAAATACCAACGCATTCACATTCTGTAAACTATTTCCTCTGAAGAAGCCTCATTAGGCAAAACCGGTTCCCAATCGTGTAATTTCCATTCTTAGCACTCATACACCTGTCATGATGCCACAATATATGTATATATGTGTAAAAGTGACAGTTACCGACAAATCTATTGAAATAAACACAATGTGATTGTAATATCTACACCGTGAAATTGAGTTCAGGTTTAGAGTATATCGCAAACCTATCAATGTTTGTTCATATATACACTATTATTCCTCACACCCTGATGGCGTAAAAAGATCTATTTTTTCTTCGATGTTCTTTAGGGCTTTACGCATTTGCAGCCCAGAGTACATCAGTGATGAAATAAGAAGTATTTACTATATTGGTACTATGCTGCGATACTCTACACATGTTCTTGATACAGCTTATAAATGTGCCAAAAGAACTTTTTATAACCTCATGTCAGTTCAAACCTTTACTAAGAATAACATGTTAGTTTTACTGTACCAAGAGAACCTACAAAGCATCCCAATTTATTACGTAGTTTTAACAATAATGTAATTTTTAACAATAAGAACACTGTAAGATAATTGCTCATAAGTAATTCCGTCAATAGTGATAAAGAGTGTGTATACAAAATACTTTGTGAATAATGCAATCAGTTTTATATTAGTCAGACTACTAAAACACTCAAAACACGAATTAATCAATACAAGAAATATGTTAGAAAGGGAAACCAATCTAGCGATATATTCAACCACATGAACAATTTCAACCACCCAGTTGACTGGGATAACGCTAAAGTCATCACATATAACAATAACATCACACAGGGAATTTTAATTGAATGCAGTTTGATCAAATCTAGTAAGGGAATCAAAGTTAATCTCCATCAAGGTCTGTATAGATTAGATAGTTATATTTGCAAAGAAATTTCAATTCTTTTTAAATTGTATTATACCAAGTGGGAGTAATTGTCCCATACTTGTCTCAGTCATATATTCTGTACCTTTTTTCTTCCTTTTATAATTCCTTCTTTGTATTAGCACTGAAGATGTAATTATCCGAAAGCGCTCTGCTACGTTAATTTATTTTTCCCGATGATTACTCACCCACATATATATATATATATATATATATATATATATATATATATATATATATATATTGAAGTATTTCACAAGGCACACGTGAAAATAAAATGCAGGAAAAAACCCACTGGGAAATAAGAAGCTTAGTCCGAACGTTTTCGTCTATTTAAGACATTATCAAGGAATACACAGTTACAGAGACAAAGGTGGATATATATATATATACATAAAGTAAAAGACAAGCTAGGAACATGGGAAGTACACACAAGATGCTTCACAATCAGGTAGAGCCGATGTTTACATATACGGACGTTTGGTCCATGACGTTACGTCACCCCCGCTTAGTAGCACTTGGAGAAGTTCTTACAATTTTATCAATAACAAAATCATCAAGTTTAAATAATCCTAAACTTAAATTGATATTATTGTCAAAGGTTTGTTTAATATGACTGGATTCGATGATGTTTCTTTCTAATAAGGATCTACAAGAAATTATTACATTCGAATTATCCCAGTCAATAGGATGATTGTGGTCTCTTACATGGACAAAAATGCCACTGGAACTTTGCCCACTCCTTACACTATATTTGTGCTGATTTATCCTAGTTTTTAAGTATTTACCAGTTTGGCCGATATAAAATTTGTTACATTTAAGGCATGGAATAGAGTAAACACAACCCTCGTTTGCTTCAGGTGAATTTTTAATGAGCTTACTTTTTATAGTATTATTTTTGAAAACCAAGTTGATGTTGAATTGTTTGAGAATATTAGGCAGACCAATTAATTTCTCACTGTAAGGAAGAACCAAAAGGTTCTTTTTGTCAAATACTTTTCTTACGTGTGAGGTGTTATGGAAAGTTTTGTAAGCCATTTTATGAGAAGTGTTTACTAAGTGCTTTGGATATTTTAATTCAGAAGCTATGCTATATATCTTCCTCAGCTCATCATCCAAAAATTCCAGGCTACATATCCTGTAAGCTCTAAGGAACATAGAACTAAAGAGCCGAGTAAAAGTGGACATATGATGCGACATTAGTAGGTTTTCTATAAACGTCATATTTAAATTGTTTACCATTTCGATGAATTAAAATATCCAAAAATGGCAACTTATTCTCTATTTCTATTTCAAAAGTAAATTTGATTGAAGGGACCATACCATTTAGTTTTTCAAGAAATAAATCTAATTTACGATTAACTGGCCAAAGACACAAGATATCATCAACATATCTTTTCCACACAACTTGTTGGGGAAGAATCCTAGGTAGTAGTTTCATCTCAAAAAATTCCATGTACAAGTTACTAAGTACTGGGGACAGAGGATTTCCCATTGCCATACCAAATTTTTGTACATAGAATTCACCATTAAAAACAAATTTACAATTTACAATACACAACTTAATAAGTTCAATTATGGTTTTAGCTGGAAGTGGCAAGTCATGCTTTGATAATAATTCTTCTTCAAGATATACCAATAAGTCAATTACGGGGACACGGGTGAAGAGCGAGGTTATATCAAAACTAACTAGTTTAAAATCATAACTGATTTCTAGATTATTCAAATAATTAATAAAATCAACATTATTTGTGACGTGGGAAGAAGATATAGTACCCACTAAGGGACTCAAATTTACTTTTGAAATAGAAATAGAGAATAAGTTGCCATTTTTGGATATTTTAATTCATCGAAATGGTAAACAATTTAAATATGACGTTTATAGAAAACCTACTAATGTCGCATCATATGTCCACTTTTACTCGGCTCATCATCAGAAGACAAAACTTTCTGTCTTTAGTTCTATGTTCCTTAGAGCTTACAGGATATGTAGCCTGGAATTTTTGGATGATGAGCTGAGGAAGATATATAGCATAGCTTCTGAATTAAAATATCCAAAGCATTTAGTAAACACTTCTCATAAAATGGCTTACAAAACTTTCCATAACACCTCACACATAAGAAAAGTATTTGACAAAAAGAACCTTTTGGTTCTTCCTTACAGTGAGAAATTAATTGATCTGCCTAATATTCTCAAACAATTCAACATCAACTTGGTTTTCAAAAATGATACTATAAAAAGTAAGCTCATTAAAAATTCACCTGAAGCAAACGAGGGTTGTGTTTACTCTATTCCATGCCTTAAATGTAACAAATTTTATATCGGCCAAACTGGTAAATACTTAAAAACTAGGATAAATCAGCACAAATATAGTGTAAGGAGTGGGCAAAGTTCCAGTGGCATTTTTGTCCATGTAAGAGACCACAATCATCCTATTGACTGGGATAATTCGAATGTAATAATTTCTTGTAGATCCTTATTAGAAAGAAACATCATCGAATCCAGTCACATTAAACAAACCTTTGACAATAATATCAATTTAAGTTTAGGATTATTTAAACTTGATGATTTTGTTATTGATAAAATTGTAAGAACTTCTCCAAGTGCTACTAAGCGGGGGTGACGTAACGTCATGGACCAAACGACCGTATATGTAAACATCGGCTCTACCTGATTGTGAAGCATCTTGTGTGTACTTCCCATGTTCCTAGCTTGTCTTTTACTTTATGTATATATATATATATATCCACCTTTGTCTCTGTAACTGTGTATTCCTTGATAATGTCTTAAA
>NC_134812.1:40181834-40199334 GCF_046742065.1 Oratosquilla oratoria
TGAAAGAAAAACTGGTAGAAAGAGATTAGTAGATGGGTGTTACAGTGTTTCATGAATTATTTTTTTTTTATAATCTCCATATTTTTTTAATTTTTCCATTTGCTGGAAAATCATTATAAACCTAGCCCTATCCTTCTCAGGATCTACATTTTCTTTTAATAATGAAAAAAAGCGTTTCGTCTGATATGTTTTTGTCACTATTAGTGTATCAATTAAGTTAATGAACCGTCCTCCTTTTTTTCCGCATGAGGGGACGGAGAGGTGGGGTCGGCGATTAAATGAAGCGGCCTTGCTGTGGATGTGCTGTGTCTTTCTGCACTGCTTTTGACCCAGGGCAGTGGGAAAGATGCAGGGATGAACCGTCATCCAGTAGAAGCCAAGAAAAGAGGGAGGGAGGGTGGTGAATGGGAGTGGAGTATGTGGGGATGAAATGAATGGTAGTGGAATTATACCTTTGACTTTGGCTACCTCTCTTATAAGGGGAAAAAAGCCGATGGTATTTGTATGTATGTATGTATGTATGTATGTATGTATGTATGTATGTATGCGTGCGTGCGTGTGTGTGTATGAGGATGCATATGTATGGAAATTGGTATGTTATAACACATATGTAAAAGTTCACTATTAACCCACTATCGGAGAAAAAATGACGGAAGTACAGGGGAACTGTATATTTCTACTACTATCTGTAGTCCTCTTCAGCACAAACTGGAGTGGACTACAGATAGTAGTCGAAATATACAGTTTCCCTGTACTTCCGTCATTTTTTCTCCGATAGTGGGTTAATAGTGAACTAATGCATATATATATATATATATATATATATATATATATATATATATATATATATATATGTGTGTGTGTGTGTGTGTGTGTGTGTGTGTGTATATATATATACATACATATATATATTATATACATACATATATATATATATATATATATATATATATATATAAATATATATATATATATATATATATATATATATATATATATCTATATATATATATATATATATATATATATATATATGTGTGTGTGTGTGTGTGTGTGTGTGTGTGTGTGTGTGTGTGTGTGTGTGTGTGTGTGTGTGTGTGTGTGTTGTGTGTGTGTGTGTGTGTGTGTGTTTTATATATGTTTATAGGGCGTGTAGGGAGTGGGGAGTGGGAGAAGGGGAGGGGAGAAAGTTATTCGCCACGGTATTGAAAGGGTTTGATTCGCCTCACCCAGGGGTTGTGTACTTGTTTCGTCTCCTTTCATTAGTGTTTGAAAATAGGGGATAGGGGGATCGGGGCTTAGGGGGATAGTGGGGAAGGGGATGGAGGTAGAGGAATGGGGGAGAGGAGTAGGAGGATGAGGGTAGGGGAAATAGGGAATGGGGGTAGTGGGGATAGGGGGGTTGGGGTTGAGGGTTAGAGGGATGAGAGTTAGGGATGGGGATAGGGGATGGGGATAAGGGTGTGGGGGCTGGGGGAGGTTAGTTAGGGGGATAAGGGGTTAATCGTCTTCTCAGAGTGACCTTAGGTCAAGGATATAAGCGCTGGTATAATACAGCCCATAACAATATCAACATTTGACATTTATTTTATTTTATCATTTGTGAATATTTTATATCGTTGGTCTTATCGCACAAATTGTTTTTTTTTTTTTACTGATTTGTGAATTTAGACAATTTATTTAGTTAATTTAGTTGATTAAATCAACCTAACAAGTTAATCACTTGATTTAATTTTATTTATTATATATCGGTTTACTCTAATACATTTCAATCAATTGTTCGTATATTTATTCGTGCATTAGTATATGTATTTATTCATTTATATATATCTAGTTAATATCATCATTTCTATTTGGGAGTTTCGTTTTTATGTATACCTACATATGTTCATATAATCATATATGTACTTATCTTTATATGTGTATAATCACTGTATATGTATACATTAATTTGCAGTATAGATTTTTTCTTAATTATAGAACTTATTTACATATTCCACACCTCTTTTTCTTTTCCATTTATTTTTATTTATTTGTTTGATTGCTCTTCTTCTGGTTTTCTTTTCATCATTTCATAATTCCTCTCTTCTTTTGTCGAAGTAATTATTCTTTTTCTTCGCTTCCACAGTCTGTCAGCTCCTGGCCATCTGTCTTCCTCTCATTCTTCCTCCTCTCTTACCCTCATTTGCCTCCTCTCTCTCTCTCTCTTTCTCTCTCTCTCTCTCTATATATATATATATATATATATATATATATATATATATATATATATATATATATATATATATATTGAGACATTCTGACAGGTTGATGTAAGCGGAATAGGAAACACAGGAGTCTTAGTCTTGAGTTTATTCCTGACTAGTTTCGCAGGTATGCTTTTGAAAAAGCATACCTGCGAAACAAGTCAGGAATAAACTCAAGACTATGACTCCTGTGTTTCCTATTCCGCTTACATCATATACATACATATATATATGTATATATATACATATATATATATGTATATATATACATATATATATGTATATATATACATACATATATGCGTTGTTGAAGTCAACAGCTGCGATAGCATTATTATGCTTGTAGAAATGCTTTTCTAAGTTGCGCACCAACGTGTGGTCGTCTGGAAGCAGGTTCTTAAGCAGATTGCTGAAGTCCATGGTGTATATCTCTCGAGACGTCTTTCGGCCTTAACTGGCCATCTTCAGGAGGTGTGGGCTGGTCAAATTGATGACGGAGAATGAATCGAAGTGGCTTTGGGACGTGTTGTGGTGGTTACGCCGATGTACTTGGAGTTAGGGCGACTGCAGTTGCCACTGGAGCATGTGTGTTCGTACACGGTATTCACCTCTTGCATATCACTTGTCTTGGGAAGGCAGCTGTTCTTTATGACCAAGTTGGATGTCTTCCGTGTCTTTAGCTACACAAAAGTTAAAACTCTTTTACAAGGGTACTATGTCTTCAGCCTATAAAGATGACGAAAAAGCCCTCAGGAATATAATCTACAAGAATGTCACACCCACCGACCCGGCTTTAAAAATTGACCTCGTCATCTACTACAAGACACGGAAGACATCCAACTTGGTCATAAAGAACAGCTGCCTTCCCAAGACAAGTGATATGCAAGAGGTGAATACCGTGTACGAACACACATGCTCCAGTGGCAACTGCAGTCGCCCTAACTCCAAGTACATCGGCGTAACCACCACAACACTGTCGAAGAGGATCTCAGCCCATTTGCAGGACGGCGCCATAAGGAGGCATTACCTGTACGAACATGGGCTCGTACTCAAAAGGCACCACATGGAAAACAACACCACCATCATCGAGAGAAACAACGACACCAGACGACTAAGAATGACAGAAGCGGTGCTCATTTTCAACCAAAAACCCGCTATCAACATCCAGCAACAGCCCGAAATGTCTTTACCAACCAGAAGGCAGAGAATGATTCCCGTGCGCTGATTGGTTGACGCCACCGCCCCGGGCGCTGCCCGGTGATCCACTCTCCACCGCTATATACCGTCCCAAAGCCACTTCGATTCATTCTCCGTCATCAATTTGACCAGCCCACACCTCCTGAAGATGGCCAGTTAAGGCCGAAAGACGTCTCGAGAGATATACACCATGGACTTCAGCAATCTGCTTAAGAACCTGCTTCCAGACGACCGCACGTTGGTGCGCAACTTAGAAAAGCATTTCTACAAGCATAATAATGCTATCGCAGCTGTTGACTTCAACAACGCATGCATCATAAATGGCCTTCTTCCAAAATATACACACATACATATATATAGATATATATATATATATATATATATATATATATATATATAGAGATATATCTATATGAATGTAGGTTGTGGTACTCTACATATGGAATTGGTGGTAAAAGAAACTAGGGCGAAATTCTTGGCTTTAATTCTCCTAGTATAGGTCTAACTGCAACATACACGACAAGCCCTCGGAAAGGTTCAGAGGGTTGCCAGAAACATATTATAGGTATGTATTTACAAGGGTTGCCATATGAGGAATATTTGGAAAGTTGGGTCGCCTCGATTGAGGCGTCGGCCGATAATGTACAGTGGTTGATCCGAGACGCAGCTGGGCCCTTTGTCTAGTACATCTCTTGACCTGAGACGCCGAGAATATTTTGTTGTCAAAAGGGTGTTATCAAGAAAGATCAGTGAGCTTGGTCACAGAACAATGGAAGTCCCTAGGGAGACGCTAGTCTTGTCGTTAAAACCACATCTTGTAGTATATTGTGCGTGGGCGCATATGCACGCTAGTCATCGAAGTATTGCATACGTAGAATATAACATGGCTCGGTTTGCTATCTATCACTGACCCCAGTGATATTGGTGCTACGGAGATAGAAAGAAAACAAAACACAAGGCAAGCCAGGCCTGATTGCAGGACCTGGGCATGAAGACATATTCACAAAATGGTGTAAGAATGGTGGTAACTGTAAAACATTCATGAATATAAGGAAATAGGCTTAATGGTATGAACAATAGTATGAACATGCGGAAAGTAGATATTGTTTCCATTCACCTAGGCAAGAATATACATTCTATGAACTTGTTGCTCCATTTCTAAGATTATAACGGGGAAGAGCAACTGGAGGTTTTGGTTGAGAAGATTGTTGATGATCCTCAAATGCAGGAATAGTGTAATTCTGTGTTTGAAAGACGGTCTTCGTAAGATTGTGCAAACTGAGTGCTTTACTTTTGTTCTTTGACTGATGTACAATGATACGATAGGGTCCAGAGAATTGAGGGAGAGCGTCAAGTACAGAGTGTGGTTAGAGACGTAAACAATTTTATCATCAATCGTATTTACAGGGCGTTTTGTCCTGAGTTTCGCTGATTTTGACATGCGTGAAGAGTCTGCTCGTTTGTTACGCTTGGAATGTATGTCTACAGCTGGTAGTGAAGTGGAAGAGTAAGGGTCGTGGGAATGTGTTTGTGTCGGTGCCATCTGAGTTTAAAGCTGGCGCATCCTCGTGTGATGAAGCAGAGTTAGTAGAATTAATTGGCATTAAATCAAACTTTGCTTGCTTGGCCACGCTGATGTGGTTGACTTTGTGGGAATTTGCTAATGGCAATGCAGGGAGGAAATTATTTGCATAAATGATGCCATGTTGAGCAGGGTAAATGATGATATTATGTTGCTTAATCAGTGTTAAATCTATGAGGAGATCAGCAGGAAAATAAACGCCAGCTACGTAGGTGGTAATTGGAATGGCTGGGGACTAATCTTTAAAGCTAATGTTTAGTGAAAATTTACCGATGATTGGGAAAGGTACACTGTCTACATTGCAAAGGTTGACGTCAGGGGGGTTCCAAAATGGTGACGCGTTTTGTTTCAGTGCGGAATCTGTGAAAACTGTGAAGTATCATGATGTTAACTGGGAAGCCCGTGTTGAGAAATATTTTCACTTTGGTGTTGCTAGATTTAGCATTGAAAGTTAAGAAATCTTAAGACATGTCTGGGATACCCAGGGTGTGTACCGGTAAGGTTGCAAATGGAATAACTTGGTATGGAGTAACTGTCTAGGGTGTACACTGAGTCTTTATATCCTGTAGTCATAAGGGAGATGTGTTACGTAAATGTCTTGCAGGAAATGTGTTACGTGAATGTCTAGCAGGAAATGGGTTACGTGAATATCTAGCAAGAGATGTGGTACGCGAATGTCTAGCAGGAAAGCTATCTGGGGATTATTGTTTGTGTTGTCTCCGTGCTAACAAGACATGGCAAAATTAGCTGTGTGAAAACAAGTGCCATGATGCTCGCAGTATCGGTTCGGCTGTGACGGGTATCTTTGATAACACGTGTTAAGGAGGTGTCCTGGTTTGTGGCAGTATGTACAAAGCATTCGTGTTCTTGAAGGAGAGCGTTGTCGTGAGTTATGTCGCGTGCGTGATATATGTCGTGCTCTCGTGTTATGTAAGGAGGACCGTGTGACCTGTGCTGTCGTGTGTGTTAGTGCTATAGGTATTGATTGATTGATTTTGTATCTGAGTGATAACTTGTTCTGTGTCAGAGAATTTCCTTGAAAATTCGCCTAATGTGATACCTGGTGTGAATGTAATGGCGCTGGCTTTCTGGAGTGTGTTTGGATGTAGCTGTGAGAAAAGATGAAAGTATGTAATGAGGGAAACTACGTTATCTAATGAAACTGTGTTGTTTGAGACCCAGTCTGAGTTTTTGAGACTTTCTTTGAGCTCGCTCTTAAATGCCCAAGTTATTTTGAATGCCTTTTTTTTTTTTTTTTTTTTTGTGTGTGTGTGTCTGGGCCATGATTGTACATTTTTGCAAGAGATTATAGGGGGGGGGAGTGCTCCAAGTGACTCATAAGGCGCAAATAACTTTTTAAATTGTTTTACAAATGTATCAAATGAATGTGTTTCCTCAAACAAGTCAGACTGAATGACGTCACCGGATTAAGTGCCATGCTTGTCTATTTTGGATGTTAATATGGATATATTTGTTTTGTTGTGACATTCCTACGTAGTATTTCTGAGTGAACTTTAGTGAGGAAGATGTGTACAGGTATGTCCCTGCTGTTAAAGAGTGGTAAACTTGTCTCGTCCTTAATGACTGCGATGAGGTTTTGCGTTGCCGTGGTGTTGTGAGTAGGAGTTGAATTGTCTGAAGAGTTGGAAGTAGAAGGCGGGGGACATGATTGGTAGAGACGTAGCTTGGCTTTGTGTGTAGGGTCGGTTTGTCGAGTTAGGGAGAGTTTTGAACACGTTCATGCATTAAGGAAAACTATGTGTGGAGACTGTGTTGCTCCTAGGTGCCACTGAGAACGGAAAAATATCTACTTACCCAATGTGATGATGGAGTACGCGGTGACGGGGTTGCAGTGGGGCGATAAGATGGAAGGACGCACTGCTAGAGACAGGGTAAGCAATTAGTAAATGGTTGGGTGAAGTGGGTTAGAAAATATATAACCAAGATGTGTAGGAATATAAAATAGACTAAAGAAAATGGAAGTGGAGATTCTTGCGCATCCTAGATGCTGTGTGTTCCGAGTAGTATGGCCGTTGACTGGTAGATGTCGCGCTATCTCTGGCACGGAAAGATGATCGGGCGGAGCGTGATGCGATGTTGGAGGAGGGGGGAGATGGTCCGACTCATGCAGTGGTGGAGAAGGGTAGTCCAACGTTTCTGTGTAGTCGTGGTGGAGACAGCGGGCGTCATGGTAGTGGAGAAATGCCTCAGATGGAGATTTCCTAGTAATGTTGGATAATGCGTCCATGTTGACGTGGTGGAGGGGCGGGCGTCGTGGTGGTGGAGAAATGCCTCTAGTGTAGATTTCCCGTAGGGCTAAAGAATAAGTCTATGTTGACGTGGTGGAGAATGCAGCTAAGAGAGATCAGCGTAGAGCTAGGCTTCGTATCGTAGTTGCTTGAGGTGGGCAAAACAGCGAAGAGCGTCGCTGTTTTTGGCTCGTAAGTGGAGAGCTGGAAGGTGCTTCGAAGGAATTAGTGTTGCACTGCTGCTTTGAAGTCCACGGCTGTAGAAGTTAGTACAGATTCGAATTCCTCCAGAATGTAGGTGTAAGTTTCGTAGTCTTCGTAGTCGTTGTCCCTCCGCTGTCCACCAGAATGTAGAAGTCGTGTCGTCGTAGTAATGCCACCGCTGCCCACCAAAATGTAGGTTGTTGCAGTCTACATTTGTAATTGGTGGTGAAATAAACTCGGGCGGAGTTCTTGGCTTTAATTCTCCTAGTATAAGTCTAACTACAACACACACGGCAAGCCCTCAGAAAGGTTCAGAGGGTTGTCAGAAACATATTATAGGTATACATTTACAAGGATTACCATATGAGGAATATTGGGAAGTTGGGCCACCTCGGTTGAGACGTCGGCAAATAACGTACAGTGGTTGACCCGAGACGCAGCTGGGCCTTTTGTCTAGTAGATCTCTTGACCTGAGACGCCGAGAATATTTTGTTGTCAAAAGGGTGTTATCAAAAAAGGTCGGTGAGTTTAGTAACAAAACAATGGAAGTCCCTAGGGATACGCTAGTCTTGTCGTTGAAACATCTTGTAGTATATTGTGCGTGGGAGCGTGTGCACGCTAGTCATCGAAGTGTTGCATACGTTGAATATAACACACACACACACACACACACACACACACACACACACACACACACACACACACACACACACACACACACACACACACACACACACACACACACACACACACACATATATATATATATATATATATATATATATATATACATATGTATACACACACACATATATTATATATATATATATATATATATATATATATATATATATTATTCTCTCTTTTTATTTCTCTTTCTCTCATTTTGTCTTTTTATTTATCTCTCTCTCTCTCTCTCTCTCTCTCTCTCTCTCTCTCTCTCTCTCTCTCTCTCTCTCTCTCTCTCTCTCTCTCTCTCTCTCTCCAATTGGTGTTTTTCTCGTCCCTCCACCAATCAAAGGAACGGCCCCTCCCATCACCACCTTTGTGCCGCCCCTTCCCCTCCCTCCATCCTTATTTCACTCGATTTACTTCATTTTTCAACACTAGACATTACAGCAACCACTACCAACACGGTCATTATTACCACCATTACAATTACCATCACCACCAACACCAATCCGTTATCACCACTACCACTACCACCACCACCACCTCCTCCTCCTCCTCCTCCTTCTTCTTCTCCTCCTCCTCCTCCTCCTCCTCCTCCTCCTCTTCCTTCTCCTTTTCCTTCTCCTTCTCCCTCTCCTTCTCCTCATTCTCCTCCTCCGCCTCCTCATTCTCCTCCTCCTCCTCCTCCCCCTCTCATTCTCCTCCTCCTCCTCCTCCTCATTCTCCTCCTCCTCCTCTTCCTTCTCCTTTTCCTTCTCTTCCTCCTTTTTCTCTTCCTCCTCCTTTTCTTCTTCCTCCTCCTCCTCCTCGTTCTCTTCCTCCTCCTTCTCCTCCTCCTTTTCCTCCTCCTTTTTCTCCTCCTCCTTTTCCTCTTCCTCCTCCTCCTCCTCGTTCTCCTTCTCTTCCTATTTCTTCCTTTTTCTCCTTGCTTCCTCTCTTCCTATTATTTCCTTCTTCGTCCTCCCCGTCTTCCTTCTTTTCCTCTTTTTTTCATCTCTCCCTCTTTTTCCTTTCGCTTTTCATCCTTGTCCCCTCTTCCTCTTTACCTCCCTCTTCCTCCCCTTCTTCCTTTGTTCTTTTTTCTTCACCTCCTCTCCCTACTATTCTTCTTCTTCCTCCTCCTCCTCCTCCTCCTCTTCTTTCTCTTCCTCCTTTTCTTTTTCCCAGTCTCCCCTTTCCCCCTCCTCCTCGCTCTCCTCGTCCTTCTCGTCCTTCACCTTCCCCTTATCCCTCTTCTGTCTTTCCTTCTTCCACCCTGCTCCTCCTCCTCCTCCTCCTCTTCCTCCTTCTCTTCCTCCTCCTCCTCTTCCTCCTACTCCTCCTTCTCCTCCTCCTCCTCCTCCTTCTCCTCCTCCTCCTACTCCTTCTTCTCCTCCTCCTCTTAATCCTCCTCCTCCTCCTCCTCCTCCTCCTCCTCCTCCTTTTTCTTCTCTGTCATTCTCCTCGTTCTCCTTCCTCTTCCATCTTCTCCATCTCTCACTCGTACTTCCCCGTTTCTCGGCCATCTCTTCATTCATTACTTTTTGCATCACCTACTCTCCTCTTCCTCCTCCTCCTCCTCCTCCCTCTCTTCTCCCTTATCCCTCTTCTCTTCCTCTCTCCTTATCTTTCTTCTCCCTCCTTCTTCTTTCCTTGTTCTCTTTCTCCTTCTTCCTGTACTTCTCCTCTATTCCCATTCTCCTTCTCTTCTCGCTCTACCTCTTTGCCTTTCATTCCAGCTCCCCCAATTCCCATTTTCTTTCATTCTTGTTCACCCGCTTGCCGTTCACTTCCATTCCGTTTTCTCTTCTCCTCCAAAGTTCACTTCCTCTTTCCTTCCTAGTTCTACTTTTTCTTCTTCTTCTTCTTCTGTTCTTTCATTTGATTCCTCTGTTCTCCTTTCTACCATGCCTTTCTTCACCTGTTCTTCAGTTTGTTTGTTTCCTTTTCTTTTCCTTCGAGCCTTTCTTCCCCTCCCCCCTTTTTGTTTCTTATTTCTTCCCAACCTCAGGTTGTTTCAGTGCTTCCCATTTTCCCCTTTTTCATTCCGTTTCCTTGTGCCACGTCTTATCGCATTTCATTTTGTTTTTTGTTTCTCACTTCTCTCTTTCTCTCTCTTTCTACACACACACACACACACACACACACACACACACACACACACACACACACACACACACACACACACACACACACACACACACACACACACACACACACACACACACACACACACACACACACACACACACACACAATCACACATACATATATATTTGCATATATATATGTGTTTATATATATATATACATATAAATATATATAAATACATATGTATATATATATATATATATATCTATATATATATATATATATATATATATATATATATATATGTATGTATGATGTATGGATATTTTATCCGTTAGATCATTATTTAATGTCTCATTGCTGTATATATTCTGATGCTTACTAATGCATTTTACTTTATTTTATTACTATTGAATTCCGTTTAATAACTTTTGATCAAAACAAACAGAAAATTCCTTTTTCTGTTACTTTTTCTTTGGTTACGCCTATTCCTTGCCCTGAGGAGGAGGAGGAGGAGGAGGAGGAAGAAGAAGAAGAAGAAGAAATAGTTCAGGAAAAAAATGAGGAGGGAGAGAAGGATTAGGATTAAGAATAAGAGAAGGGGAGGGTATTGGGGAAGAGAGGAAGAGGAGGGGGAGGAGGCAAAGAGGAAGGAGGAGGGGGAGGTGAAGAGAAAAGGGGGAGAGGGAAGGGGTGCCCTCTTCAGTCCTCTTACAAGGAATTGCCCAGGATGATACTGCCTCTAAGACTTTGGATGGAGCGAGATTGACCTTGAGGATAGAAGAGCTGGTGAACTATAATCCTGTCTTGGCTGAGAGAGGAATTACTTCAGATAAGTCGCTCGCGACAAAAAATCATACTTACACGCACACACACACACACACACACACACACACACACACACACACACACACACACACACACACACACACACACACACACACACACACACACACACACACACACACACACACACACACACACACACACACACACACACACACACACACACACACACACACACACACACACACACACACACACACACACACACACATATATATATATATATATATATATATATATATAATATATGTATATATATATAATATATATCTATATACATATACATATATATATATATATATATATATATATATATATATATATATATATATATCAAATCAAATCAAATCAAATCAATTCAGCCATCCTGAGTCCACTGCTGAACAAATTACACGACGCGCTATCCTCTGCCACGTCACTCCTGCAAACTTCTCGATCTCGTCTCTCCACCTTCTGTCTGGTCTCCCTCTTCCACGCTTCCTATTTCGCAGAATCCACTTAGTAACACACTTGCTCCATTGCTCATCAGTCGTTCGTACCAACTTACCTGCTCAAATCCACTTCCTCTCTTTTACCTCCTGCACCATATCTTTCACTCTAGTCTGCTCTCTCACTCAACTTGCTCTCTTTCGGTCTCTCAGTGTAATTCCCATCATTGATCTCTCCATTCTCTTCTGTGCAGTCCTTAGCTTTGATTTCATCGCCTTCATCGGCTTCCAAGTCTCACACCCGTAGATTATTGCTGGTAGAATGCACTGATTGTAAACTTTACGTTTCAAACATAAATGTAGAGAGCCTCTCATGATTTTATTATACTTACTAAACACTTTCCAAACAATTGTAATGCGTCTTTTTATTTCATTATCATGATCTTTCGTCACCTTCACCATCCGGCCTGAACAATTATACTACCCACACTCACACACACACACACACACACACACACACACACACACACACACACACACACACACACACACACACATATATATATATATATATATATATATATATATATATATATGCATATATATATGTTTATATATACATATACATATATATATATAATATATATATATATATATATATATATATATAATGATAATAATAATGAACACTAATTACGTGTGTTTACAAATACGAGAGTAGCCTCCAAGAAAGATAAACTAACGAAGCACAGAGCTTTCGTGTATTTCAAGCTTCAGTGCTAGTACAAAGAGGAAATTACTCTAAGAAGAAAAACCTTACACAAATATATGAGAGAATAAACTATGGTGAAAAAGAAACTCGAAGTGGTACGCATGGTGGCATTTATATATATATATATATATATAATATATATATATATATATATATATATATATATATACATATATATATATGTATATATACATATATATATACACATATGTAAATATATATATATATATGTATGTTATATATATATATATACATATATATATATATATGTACATATATATATATATATACATGTGTATATATATATACATGTATATATATATATATATATATATATATATATATTTATATATATAAATATATATATATCCACTATAACGTAATGTCGTAGCACATTGATAAAATAAACTTTTTATCCCACAGTCGGAGAAAAGAAGACACTAATGTCGAACGTTCTGTATATTTCGATCACTAACTGTGACCCTCTTCAGCAGAATGAATACATAGTGGAAGGCATATGCTTATATACAAAAATGTGTGGTGAGAAAAGGAACAAGCTCAGGTTACGTGACCGATGCTCTGCAGGTCGCGTGGGGTTTTGTGACCTTGGAGTACATGAGGTAGCACATGGCTGACTGCTGAGGTAGTGATGCAGTCAGGTGACCACTGGCCATTTGATATATTTAGATACAGAAATATCAACCATAAGAAAACAACTTACAAGATTAGGATACCCGGATTGGTTTTTGCAAAAAGCCCTTAGCAAGGCTAAAATAAGTTTCCACAAATCTACTCCCCACTCTACTAACAAACACAAATGGGATAATAAATGTATAAAATTACCCTATAATGATTCCATAAATGAAATGTCCCAATCATTACCTAAAGAAAACATCAATGTCATCTTCAATTATCCTAACACACTGTTTAGGAAAATAGTTAATGTACACCGTAGACCATCAAGTGACAATAACCTAGGTGTATATAAGTTGCCATGCTTAGATTGTGATTCTGTCTATTGGGGACAAACTGGAAGAGATTTGGCAACCAGAATTAAAGAACATAAAAATTCTGTTAGATATGGTCAATTAAATTCCGCGGTATTTCAGCACATTGCCAATAAAGATCACCGCATGAATTGGGAAGATGCTGAAATAATCTATAGATCAACATGTAGCTTAAAAAGGAAAATAATTGAGTCTTCCCTAATAACATTTTTACCTAATTTTAATATATCAAATGGCCAGTGGTCACCTGACTGCATCACTACCTCAGCAGTCAGCCATGTGCTACCTCATGTACTCCAAGGTCACAAAACCCCACGCGACCTGCGGAGCATCGGTCACGTAACCTGGGCTTGTTCCTTTTCTCACCTCACATATTTGTATATAAGCATATGCCTTCCACTATGTATTCATTCTGCTGAAGAGGGTCACAGTTAGTGATCGAAATATACAGAACGTTCGACATTAGTGTCTTCTTTTCTCCGACTGTGGGATAAAAAGTTTATATATATATATATATATATATATATATATATATATATATATATATATTTATATATATATATATATATATATATATATATATATATATATATATATATATATGTATGTATAATCACGAAGTACCCACAGTCGGAGTATAAGGAATCATAGAAGAAAGTATATCTTCTATATTTCGGCTAATAGCTATAGCCCTTTTCAGGAAAGTACAGGTTACGAGAAATGATTGAGACATAAATACAATTGAAATGTAAGTGGAGGAGGAACAGATATAGCTTGACACAAGACATTCCGTCACGCAGGGTGGAGTGAAAAGGAAGAGAATGTGTGGTCAAATAGGTAGAAGTGTGAGGTCAGAAGGAATGTGGGGTCAGGAGTGGTGGGGGAGTGGGGTCAGGAAGGTGAAGATTTTTAACCAAACGGCTAAGAGCTAGAAGTGAGATTATGTCCGGGGACCATTGACCTTTGGAGATATTCAAGTTCGGACATTCTTCTACTAAGGCAGATTAGAAAAAAAATTCTCCTGAAGCTGCAGTTGGACTTAAACAATATATTGTCCTAGTCCCAGTCTCATTTTTTTTTTTTTTTGACATATCCATCAAAGGTTAAGGGGAGCTGAAGCTGAAGCAGTTTATAGCCTACCATGTAGAGATTGTGATTTATTGTACTTTGGCCAAACCGGCAGGGATCTTAACACCAGATTAAATGAGCACAAAAAAATCCATTAGATATGCCCAGAAAAATGCCGCTGTGTTCCAACATGTCAGCAACAACTATCGTAGTCTAGACTGGGACAAGGACATTTTGAATATCGAATTTAATTATCTAGCAGTAACTGACATCTCAGCCAAGGGGGAGACGACGGATCAGTTTTTGCTCGCGCTCTTCTCTTGTGATATCTAACCTCTCTCTCTCTCTCTCTCTCTCTCTCTCTCTCTCTCTCTCTCTCTCTCTCTCTCTCTCTCTCTCTCTCTCTCTCTCTCTCTCTCTCTCTCTCTCTCTCTCTCTCTCTCTCTCTCTCTCTCTCTCTCTCTCTCTCTTCCTTTTCCTTTTCTTTTTCCTCACTTCGGTGCCATTTGGGTACCCTACACATCTGCTTGTCGTCAGATCACCTTGTTGAGTTTTGGACTGCGCCTCGCGGTCTCAAGGGGAGGGGGGTCGTCTCTTCAGCTGACGCACTTTAGTGGCTTTATTCTGGCTGACGACAGACGACTCGATTCATCTCGTACGAAGGCCCCTAGTTGAAAGACTGACTGATTGATTGACTGGCTGGTTGACTGACTGACTGACGGGGTGACTAATTGATTGATTGATTGATTGGCATACTGGGTCACTGACTGACTGACTAACTAGACTGATTGAGTGAATGAATGGATAACGGGCTCACTGATTGGTTTGGTTGATTGACTGATTGGCTGATTAAATGACTTATTGGTTGACTGAGTGGTTATCTGATTAATTGACTGATTGGCTGATTGAATGAATGGCACACTAATTGGTTGACTGACTGACCGACTGACAGATTGATTAACTGACTGATTGGCTGACTGACTGACTGACTGACTGACTGACTCTACTGTACTAAAGCCCGTCGAGTGCCCTTATTGTCCCGAGGTTGATCCCCAGTAGCCCCAGAGGTATCATGGAGATGAATAAAATCACATGACGGCAGCACTGATAGACAGGAAAAGGACCACCGGTGACGGAAGTAACGTTCTTCAGCTTTTGTGTCACACAAAGTAACCTCCGTTCTTATATTCTTCTGTTCTCCTTTGTGTTATTGTGAAGGATTAAGTTATTTAATTAAGCGGATTAATTTTGCATTCATCGTCTTAGTCGAAGCCTTTGTTCTCTCCCAGCAGTTTGTTAGATTGATTAACTAATTGATTAACTAATTAATTAATGTCACTTCGCTCGCCTCCCCTGTCAGGTTGATAGGACATATAACCTGATGAAGAACATATGATTTGCTGAAGAATATGTAACTTGACATATTACCGAACGCTAGAGGGAACGCGTTAGTAAAGATGATAGCAATAATAATAATGATAATAATAATAATAATAATAATAATAATAATAATAATAATAACAATAACAATAACAATAATAATAACAATAATAATAATAATAATAATAATGATAGTAATAATAATAATTATAATAATAATAATAATAACAATAACAACAATTATAATTATTGTTATAATTATCATTATTATTATGAATAATGATAATAATGATAATGATAATAAGAATAAGAATAAGAATTATAATAATTATGATTATTGTTATAATTATCATTATTGTTATAATAATGATGATAATGATAATGATAATAAGAATAAGAATAAGAATTATAATAATAATAATAATAATAATAATAATAATAATAATAATAATAATAATAATAATAATAATAATAATAATAATAATAATAATAATAATAATATTAATAATAATAATAATAATAATAATAATAATGATAATAATAATAATAATAATAATAATAATAAAAATTATAATAATAATAATAATAATAAATAATAATATTAATAATAATATTAGTAATAATAATGATATTAATAATAATATTAGTAATAGTAATGATGATGATGATGATGATGATGATGATGATGATGATGATGATGATGATGATGATGATGATGATGATGATGATGATGATAACAACAACAACAACAACAGTAACAACAATGATAATTATAATATTAATAATGATATTGATGATAATGGCAATCAAAAGGGGGCTATTGGTAGTTAGTAGTTGCTTTATGACTTTATTCGGTGTTCAAATTAGTGGTGGTCTTCTCCTGGAGGCTTAAGAAGAAGAAGAAGAAGAAGAAGAAGAAGAAGAAGAAGAAGAAGAAGAAGAAGAAGAAGAGGACATTAAGTGTCTAGGCACGTGAAGAAATAGGTTTTTCCAATAGATGAATAACATAGCCTAGCTTTAGACAGAATAGAATATCTGAAGGGAACATTGTGCCAAGGTTTCAGTAGTTCTTTACTTTTTTTCTGACGTTTATTAATCCGTTGCCCCAAGTCTCTCTTGCAAGAAACCCAAGTACCCTAGATGACCGACAACAGCCACTGAATTGGCCCATAGGTCACTCAAAGTAGAAATAATTTTGTTGTTGTCAAGGTGTTCAGTGTAGGGTGATGGGTCGGTGTTCTTTGTGTAATGTTTGCATCTGTGTTGGTCACAGAAGAGGATAGTGAGTGGTGAGTCATTATGGTATAGTGATCAAAATAGACTTGAAGCAAATTGGTAGTATTTTGAATATATTGTCATTATTTTTAGAGTTGAGAATGTCCTGATTGAGGGCGTCCTATTTTAAACTGGACAAATTTAGGTTTGAGAAGGAAATTAGCGATAACTGGTTTACTACGAGAGTGGTCCACGAATCAAATAGACTTAGTAACCATGTAGTGAGTGCTAAAACAATGGGTTGTTTTAAGAAAAAATTAGATAACCTTATGGATGGGGATGACAGGGGGTAGAGGCCATGGAACTGCCTAGTGTAGGCCTCATGGTCTCTTCCTTTCTCGTGGACTACCGAAAGATGAGACTCAGACGTATGTGTTTATTTATGTTTATTATTTTCTCCTTTTCTCAAATAATTTACCTTATCGTGTCTCACAGCCCTCTGGCACTTCGGGATCTTCATTAAGCAAATGGGTTTTGCAGAGAAGGAGTCTGAGAGTAGGGACA
>NC_134812.1:40239334-40244334 GCF_046742065.1 Oratosquilla oratoria
TCTTCCACTCCGACACTGGGCTTTCTGTGTGATTTACAAATGTGCAATATATTTCTCTTTAATAAACATATACATATATGTATACATACACACACACACACACATATGATATATATATACATATATATATATACATATATATTTTATAGATATATATATATATATATATATATATATATATATATATATATATATACGCGTAAAGATTGACAAATATGGAAGTGAGGTGGCAAAATGAAAAGTTAAGAGTATGGGGTTTTATTTAGAACCAGACGTTTCGATCTCTTGGGTCTTCCTCAGTGGATTGAAAATGAGAAAAATCAAAATTCGTCAACAGCTTTCATTGTGATCTGCCGACCCTTTGTGACCTCACCCCGGTCTCATTTTCTCACGCTCACTAACCGCCAGCTGTGCGGACGTTTAAGCCCAGGACACAAACCCCCCACGAGAATTTGTAGTGTTTTCAGTGGCAGTGTATGCCGCCTCCAAAGCTTTCCTTCTTTTTTTTCCAGTTTCTTATGTAATATGTGAATTCTTTCCAATTCGGCAGGTGATCTTCTTCATCGATGTAAACCACTAGCGCATTTGATGCTCTGTGGTATCTCACATCCCTCTTGTGTTCTTCATGTCTTTTGTCCAGGCCGCGTCCTGTCTCACCGATGTAAACCTTCTCACAACCTGGACATGGAGGCGGCATACATTACCACCGAAAACACTACAAATTCTCGTAGGGGGTTTATGTCTTGGGCTCAAACGTCCGCACAGCTGGCGGTTGGCAAGTGTGAGAAAATGAAACCGGGGTGAGGTCATGCAGGGTCGTCAGATCACAATAAAAGCTATTTACGAATATCGATTCTTCTCCTATTTTTAGTCGACTGAGGGACAAAGAGATCAAAACGTCTGGTTCTGAATAAAATTCTCTACTCTGGCCTTAACTTTTCATTTTGCCACCTTATCTCCATATACATATATATATATGTATATGTGTGTGTGTGTATACACGCACACACACATACACACACACACACACACACACACACACACACACACACACACACACACACACACACACACACACACACACACACACACACACACAAATATATATATATATATATATATACATATATATATACATATATATATTACATATATATATATATACATTGTGTGTGTGTGTGTGTGTGTGTGTGTGTGTGTGTGTGTGTGTGTGTGTGTGTGTGTGTGTGTGTGTGTGTGTGTGTGTGTGTGTGTGTGTGTGTGTGTGTGTATGCGTGCGTGCGTGTGAATGTTACTGTCTTTGTTCATGAGTCCGTGTGTGCGTGAGCAACCTCTCTCTACCTCAGCCCCACCATCCTTATTCCAGAGAAAACCATTTTCTCTCTTTCCTTCCCTTTCTGCCTGTCGCTGACCGCTTGGCCGTAACGCTCTTGGCGAACAGTGGGTTACCTTCCTCGCTCACAAATCTTCCTCTCTATCCAGGCGTCTTCCTCCTCCCCCTCCTCCTCCTCCTCCTCTTCCTTCTCTCCTTCTCCTCCTCCTCCTCCTCCTCTACCTCCTCCTCCTCCTCCTCTACCTCCTCCTCCTCCTCCTCCTCCATCTCCTCCTCCTCCTCCTCCTCCTCCTCTTCCTCCTCTTCCTCCTCTTCCTCCTCGTTCAGGATAAAGGCTTGGACGCGCCACCACGGCAACGGTAGTCTCCGTAGATGGGTGAGGGTGGGGTGTGTGTGTGTGTGGGGGGGAGTCGTTTTTGTTTTGTTTTTTTTATTATTATTATTATTCGGGAGTGTCCGTCTCCTCCATGACGAATGCAGTCGTTCCATCATGATACGGGTTCTCCACTGTTTTGTTAAGTTGTGGGTTCTTGACTATCCGTCTCAAAGCCTTGTACAGCACCTGCGCGCGCAGCTGTCCTTCATATGATTATGTCACCCACGCGATTGGCCCCGCCAGAGGCGTTGTCCTCTTTTCTATCGATCCTTTCCATGACGACTGCGGCCCTTGGTTGTCCCCTTTGGTGCCTCACTTAATGCGGTTGTCCCTTTCTGTGTCCTCCGCCCAATGCGGTTGTCCTCTTTTGTAATCACCCAGTACAGTTGTCTCCTGTATTTTTGTTTAATGCAGTTGTCCCCCTTTTGAGTCTTTCATTTAATGCGGTTGTCCCCTTTTGTGTCCTCCGCCCTGTGCGGTTGTCCTCGTCTGTGTGCTCCACCCATTGCGGTTGTCCTTTTTTTGTGTTCTCGTCTAATGTCGTTGTTCCTTATTGTGTCTTCGCCTAATTCGGTTGTCCCCTCGTGTGTCATTGCCTAATGCAGTTGTCCTCTAATGTGTCTTCCATGCAATGTGGTTGTCCCCTTGTGTGTCCACTCAATGCGGTTGTCCTCTTTTGAGTCCTCGTTTAATGCTATTGTCCCTTCCTGTGTCCTCCTCCGGATGCGGTTGTCCCCTTTTGTGCCCTTCACTCAGTGCGATTGTCCCCTTCTGTGCCCTCCACTCAATGTGGTTGTCCCCTTTTGAGTCCTCGCTTAATGCGATTGTCCCGTTCTGTGTCCTCCTCCCAATGCAATCGTCCCCTTTTGTGCCCTCGTAGTGCGAATGTCCCCTTCTGTGTCCTCAATCCAATACGGTTGTCCCCTTCTGTGTCCTCCACCCAATACGGTTATCCCCTTCTGTGTCCTCAATCCAATGCGGTTGTCCCCTTCTGTGTCCTCCACCCAATACGGTTGTCCCCTTTTGTGCCCTCCATTTGATCCAATTGTCGCTTTCTGTGTCCTCCATCCAACGCGGTTGTTCCCTTCTCTGTGCTCCACTCTAGTGCTATTGTCCCCTTTTGTGTCCTCTACCCAGCGCGGTTGTCTTCTTTTGTAACCACCCAGTGGGATTGTCCCCTTCTGTGTCCTCGCCTAATGCGATTATCTCCTTTCATACCCTTCACCCAATGTTGTTGTCCTCCTTTGTGCCCTCCACCCAGTGCGGTTGTCATCTTTCCTGGCCTCCACTCAGTGCGGCTGTCTCCTCTTGTGTCCTTGCCTAATGCGGTTGTCCCCTTTCGTGTACCTATCTCCCTATCCAATGATGTTGTCCCCATTTGTGTCCTCAACCCAAAGCAATTGTCCTCTTTTGTGTCCTCAACCCAAACCAATTGTCATCTTTTGTGTCCTCAACCCAAAGCAATTTCCTCTTTTGTTTCTTCAACCCAAATCAATTGTCCTCTTTTGTGTCCTCAAGCCAAACCAATTGTCCTCTTTTGTGTCCTCAACCCAAACCAATTGTCCTCTTTTGTGTCCTCAACCCAAACAAATTGTCCTCTTTTGTGTCAACCCAAAGCAACTGTCAAATTTTGTGTCCTCAACCCAAACCAATTGTCCTCTTTTGTGTCCTCAACCCATACCAATTGTCCTCTTTTGTGTCCTCAACCCAAAGCAACTGTCCTCTTCTGTGTCCTCAACCCAAAGCAAATGTCCTTATTTGTGTCCTCAACCCAAAGCAACTGTCCTCTTTTGTGTCCTCAACCCAAAGCAACTGTCATCTTTTGTGTCCTCAACCCAAAGCAACTGTCATCTTTTGTGTCCTCAACCCAAACCAATTGTCCTCTTTTGTGTCCTCAACCCAAACAAATTGTCCTCTTTTGTGTCCTCAATCCAAAGCAACTGTCCTCAACCCAAACGAATTGTCCTCTTTTGTATCCTCAACCCAAACAAATTGTCCTCTTTTATGTCCTCAACCCAAACCAATTGTCCTCTTCTGTGTCCTCAACCCAAACCAATTGTCCTCTTTTGTGTCCTCAACCCAAACCAATTGTTCTCTTTTGTGTCAACCCAAAGCAACTGTCAAATTTTGTGTCCTCAACCCAAACCAATTGTCCTCTTTTGTGTCCTCAACCCAAACAAATTGTCCTCTTTTGTGTCCTCAACCCAAAGCAACTGTCCTCTTTTCTGTCCTCAACCCAAAGCAAATGTCCTCTTTTGTGTCCTCAACACAAAGCAACTGTCCTCTATTGTGTTCTCAACCCAAAGCAACTGTCCTCTTTTGTGTCCTCAACCCAAAGCAACTGTCATCTTCTGTGTCCTCAACCCAAACCAATTGTCCTCTTTTGTGTCCTCAACCCAAACAAATGTCCTCTTTTGTGTCCTCAACCCAAACAAATGTCCTCTTTTGTGTCCTCAACCCAAAGCAACTGTCCTCTTTTGTGTCCTCAATCCAAAGAAATTGTCCTCTTTTGTGTCCTCAATCCAAAGCAATTGTCATCTTTTGTGTCCTCAACCCAAACGAATTGTCCTCTTTTGTGTCCTCAACCCAAACAAATTGTCCTCTTTTGTGTCCTCAACCCAAAGCAATTGTCCTCTTTGGTGTCCTCAACCCAAAGCAATTGTCCTCTTTTGTGTCCTCATTCCAGTGTGGTTGTCCCCTTTGAGTTGGGAACCCCGTGCGAGTGCCCTGCGCAATGCTCCGCGTCAGTCTTAATGATGAAAACCATCCCCTTAACGAGCGGTTGTTATCTGGTCACCATTTAAAGCCTAACCGGCACTTCGAACTACGTGACGCGCATGCGAACGTGCTCTGCGTCACGTCATGGCGCTCTGATTAAAAAATCACCGTCACGTGATGACGTACACGTACTAAGGATGAGTTTGTCTATGGGGCACGTATCAGCCCGTCGAGGTGTGTGACGTGATATCCAAACGTGATCTCTATGACATCACTTTGATAAGATCCTGAGGTTACGTGATTAATGACGTGCACATGGTCTCTTCCACCTCTCCCACCTCTCCCCCTCTCCCACCTCTCCCCCTCTCCCACCTCTCCCCCTCTCCCACCTCTCCCCCTCTCCCACCTCTCCCCCTCTCACTCTTTCTAGCCTTTCACCTCCTCCCCTCCCCCTTCTGCTCCTCTTTCCCATCGCCCCTCAACTCTCTCACTTTCTTCATCTCTCTTCCTCTTCCTTTCTCCCCATTTCCCCCTCCCCCTATCTCCCTCCCCTTCTCCCCCTCTCCCCAAATT
>NC_134812.1:40249334-40251834 GCF_046742065.1 Oratosquilla oratoria
TTGGGTGCCAGAGGGGATGAACCTTGGGGTCCCAGAGGGGATGGACCTTGTGGTCTCAGAGGGGATGGAGCTAGGGGCGCCAGAGGGGATGGAGCTTGGGGTGCCACAGGGGATGGACTTGGGGTGCCAGAGGGGATGGACCTTGGGGTGCCAGAGGGGATGGACCTTGGGGTGCCAGAGGGGATGGACCTTGGGGTCCCAGAGGGGATGGACCTTGGGGTCCCAGAGGGGATGGACCTTGGGGTGCCAGAGGGGATGGACCTTGGGGTGCCAGAGGGGATAGACCTTGGGGTCCCAGAGGGGATGGACCTTGGGGTGCCAGAGGGAATGGACCTTGGGGTGCCAGAGGGGATAGACCTTGGGGTCCCAGAGGGGATGGACCTTGGGTGCCAGATGGGATGGAGCTTGGGGTGCCAGAGGGAATGGAGCTGGAGATGCTAAAGAGGGAGGAGTTTTGGGTGCCAGAGCTGGGGTGCCACCGGAAGTCTTCCCATGAGGAAAAAGGGTGCCATGGGTTCTGCATTGTTATCTTCGTTCGTTTTCATCTTTTATCGCTGTGATGTACCGTTGTCCTTCCTTCTTCTCTTCTTCCTCTTCCTTCTCTTCCTCCTCCTTCTCTTCTTCCTCCTGTACCTCCTCCTCTTCTTCCTGCTCTTCCTTCTCCTCCTCTTCCTCCTCATCTTCCTCTTCCTTTTCTTTCTCTTCTTCCTTCTCTTCTTCTTCCTCCTCTTTTGCCTGGTAAACAGGGGACCATAGGCACAGGTGTATTTCACAACGGACAACCGGCATTTCTATCCTTTGAAGAGGTGGAATCGTAGGGAGGTGGTCAAGAAGATACTTGAGCAATTGTAACAAAAGGTTAAAAGTGATTACCATTTCTCTTAGAGTTAAGATGAGTCTCCAATCATTAGTAAATGCATTTAGTATTATGTCAGAATAACAGAAGTTGAAATGTTATCGGCTGCGCGCCTCTGCTCCGTAGGGGTGTCACCGAGTCCCTAAAGTGTTTGACCTCATAAAACTTATACAGTCAATACCTCCCCCCCCCCCGCCTCTACGAGGGGGGAGGGAGAACGGTGTGCAATATAGCCCGGCAATATTTCGAGGGGGCTTTATCCTCTGGGGGGCCGGGAGGGGTGGGAGGTGGGGGTTCTCTTTTGTGGTCCACCGACGTATTGGCAGTTCCTTTCTTGGCCGCGGGCTTCGGGTCCTCACTTGGTCCTTCTCCTCTTCTTCCTCCTCCCTCTCCTCCTCCTTCTCCTCCTCCTCTTCCTCATTGGTCCTCCTCCTTCTCCTCCTCCTCCTCCTTCTCCTCCTTCTCCTCCTCCTCCTCTTCTTTCTCCTTGGTCTTCTTCCTCTTCCTCCTCCTTTTTCTCCTCCTACTTCTCCTCTTCCTTTTCCTCCTTCTCCTATTCCTCTTCCTCCTTGGTCTTCCTCAATCCTCTTCGTCTTACTTCAACTCCTCTTTGGTCCTTCTCCTTCCCATATCCATCTTCCCTTCTACTCCCTGTATTACAACTCTTTCTCAACCTCCCCCCCTCCTCGCTTCTTACTCCTACTCCTCCTCCTCCTTTCTCCCTCCTCCTCCTCCTCATCATCATCATCTCTTCCTCTTCCTCCTCCCCCCTACAATTACTACTACTACTACTACTACTACTACTACTACTACTACTACTACTACTACTACTACTACTACTACTCGTGGAACCCTTTTGTATTATTTATCATTTCACTTTAATGAAGCCTAATACAGAAATTCATTTATTCTACTATCTACTACAAAATCTAGGTTTTGTACATGTGCTGATTTAGGCGATGGGGACCGGTACCTCTCAGGCATAGGAAGGCTGATCTTAAGAGTAAGAATGAGTCTACATCTCATCCACGATACAATGCTGTGTTTTGGTCGATGTTTCTTCTCTGTCATCACCTCTGCCAGACGAGCGTAGAATGTCTTTGCCCTTGGACCCATCCTCCTCCTCTTCTTCCTCCTCCCCCCCCTCCTCTCCTCTCATCTTCTTCTTCCTCCTCCTTCCTCTCCTCTTCCTCCCCTCCTTCTCCTCCTCCCACTCCTTCGCCTTCTCCTCTTCCCTCTCTTCCTGCTCCTCGATTATCAAAAGCAGCCGGCAAAACGACACCAACAACAACAACAACGACGACAACGATGACGACGACGACGACGACGACGACGACGATCTGACTCAAAGTTGACGCACAACTAAATAAAATCGTTTAGCATTTGACTAAATAAAACAAAAAATCCCTTTTATTGTGCAAGGGGATAATCGAGATTAGTCTAATCGAGGAAAGGTTAACTGTATAATGATATCATTAAACGACACCTCCCCCTTTTACCCACGCTGGACGTTATTGTCCCCCTTATGCAAGGAGATGTGTGTGTGTTTGTGGATGCGTGCGTGTGTGTGTGTGTGTGTGTGTGTGTGTGTGTGTGTGTGTGTGTGTGTGTGTGTGTGTGTGTGTGTGTGTGTGTGTGTGTGTG
>NC_134812.1:40259334-40267805 GCF_046742065.1 Oratosquilla oratoria
CCTATCTCTCTTTTCCCACCTCTTTTTCCACCCATCCCCTTTTTACAACCTCTCCTCCCAGATCTCAGCTCCCCCCGTCCCCCATCTCCCCCTTTTCTCCCCTTCCCCCTCTCGACCCCTTCTCCGCTCCCCTTCCTCCATCCACCTCTCCCTCCCCACGTCTCGCCACACATATCCTCCCTTCTCATCTCCCCCTTCTCCCCCTCGTCCGCTCATCCCCCTTCTCCTCCACTCCTCAACTAACACCCTCCCTTCCCCCCTCCCCCTTCTCCCACTATCCCCCTCTCCACCTCTCCCCATTCTCCACCTCTCCCTCCATTCTCCACCTCTCCCTCCCCATTTCTTCAACCTCTCACCCCCCTTCTCCCACTATCCACCTATCCCCCCCTCTATCCACCTCTCCCCATTTCTCCACACTCCTCTCCCCCATCCTCCACCTCTCCCCTTCTCTTTCAGACTCTCCCCCTTCCCCCTCCCCCTTCTCCATTTCTCCTTACCTCATTCTCCCCTTTTCCACATCTCTCCCTTCTCCCACTCTCCCCTTCTCCACCTCTCCCCATTCTCCACCTTTTCCCCTTTCCAAACTCTCTTCCCCCTTTCTACACTACAAACCCACAACCAACCTCTACCCTTTCTAACACAAAACACCTCTCCCCTTTCCCCCTCATCTCCCCCTCTCAGCACAACATCCTCTCCCCCTTCTCCCCCTTCTACACCCTCCTCCTCCGTCCCTCCCAACCTCTCCCTCATCTCCACCTCCTCCACTTCCATTCTCTCTCCTCCCTCTTTTCCCACCTCTCCCCACTCTCCACATCTCCCCCTTCTCCCTCTCACTCTCCCCCTTTCCCCCCCCTCCTCCCAACTCGTTCACCACTTCGCCCCACTCCTCTCCCCCTCTCCCCCTCTCTCCCACTTCAATCTCCCCCTCTCCACCCATCTACCTCTCCCCATATCTCCACCTCCTTCTCTCTCCCCTTCTCCAACCCCCACTCTCCCAACCATTCTCCCTCCTCCTCCCCTCTCCCCCACTCCCCCTCTCCATCTCTCACACCTTATTCCATTCCCATTCTCCCCCCTTCTTTCCCCCCCTTCTCCCTCTCTACCACCCCTTCTTCCCCCTCGTACTCCCTTCTCCCCTCCTCTCCTCGCCCCTCTCCACATCTCTCCCCCTCTTATCCCCCTTCGCCCACCCTCTCAAGTCACATCCCACTCTCGTATCCCCTCCAATCCCACCATCATCCCCATTCATTCGTCCACCTCTCCCCCTGTTTTCGCCCTCTTTATTCCTCCATCCCTCCACCTTCTCCACATCTCCCCTCCCTCCCTCTCCCCCTTTTTTTTTTTCCCCATCCCGTCCACCACTTCTCCCACTCTAACCTCCCCCTCTCCCACCTCTCCCTCAATCCACCCTCTTCTCCCCATTCTCCACTCCACTTCTCTCCCTTCTCCACCTCTCCCCCTTCTCCCTCTCTCCCCCTTCTCCATCTCTCCCCCTTATCCCCTTCTCCCCCTTCTCCCTCTCTCACCCTTCTCCCCCTCTTCCCCTTCTCCTCCTCTCCCCCTCTCCCCTTCTCCCACTCTTCCCTTCTCCCACTTTCCCCTTCTTCACCTCTCCCCATTCTTCACCTCTCCCCCTTTTCCCCTCTCTCCCCTCTCCCCGTCCATTTCCCCTCATCCCTCTACTCCCACCCCTCCCCCCCCCTTTTCCCCTCTCTTCCACCACCTTCTTCCACCCTCTCCCACCTTCTCCGCCCTCTCCTCTTCACCCCTCTCCCCCATCTCCACCTCATTCCTTCTCCCCCCCCTCAAAACTCACCCTTCTCTCTCCTCTCCCTCTCTTCTCCCCCTTCTCTCCCTCCTCCTCCTCTCCCCCTCTTCCCCTCTCCCCTTCTCCCCTCTTTCCATTTCCCACATCACTTTTTCAATTTCTCCCCACTCTTTCCCCCTCCCCAATCCCTCACTCACTCACTCCCCTCCCTCCCCCTATCTCCCCTACCTACTTTCCCTCCCCCTCCCCCCTGTCCTCTTCCTTTTCCTTCTTTCCCCTTTACCCTTCCCATCTCCCCCTCCTTCCGTCCCTCCCCTTCCCCCTACTTCCCTCCCCCCTCCCCCTCTCCCACCTCCCTCCTCTCCCACATCCCTCTCTCCCTTCTTCCTCCCCTCACAATCTCATCAGGTGTCAATGAAAAAAGGTTGTCGGGAGGAGGTGGTCGATAGAGGTTGACAGAAACAAAGGGTATCGGGGGGGGGGATCCTGGTGGGGGGGGAGATTGTATCCGGGGGAGCGTTTCCCTGGGGGTGTATCAGAGGAAATCTGAAATGTCGGTAGTTTATTAAACTTTGAGGGGAGGGTTTTTATAGATGGATTGATAAATCCTGGGGTGTATCCCGGGTACACATGTATCTGGTAAGCTGTATCCGGGGTGTATTCCGGGAGGTGAATCCGGGAAAGTGCATTCGAGAAGCTGTATCCCCGGGATGGTGTACGCCGGGTAGGAGTATCCCGGGATTATAATCCGAAGGGTGAGGTGTATCTCTTGAGGGGGGGGAGGGGAATCCGAGAGGTGAATCCGGGAAAAGTCCTTTCGGGAGGATGTTATTCAGGAAGGTGTATCCGAGTAGGATAGGTAATCCCGGGATCATATCCGGAAGGTGAAGTTGTATTCCGGAGGGGGGGGAGGTGTATCCGTAGGGTTTATTCGGGGAAGACTGAGGAGTTGTCCGTGTTGATCCGGGAAAGAGGTCCGGGAAAGGCTTGGCATGCATTGGGAGAGGAGAGGACGAACTCTCAATAGTGGCTAAGTCTTTAAATATAGGAATAAAAGGAAATGCAAAGAGAAAAATGAAAGAAGATAAAGAGGAGATCGAGAAGAGAAAAGGAGGGATTAAAAAAGAAACATGTGAAGAAAAAGAGGGGAAAAGAAACGAGAGAAAAAAGAGGAAGAGGAAAGAGAGGAATAAATAGAAGAAATGGTGTGATAAACCAGAAAAAACAGGAAGAGGAAATGGAAGAGGGAGAGGCGGACGAAAAAAGAGAAAGAGGAGGAAAGAAGAAGGAAAAAGGAAAAAGAAAAGGAGGGTTAAAAAGAAACATGTGAAGAAAAAGAGGAAAAGAAACAGAAAAAAAGAGGAAGAGAAAGAGAGAAATAAATAGAAAAATGGAGTGATAAACCAGAAAAACAGGAAGAGGAAATGGAAGAGGGAAGGAGGACGAAAAAGAGAAAGAGAGAAAGTAGAGAAAAAGAAAAAAGGAAAAAAGAGATGGAGATGGAAAGAGATGGGACATATGGAGGATAAACAAGAGGAGGAATAGAGAGAAAAAAAACAAAAAAAGAAAAAGAGAGTTTAGAGACAAGGAAGAGGAGCAGAAGCTAATAAGAGGAATCAAAGTGAAAAAGAAGAGGAAAAAGAAGAAAAGAAAAGAAAGAAAAAGAAATATAAAAATTGAAAAAGTAGGGGTGGAGATCGAAGGCCGATGGACATGGTGGAAAACGAAAAAATAGAAGGAGACGGAAAGAAAAAGAGAAAGAGAGAGAGAGAGAGAGAGAGAGAGAGAAGAAGAAAAAAGAGACATAAAGCGAACCGGTCGCTTGGCGTCTATTAATAAGAGGAGCTGAAGAGAATAACTGAAAAAAAAAAATATTGCTGAGGAGGCGGAGGGGATGAGGAGGAGGAAGTAGGAGGAATCAAGGGGAAAATGGGAGAGAAGACGAGGAGGGCGGAAGGAAGAGGAGGAAAGACGAGGAGGAGGAGGAAGAGAAGGAAGACGAGGAGGAGGAGAAAGAGGAGAAAGACAAGGAGGAGGGAAGAGAAGGAAGAGGAGGAAGGGAGAGAAGAGGAGGAAGCATGAGGAGGAGGACGACGAAAGAGGAGGACGGAAAGGGGGAATAGGCAAAAAGACGGAGGATGAGGAGGAGGAAGAGAGGATGACACGAGGAGACAGGAGGGAGGAGGAGGAGGGAGACGAGGAAGAGGAGGAAGAGGGAGATAGACGAGGAGAAGGAGGAGGAGGAGAAAGAAAGAGGAGGAGGAAGCAAAGGGGGATGGAAAAAAGACGAGGAGGAGGAAGAGGAGGAAGTAAAGGGGAAAAGGGAAAAAGACGAGGAGGAGGAGGAGGAGGGAAGAGGAGGAGGAGGAGGAAGAGAAGGAAAAGATGGCGCCCTAGAGATGGAGTCGTAGAGGAGGTGGGTGAATATAGCGGCTAAGGATGGAAAGGAGGAACAGTAGACAAAGATTAGGAGCATACGCCAGGATCGCCTGAAGTAGCTGCGGCCGAAACAGTCACCTTTGCCCTACGTACGCGCTTTTAGGGACATGTTTGGGGGGGGCAGGTCACAAAAGTCACTGTTTTCCGGGAATAGGATAGCAGTGCGGGACTCGACCCCACAACTATGCAAATGCGGAAACCAGAGCGCACGGTCCGATGATTTCACACAGCGCCCCTAACAGGAGAAGCTTAAGTGTAAAAAATGAAATTAACATTTATTTTTGAGTGGGATTTGTCTCCAGACAATAAAAGAAAAATGGCGCCCTTAGGGATGGTTCACTAAATTGTCAACTTTATATAAAACTTACCATTTAGTACCCCATAAAGAGAGAGCGAGAGAGAGAGAGAGAGAGAGAGGAGAGAGAGAGAGAGAGAGAGAGAGAGAGATGAGAGAGAGAGAGAGAGAGAGAGAGATCAGAGCAGAGAGAGAGAGAAAGAGAAGGCGGGATGTGAGAGAAGGAAGGAGTGTATGGGTGACAGGGAAGAAGAGAGGAAGGATGGAGGACAATGGGAAGGAAAAACAGAGAAAGGAAGGAAAGAAGGGAAGGAAAGAAGTAAGGAGGGAGGGGAAGGAGGAGGAAGGGGTAAGGAAGGAGGAGTGGAGGTGAGGAGATGATTTTGTCCGATGTAAAAATAAAAATGAGACGCCAAAGGATAATCTTCTTTGACATCCTTAAGAGTTTAGTTAAACTGCGTTTTTAGATTAGAGAAATAACATAGGAAACAAAAAGAGACGGGATTGTTGAAAGACGAGGAGAGAATGCCTTTCTGTTGATAAATCCCCGCGCGTTCTGCGCACTCACACGCGCACGCACACACACACACATCCCACACACACACACACACACACACACACACACCACACACACACACCCACACCACACCACACACACCAAACACACACAACCCACACACACCACACACCACACACACCACACACAGAGACACACACACGCATACTCACATACACACACACATACACACACACACACACACACACCACACACACACGCACATGCAAGACACACACACACACACACACAAACAAAGCCACACACAAGAGTTACAGATAACACAACGCAACACACACACAAACACACATCACACACCAAACACACCACAGACTGTACGCACACACACACATCCAACACACACACACGCACACCCCAGACATATCACACACACACACACACACACACCCACAATACACCACACAAGGCAACACAAGCACACACACAAAAACACACACACACCCCAACACACACACACAACAAATATACTCACACACACACACCACACACACCACACACACACACACAAACAAACACACCCACACACACACGAAAAGACACACACGACACACCAGGCAACACACACCACACAACACAGAATACACCACAAACTGACACAACAACAGACACACACAAAACTACCCTACACACTCAACACACACACACACACACACACACACATTATATAATATATGTATGTTATGTATCTATATATATACTTATATATATATATATATATATATATATAATTTATATATATGATATATATAAATTATATATCATATATATAAAGATATTTATTAATATATATATGTATATATATATATAATTGATAATAATATATATATATATATATGTATATATATATATGCAAAGTAGACCACTTGGAACAAGAAAACTAACGAAGCAAAGCGCTTTCGTATATTACATCTTCAGGTGCAACAAGTACATAGTGATAGGAATACATAGACATTATATACATGATAGCAAAGGAACCGGGACAGTTTTGAATAAGCATAATATAACACCGACCAATTACCCACCCTAGAGAGCGGCAGGTCATTGTCAATTATCTTAACGATGGTGATGGTCGGGGGGCGACATTAGGTCACATGAAGTCGCCAAGGAGAGCGGGAAGGTCAAAGAGAATTGTCGCTCATCCTTGGGCGGACTGTGATCTAATGTCCCGCCGACCTATCGTAAGATAATAGACAAAGACCTTCCGCTCTCTAGGGGGTAATAGTTCCTTATGCTTATTCAAAACTGTCCTCCGGTTCCTTTGTTATTCATGTATATAATTACTATGTATTCCTATCCACTATGTAACTTGTTGCACTGAAGATTTTTAATAAACGAAAGCGCTCTGCTTCGTTAGTTTCTTTTTCCAAGTGGTCTACTTTGCATAAGTGAAAAACACACACGTACCCGTGTTCTTATTAGCATATATAGATGTATATATATCCGTTATACTATATAAATATACATATGTATATATATATGTATATATAATGTATATAAATATAGATATATATAATGTATTTATATATATTATATATATATATATATATGTATGTATATATATAGTATAACTAAAAAGTAACTGTCGAAACACATTAGTAAAGATTCAACAAAAACCCACTGAGTTGGATAAAAAGTAATGAAATAAATGAATTCCATATATTTCGATCACGGACCTGTGATCCTCTTTCAGTGATCGAAATATATGGAATTCAATTTATTTAATTTCTTTTTATCCAACAGACAGTGGGTTATTGTTGAAAAAAATATATATAATGTATATATATATATATATAATATATATATATATATATATAAATATACATATATATATGCAATACATAAAATATCCGCCCTAGATATGGACCAAAAGGTCTCCTGTCAGCATGCTCCGCCTTTGTAATCATTTGTAATATATATATATATATATATATATGTATATATATATATGTATATATATATATATATGTATATATGTATATATATACAAATATATGTATATATATAATGTATATATATATATATATATATACACTGAATGGTTCCCAGTGAACAGATTAACATCATTTCCAACAACAATTCACTTTTATTTCCATGCCATCGCAGACGAGCCTAGCGAGGAGCTCGACGGAACCATTTAGTGTATGTATAAACTTTCCCACGTGTACATACTAGCGATTGCACCATCATGGCGAAGGTGGATTGAATGCAAAAATTCGTGAATGTGCATTTAACTCGAGCATACAAATATAAGAAAGTTGTGCTCAACTTATGTCTCTTTTGATAGCGCAATGGGCTAAGTCACTGCCACTTAATCACGTTCGAGCTGAGTTCGAGTTCTCGGCTCGACTCCGTTTCAGTTTCCAATATATGTATCCGTCGAGCTCCTCGCTAGTCTCGTCTGCGATGGCATAAAATTAAAAGTGAATTGTGGTTGAAATATATATATATATATATATATATATATATGTATATATATATATATATATATATATATGTATATATATATATATGTGTGTGTATATATATATATATATATTGTGTGTGTATGTATGTATGAATGTATGTGTATATGTATGTATATATGTATGTATGTATGTATATATGTATTTATGTATGTATGCATCTATTTATGTATGTATTTATATATGTATGTATATATGTATGAATGTATGTATGTATATTATGTATGTATATTCTTGTATGTATATCTATATATATGTATATGTACATATACATATATAAACATGTGTGCATGCATATGTTTTTGTGTATATTTAAACGTACATGTACATATATAATTGAATGAACATGTGATTGTGCATATGAATATGAACTTGTACATGTTTACATGTATACACAATCATTACTCCCCAGAATAAGGAAACTTATGTATGGTTGAGACCTACGTGGGACCCACTACTCAGGTCAGGGAAGATGTGTGTGTGTGTGTGTGTGTGTGTGTGTGTGTGTGTGTGTGTGTGTGTGTGTGTGTGTGTGTGTGTGTGTGTGTGTGTGTGTGTGTGTGTGTGTGTGTGTGTGTGTGTGTGTGTGTGTGTGTGTGTGTGTGTGTGTGTGTGTGTGTGTGTGTGTGTGTGTGTGTGTGTGTGAGTGTGTGTGTATGTGCACGCGCGTGTGTGTGTGTGTGTGTGCGTGTCTGCGCTTATGTGTGATTCAACATGGTCTTGGATTACGTGTTAGACTCGTGATCGACAGCTATTTCCCTCCCAGAAGAGAGTTCAGAGCTCATATATGACCGATCTATGACGAGGTTTACACGGTCTAACGGTTCGTCGAACGCGGTTCGACAGACACGTGTTTAAAGTGATGTGTGAACGTGTGAACGGGGCATTTGGTTGTCGAACACGTTGGTTAAATCCCAAATACCCCGTTCA
>NC_134812.1:40285805-40288305 GCF_046742065.1 Oratosquilla oratoria
TTTCTTCCTTCATACTCCTCCTCGTCCTTTTCTATATTACTCCTTTTCTCGCTAATTTTCCTCCATTTTTTTCTTTCTCTAATTATTATTTCTCTTCCTCTTCTTCCTCCTCCTTGTCCTCTTCCTCCTTATTTTTCTCCATTTCCTCCTCGTCCTCTTCTTTCTTATCTTCGTCCACTTCCTCCTCCTACTGTATTTACTTTTCCTCACCGTTCTTTTCTTCATTTTCCTCATCCTCCTTTTCTTCCTTCTGATCCTCCTCTTTTTGATCATTTCTTTCCTATTTTCTCTCCTTTTCTTCGGCTATACTTGCCTTTCTTCATCTTCTTTTTCTTCCTCTTCTCATACTGTTTCTCTTATCACTGTTCTTACTTCTCTCATTCTTTCTTTAAATTTCCTTAGTTTTCCTCCTCTTACTCCTCTTTCTTCTTTTATTTATTCTATTCTTCATCTTTTTATGTTTCTTTTTTCTTTACTTCTCTTTCAAATCTTTCATTTCTTCTTTCTCCTCTATCTCGCGCCCTTCTCTGACCTCTTTTCTCTCTCTCTCTCTCTCTCTCTCTCTCTCTCTCTCTCTCTCTCTCTCTCTCTCTCTCTCTCTCTCTCTCTCTCTCTCTCTCTCTCTCTCTCTGTCTCGCCTTCTATCCCTCACCTTCTCTCCCGCCTTTTCTCTCTCTCTCTCTCTATCTATCTATCTATCTATCTATCTATCTATCTGTCTATGTTTTCCCCTCTTTCTCTTCTCTTCTCTTTTCTCCTCTCTCCTTCTCTATCTCTCCCTCTCTGTTTGCGAACGTCCCATTTTCTTTCTCGTCACCACCCGGTCTCTTTGTCCATCCGTCTTCCGTTTTCTTCTTGCAGCTAATTGGTCTTCCTCGGCCAATTGAGTTTCTTCTCGTGGACATGATTAGACAAGTTCCTTGACTGGATGAACAAGAAGCCTGTGTCTGCCTGGATGTGTACCTCTTTGTACGTGTGTGCATATATGCGTGCGCGCGCGCGCGTGTGTGTGTGTGTGTGTGTGTGTGTGTGTGTGTGTGTGTGTGTGTGTGTGTGTGTGTGTGCGTATAGGCATATATACACACGCATATATATATATATATACATACATATATATACACATATACATACATACACTGTATATATATGTATATATATATATATATATATATATATATATATATATATACATATGTATATTCAAGGCTAATATCTTGAATCCGAAGACCCGCTCTACATATACTATTTTGGCAAAATACAAAACAACTTCACTCAGATGAGTGTAGGACCCCTTGGACCCGATGGCGACCTCTGTACAGAGATCCCGGCGAAAAGACAGACAGGCGTTTTTATTCAGCTAAAGGCAGAAAACATTCCGTCTGATGACGTCTCAGGCATAGGTTTGAACTCGAAATCTGCAGGCGATTCTTTTCAGTTGAAGGTAGAACCCATCAGTGTTGCCACTGAGATCTATGCCAGTTCCCACAAATGAGTGAATTTTTTTCACAAAATTTTCACAAGGAAATATGGTTTTCCATATTTTTCCCAGAAAAAGAAGGGATTATCGTATACACAAATAAGTTCAATGCAACATATAATTTGCTCATAAAACATCCCATGTGATCAAATTTCTCAGATACAAATTTGTGGAAAATAAACAAAGTGGTATCGGTGTAACCTATCAGGAGGCTAAACGGCTTGTTAAGGAGGACAACTGACGCACTTGGAGACAAAGACTCTCATTCAGGATTCTCATACAGCTAACGCCAGACTATTCTATTCAGGTGAGGGGAGGCCTCTGCCTCAACCAGCTCCAGGGTCTCTTTCTATAGCCCTTACGTCAGCCTAGAGCCCAAAATATAGAGAAAAATCCCGTTTTCTCAATGTGGAACACCGAATAAGCCCAATTCGATGCCCACAATAAGGACATGACCCCGTTCTTCAGGTCTCTTCGGGATCCGCTCAAATCACTGGCCACCTAGGAAACCCAGCCGCTCTTCGGGGAAAGAAAAGATAGAAAGAAAGAAAGAAGGGAAAGAAGAAGAAAAAGAGATGAAGAAGAAGAAGAAGAAAGGTCATCCAGACACTGCGCCGGCTGGAGACGAGAGCGTCAGATAGAGAAGAGAGAGAGATAGAGAGAAGAGAGAGAGAGAAAGGGAGAGAGACGAAGAAAAAAATTCCCCTTGGAACGTTCTGAAGGATCCGTATGTGGCCAAACCCTCGAGGAACCCCTCCGTTCCCGTCAGAGACTTTGGGGTTCAGAGGTCCTGCGCTCTATAGAAGAAGAAGTCCTCGAGGTCTTACGCGGGAGGAATGCCCAGTTCCTCCAGGCCGCCTCGTCTGGAAGCGCCCTCGCCCATAAAGGAACGCTTCCGACTTCGCTCTTCTTCTTCGTCGTCTTCCACGTCGGAGAAATCCTTACTACGACTCCTGGCCCCTGCGGCGTCGGTCCGCCGGGGGAGGGCGCTCTTCGTAAATTTGTCCCGCCCTCCTGTCGGTC
>NC_134812.1:40290805-40293305 GCF_046742065.1 Oratosquilla oratoria
AAAACAAGAGAGACGAAATAGAAAGAGTAGAACTAAACAAGCTTACCAACAAAAGGAAGAGATCAGAGAAAAGAAAAACATGGATGAAATAGAGAAAACTATTCGGAAATGTAAAAGTATTAAAGTGACCGAACGCAGACATGCTTTAGGAAGACAGCAAATGATATTTTTGAAAGATAAAAATGGAGAAACCATTAACTACAGAGACAGAATGGTAAAAAGAGTAAAAGAATTTTACCAAGAGCTTTACTCGTCGAAGGCCGTAGTTGAGTCAGTAAATTCATGCGTAGACGTTGGTAGTGTACCAGAGATTACAAAGGAAGAAGTAGAATTTACTCTAAAATATGAAACAAGGAAGAGCACCTAGGGAAGATGGTATATCGATAGATCTGTTGAAAGACGCAGGGAAAAAAGTTCATATTAAGTTAGCCTAATTGTACACCCAGTGCTTACTTCAGGAAAGTGTTCTTGAATCGTGGTGCAATGCTATAGTGATTTTGCTTTATAAAAAAAGGAGACCAGAAGGACCTCAGTAACTATCGACGATTAGCTTGCTATCAAATGTATATAAAGTATTTTCCAATATCCTTATACAGTAAATAGACTAAGTCAAGTTTTAGATGGAAACCAACCGAGAGAACAGGCAAGTTTTAGGAGCGAATATTCGACTCTAGACCATTTGCAGGCGATGAACCAACTAATCAAGAAAACGACAGAATACAACATACCTCTGTGTTTAGTTTTTGTAGATTACGAGAAGGCCTTCGACTCAATAGAACGAGTAGTAATGCTAAACTCGCTACGCAATCAGGGTGCAAACGAAAAGATCGTAAGAGGTTTAGAAAAGATTTATGCGAAAGGTACCGCTATAATTCGACTACATAATTATACAGAAAAGCTCAAGATTGAGAAAGGAGTACGGCAAGGTGATACAATTTCACCCAAATTATTTACAGCTTGCTTGTAAGAGATTTTCGGAAGGTTGAGTTGGGAAGAAAAGGGTTTGAAGATTAATAGCAAATATTTGAACCACATAAGATTTGCAGTTGACATTATTGTTATTTCAGAAAAAGCAGAAGACTTGCAAGATATGCTGAGTGATCTGAACAAGGAAAGTTAGTAGGTCTAAAAATGAATAAGAGCAAAACCAAAGTAATGTTCAACACGAAAGTTCAAAGTTAAGAGATTATAGTCGATGGTGAGAGTCTTGAAGAAGTTCAAGAGTATAATTATTTAGGCCAGATGGTGAAAGTGAAAAAATATCATGATAATGAAATAAAAAGACGTATTGGAATTGGTTGGAAAGTGTTTGGTAAGTGTTATAAAATTCTGAGAGGTTCTCTACCTATATGTTTGAAACGTAAAGTCTACAATCAAAGCATTCTGCCAGCAATAATCTACGGTGTGAAACTTGGAAACTGACGAAGGTGGTGGAAACAAAGCTAAGGACTGCACAGAAGAGAATGAGAGATCAATGATGGGAATAACGCTGAGAGACCGAAAGAGAGAAAGTTGGGTGAGAGAGCAGACTAGAGTGAAAGATGTTGTGGAGGCAGTAAAAGAGAGGAAGTGGAATTGGGCAGGTAAGTTAGTGCGAACGACTGATGAGCGATGGAGCAAGTGTGTTACTGAGTAGACGCCACGAGATGGGAAGCGTGGAAGAGGGAGACCAGACAGAAGGTGCAGAGACGAGATTGAGAGTTTTGCAGGAGTGATGTGCCAGAGGATGGCGCGGTTGTGTGAATCATGGATTGCTATGAAGGAGGCCTTTGTTCAGCAGTGGACTCAGGACGGCTGATTTGATATATATATATATATATATATATATATGTACATATGCATATACATATATATATGTATATATATATACACATATATATATATATATATATATATATATACATATACATATACCAGGGAAAAAATACTTTTATTTTTTCCAGAGCCATTTTTCAAAATTTTTTTTCTTTTAAATTTCACCAGAGCCATTTTTTTAATTACCAGAACCATTTTTGATATTTCCAGAGCCACGTTTTTGCAGGTTCGATTTCCTTCAAATTATTGGAAGGCTAACTCATTACTCATGTACATCTGATGCCAAATAATCTCCAATAAATAAATAAATACTCATGTGCATGAAAAATAACTTTTTTTTTTTAACAAATCAGCCTTTAATTTTGGGGGGAGGGGGATGGGTGAAACTGATCGGAAGACAAAGCGCCTCTGGTTCCACTGGCAATGGTTGGGGGTGGAAATGCACGGCAAGCTTTGCACTACACCGTTAGAGAACCATCACTGCCCCGATCCACTTCAAGCCAATCTAGGTTCCACGAGCGTATAGTAGATTCATGCTTTACTGGTTTTCGTTTTCCTTGGCCCTTGTCTGTAGAGTTTGAATTAGGCTTTGCTGGTCCAGAAGCGGTTCCTGCCGTCAAAACACTCTCCCTCGATTCTGAAAAGACTGAATCTGAGGGCAAACCATCTTCACTCGCTTCACTAG
>NC_134812.1:40305805-40308305 GCF_046742065.1 Oratosquilla oratoria
TGGGAGGTGAGCCAGTTGTTGTTTGTTGACGACACTGTGCTTGTAGCAGGATCAGAGGAGGAATTGAGGAAATTGGTGACAGAGTTTGAGAAGTGTGGAAGAAGGAAGCTGAAGATAAATGTGGGCAAAAGTAAGGTGATGAGATGTACAAGGGGAGAAAGTGACTGGGCTGGAAGTGGGCATTAAGGGAGAGCGACTGGAAGAAATGGATAGTTTTAGATACTTTGGGTGCAAATGTGCCAGAGAAGGGAGGAGTGGGGGTGGAGGTAGACTGTAGATTGAGAGAAGCGAGTAAATGCCTTGGTGGATTAAAGAGTGTAATGAGAAATAGTTATCTGGGAATGGATGCTAAGAGGAGATTATATGAAGGAGTGATTGTGCCAACAGCATTGTATGGGGCAGAAACATGGAACATAAGAGAGGAAGAGAGAAGGAGTTTGAATGTGTCTGAGATGAAATGTCTGAGAAGTATAATAGGGGTTACTGGGCTAGATAGAGTGAGAAATGAGGAGGTGAGGAGGAGAACAGGGGTGGAAAGGGAGTTGGGAGATAGGGTTGATGAAAGAGTATTGGGATGGTTTGGACACATGGAAAGAATGAGTAAAGAAAGATTAGTAAAAGAGGTGCGGAAGGCAGAGGTGGAAGGAGTGAATATAAGGGGGCGTCCTAGGATGAGATGGATGGATGGGATAAAAGGGGCATTACAAAAGTGAGGAATGTCTGTTGAGGAAGGACGGGAGAGGACAGAAGACAGGGATGAATGGCGTAATTATCAGTAATGACCTCAAATCATCCAAGCAGTGTATTTCAGCCTCTGAGAAAGCAAATAAGATTCTGGGACTGATTACGTGATCTTTTGATTTCAAAAGTCCATCACTCATTAACAAGCTATATAAATCGTTAGTTCGTCCACATTTGGAATATGCTGTTTCTGTATGGTCACCGAATCTCATTAAAGACATTGACAGACTGGAAAAAGTACAACGGCGAGCCACAAAACTGATTACAAATATAAAAAATAAATCATACGAAAATCGACTAAAACACATGAATCTGTTTTCCCTAAAAAAGCATAGACTCAGAGGTGACTTGATACAGGTCTTTAAGATTTTAAAGGGAATTGACAACATCAAAAGTGACCAAATTTTCACATTGAATGAGAATCAGACAAGAAACAATGGTCTCAAACTATCCGGAAATAGATTCAATTTAGAAGTAGGTAGAAACAACTTTGCCAACCGTGTAGTAAATGAATGGAATAAACTTCCTGCACAGGTAGTGCAATGTAGTTCAGTTCGAAGCTTTAAGAATCAGTTAGATATATACCTAAGTAAGATGCTGTAATGATTATAATTTATCTTATATTATTTGTTTTTGTTTTGTTATCATTTGTCTGTCTGATTTTCATTTATTATTAGTTATATGTCAATTTATTATTATTTACTATTTACCTGTTTGTTTATTATTTAACTATACCTATGCATTTATTTATGTATTTTATTTGTTATTTACATTATTATAGTTTTTATTTATTGTTTTATTATTAATATGATTTTTTTTTTTTCGCATCCGACCTAGATATGGATCAAAAGGTCTCCTGTCGGCATGCTCCGCCTTTGTAATCCTTTGTAATCCTTTGTGTATGGATGATGCTGTGACGCATGAGGGGGAGTGGGTGGGGGATGGGGAGTGAGGAAGTATATATGAGAAATAATTCGACGCAGCCTGAAGGCATTTCTCCCCGTCTTCTCCTTTTCTGCATGAGGGGACGGAGAGGGGGGCCGCCGAATTAATGAAGCGGCCTTGCTGTGGATGTGCTGTGTCTTGCGACACTGCTTCTGACCCAGGGCAGTGGACAGGATGCAGGGATGACCCGTCATCCAGGAGGTGCCAGGATAAGAGGGAGGGAGGAGGGTGGAGGGGAGTGGAATATGTAGGAGATGGAATGGGCGTGAGTGGTTTCTATGCATTTTTCTTTTTTGCTACCCCCATGTAAGGGGGAAAAAGACTGTGGCATATGTATGTATGTATGTATATATATATATATATATATATATATATATATATATATATATATATATATATATATATATATATATATATTAACTAAAAACCCACTATTATTTGGATTTAAGAAAAGAAGGAAGTAACGAATTTCCGTATATTTAGATCAAGTACTTTGATCCTCTTCAAGCGGAATACATGTATTCCGCTTGAAGAGGACCACAGTAAGTGATCGAAATATACGGAAATTCATATATATATGTATATATATATATATATATATATATATGTATATATATATATATATATATATATATATGTATATATATGTATATATATATATATATATATGTATATACACGCTAAAGCAGCAAAAGGATGATAAGTTGGAACAGGACGGCCGGAGTATGTCCTCTTTCCCCCAAATCACTTCGTTTGGCGAATTCCGCCAAAAAAGTGGCGGTGAGAAAAAATGGCCTAAAAAAAAGGCGACGAA
>NC_134812.1:40320805-40323305 GCF_046742065.1 Oratosquilla oratoria
CTCTCTCTCTCTCTCTCTCTCTCTCTCTCTCTCTCTCTCTCTCTCTCTCTCTCTCTCTCTCTCTCTCTCTCTCTCTCTCTCTCTCTCTCTCTCTCTCTCTTACGTAGTCAGGGCAAAAAGTCTGCTTTAACTCGGCTATCCCTTTGTAAAGGGAATGAAGATTTCGTAGAATGTGTGTATTTTGGTATTAAAGATATAATTGTCGATTGCCGTGAAGGAAGATGAATGAAATTCCCTGGCGACAGCCAGAATGAGTGAGTGTACAAAAACCCGTTAAAGAAGGGACTGCTCGAGATTGTCTAAGAGTCTTTCATTATCGAAGAGGTAAAGAAAGTCTCCTGGCGGTACTCAGGATAAAAGGAAAGGGACAACCAGACATGTAAGGGCTCCAGGATGGTGATGATGTTCTTTAAAACGAATAAATTTGCTTACACTTTAACTAGAATAAAGTCGGTAAGGGTATTACATGACTTACCCTTGGAGAAACTATGCTGTGTGTCACGAAAATTTTTTTGTTTCTCAATGTGTTCTCGGACTCCGCAGAGCGAAATGAGAACCTGAAAGAATAAGAAACAATCTACGGGCAATTGCTGCCATCGTTTACTCAGAGGGATTCGGGTCAACATGAGGCGGAGGTCAAGATAAGCGAAATAAAATTGGGTGAGGATTCTTAGAATTATATACAAATACTTCATACTGCTTCCCCAACCCCCTCACTCCCGCATCTAACTCTCCATCTGAATGAATTCGTGTTACGTTATCAAAAATAATATGTAAAAATGTCATTGAGTCAAACAAACCAACTTTAGTAGGGGAACTTCGTTTCAAGAAGTCATGCAGCTTTACTATATGACTGGAGTCTAATAATCACTCGAAAATAAATGCTGATCATTGTTAAATTCAACTGTCTCTTCTATCTGTTGTCTCGCCTTTACCCCGTCTATAACATCGTCTCTCAGGTGCGATATTGTCCCCTGGGGATAGAAGCGCTGGTTACGAGTGACAGAATTAAATCAAAGGGGTCTTGCGGACCCTGAAACAGGACCCCTAGGGTTTCTTTCACACGTTTCGACTTTTCGCCGTGCGTCGTCCACGTCACAACGTCACGGTCTCAAATAACCACGGGCGTCTATGAACGTTTTCACACGTCACTACTACGACCATGCGTGAAAGCATCCCATTGGTTATTTGAAAACACGACGTCGTGTCGTGGACGGCGCACAGCAAAGAGTTGGTATGTGTGAAATGGGCCTTTAGAGGCATCAAGGGAGGGAAAGGGATGAAGTAAGAGTGCCTCAGCCCACGGGGTCGTCCTGCCCTCAGCTTAATAAAATCGTCTGGCGCCACAAAAAAGCAAATTCTGTCAACGTCGTCCTTGGATGAAGAGCGTTCGATAGCGTTCACTGATGCTTCTATCCTCAGGACAATATAGCGCCGATTAGGTGGAGTTAGAGAGAGTAGGTCGAAGAGAGGTTAGAGAGCAGGAGTAGCGGAAGGTCGTATGGTCTGAGAGTGTCCAAAGGATAGAAATGCTGGTAAACTGCAAAAATAAGGAGGAGGATAGTACCAGGATGGATTTAAAAAGCTATCTCAACCGTCGAGGTCAAAGGTGACGGCTTCGGCCACAGCTACTCAGCGCCTCCTGGCGTAGTCTCCTCGCCTTTTTTTTTTTTTTTTTTTTTTTTTGTGGAGACGAGTCACCAGCTGTATTCATAAGAGGAAGGACATTAGTACGCAGATGGTTTTATTAGGTCCTAAGTCTGTTGATTAAGTATTTAAGTTGGGTTTTGAACCCCACGATACAATTAAATGTTAAGATTTTAGTACGCAGATGGCTTTGTTAGGTCCTAAGTCTGTTGATTAAGTATTTAGGTTGGGTTTTAAATCATACAATACAATTAAATGTTAAGATTTTAGTATGCAGATGTCTTGTTAGGTCCTAAGTCTGTTGATTAAGTATTTAAGTTGGGTTTTGAATCACACAATACAATTGAATGTTAAGATTAAGTTATGAACTACACAACAGAGACTCAGCGGTCCTGAGGGTGGGACCTGCCGACAGCCTACCTACATAGCTCCAACTAATATAAGTCCCTATATCTATATATCGCCAATTTATAATTATCATATGATTGTTATGTAAAGATATGGGGTATCAAGGAGTAATATAATCATAAAAGAATGCTACGTGATTGTAGTCCGCAGGGGTGTTATTGAGGTCGTTGTTGGCAGTGCCGCTATACAGTATATGGAGAGATGCATGGCATGGAGAAGACCTAATAGGTCGCATCTAGCCACGTATCCTTTCGAGTGAAGCCCTTGATCAAGTTGTGTTGCGGTGCTGCCTCAACAGACAGACAGACAGACAAAAAAAAGGCAGATGGACAGACAAAAAGATACACAGACAGAAGGGCAGTTGGGCAAGCAAACTATTAATCAGTTTGTATTGCTCTTTTGCATTAACAGACGGAGGCAGACAGGAAGATAGGAAGGCGGACAG
>NC_134812.1:40330805-40335805 GCF_046742065.1 Oratosquilla oratoria
TGCTTAAGGATTACAGTAATTCTCTGTAACTGTCGGGCATGGAGACGAATAAAGTCGATTCTGTGATTTACTAGCAATACATTATATTTTCAACTGACCACAAGGGTTATGTTAAAAGGTTTATAAACACAAAAAACAAACCGTGAAAAGGTCAATATAATACTACTGAATAACTAAGTATATGGCGCTCCGTTAGGAGCCTTAACGGACGAATGACGAAATGTCTCTACAAGAGGGAAGGGTCAGGAGATCACTACTCTGGATGTTGATTGAGGGTGATAAATCTTTAATATAAAGGGCTCCCAATAGGGAAAGGCGATGGACATCGTCATCCTGGTCCAGCATTATGGTGCCTTTGACCAGAAATTCTCTCGTCGGGGGTGATTTCATGGTCGTTTAGGTAATGATTCTTGTTGGATACTGCTTGTAAGTGGCAAGTGAGGCGTCTGGAGAGACGAGTAGTCGTCATTCCTACATAATAAGTACGAGTTTCACAGTCCTCGTGTTGACATGTATGCATGTAGATGACGTTTCTCCTCTGGAGGGCAGAGGGAGGGAAGGGGTTGTTTCTTAGTAGAAGGTTGGAAGATTCTTGGCCTGGTAAAGGATAATAAAATTAAGATATTTTTCTTCGGTTAATGGTTTTACGTTGCAGCGGATGATATTCTTCATAACTATTTCTTTAGTTTTATATACTGATGTCATGAAGCTTTTGTAAAACAGTTTTATGGGTGTCTTGTTTGGGGCGTCGGTGGGGGAGTTGTGTCCAAGGTGATAGATCTCTCAACAATGTAATTAGGGAAACCGTTGTTTACAAGAGCTTGGGAGGTCCGTTCAAGTTCGTGGTGAACAGATGTCCAGTCTGAACAGTGGGTGAGCGCCCTCCTGACATACGCATTAATAGTGGACCTTTTGTATCTTACGGGGCACTCACTCTGTCCATTTAGACACCGCCCATTGTTGGTTGATTTCACATAGACACTAGTTTTGTATCCAGAGTCAGAGTGGGAGACTTGTACGTCTAGAAAGGGAAGGGAGCCGTTGATGCTATTTTCGGTGGTGAAAATGAGGCCTGATTCTTCCATGAGTCTCTGGCGGAGGTCTTCTAGTTCATCAGTGTTATTGAACCTGAGGAAAATGTCGTCTATATATCCCAAGAGGGGATCCCATTGCCACGCTGTCTGTTTGTACATACACATGTCCTCTTGGACTTCTAAAGGGTGTGTTCAGGGATGTCTAAAGTGGGAAATTGTCATTGTAGTAGTCTCTCTGGATGATGAATTCAATTGTTCTGTCAACATCTGTATTCGTATAAAGGGATTTGGCGTCCAACGAGGCAATTTTGCTCTCCCCGGGGGCTGGGGTTCCCATCAAGAAATCTACGAGGTCCTTAGAAGACAAAAGACCATATCTGGAAGGGGTGCAGGGTGTTATGATTTCATTTAATTTTTTGGCTATCCGGGAACGTCACTGTGGGGATCTAACTGATGATGGGTCGTAAGGGGTTACCTGCTTTGTGTGTCTTGGCATTCCCATATGTATATCCTAGGTTAAAGCCACAGTTAGCTTGCGGATGTGGGTTTTGCCTGTAACTGCGTTGACGATATCTAGAACTTGGTTGAATTTTCTTTTCAGTGTTTCGACTCGGTTGCGGGTGCACCTAATTTGGATAGGTTTCAGTTAAGATTAGGACATTAAGATTAGTTAAGGTTTCAGTTAAGATTAGGACAAAGTCAGAACTCTTATCTGCCCTTCTGGTGGAGATTTCTTTGTTCTCTGAAAACCATTATAGCCAGTTGAAAATGTAACAAGATTTAACGAAACGTCCTGCTAGTAAATCACAGAATCGAATTCATACGTCTCCACGCTCTACACTTTCGAAGAATTCCTGTATTCCTAAAGTAAGGATAAGAAATGCCTCTTTAGAAGAATGCAAAGTCTTTAGAAAAAGATAATGAACACACACACACACACACACACACACACACACACACACACACACACACACACACACACACACACACACACACATATATATATATATATATATATAATTATATATATAAATATATATATATATATATATATATAATTATAGATATACATATATATATATATATATATATATATACATATATATATGTATGTATATAAAATTATGTAAAAGCCATTCCTTCCGCGTCACTGGATTCTGATCATAAAATGATAGTTACTAAAATGTGTCAAGATAAATAGAAATATGTACTAAAAAGTAGAAGGAAGAGATATATGTTAGAAAACCTAAAAATAGAAGAAAAGAAAAGTTAATTTATAAGAGAAATAAGTGAAGAATCAGTTAGTATAAATGAAGAATTTCGGGACATAAATCAGGAATGAAATTTGTTTAGAAATGAAATTAAGAAAGTAACAGAAGAGATAATGGAAGTAAGATACATGGGAAAAAGTAAAAAGAAGAGATCACCATAGCGTACAGAAGAGGTAGAAAAAAAAACGCAGTGAAAACAAAAATGAAGGCTTTTCGAAAGTCGATGAAAACAAAAATGGTTCAAGAAAGAGAAGAATATGTAAAAGCTAAAAATAAGCGTGAAGGAAGAGAAGGAAGGGTGAAAGGTGTAGTATGGAAATGAATTGGAGAAGACTTGCGGCATAAGGAAGTTATTGTATTGTATGGCAAAGAACTATAGAAAAAGGTAAAAATGAGACCATAGGCGCAGTTAAAGATGAAACAGGTGAAAATATACTAACAGACTCAAATGATATAAAAGAGAGATGGCAATATTATTTCCAAGAATTACTAAATACAGGTGAGGAAGGACAAATTGCTATTGGGGGGGAGGATACTTTTTGTTACTGGCGAGAAAGATGAAATTACAAAAGTGGAAGTGCAATACGCAATTAAGGAGATGAAAAATGGCAAAGCTCCGGGAGAAGACGAAATACCAGTCGATTTTTTTTTTTCAAGCAACAAAAGAAGTGGGAGTTGGATGGATGACGTGGGTGGTCAACGCCAGGCCCGTGCAGAGGGGTGCCGGGCTGCCCGAGCACCTGCCCCTTTGCCCTGTGCCCTAAAAGTGCCCTTCACAAAAATATATAAAAATGAATGAAAAATCATTTCTCACAGGCTTTTTCCATTTTCTTACCATTCAGAAATTATAATGTGGAAAGTAGTGTAGCACCCTACCGGATAGTTGCCAAATACGAATAATACAAAAGAGTGAAGTGCCCAATTTCCTGCCCAAACCACATGCCCCTTGCAATGTCTGTGCACGTTACTGGTCAACGTAGCATGGAGACAATGTAAAATACCTGATGACTGGAGTAAGGTAATAGTTTGTCCCATCTATAAAAAAGGAGACAAGGCAACGTGCTCTAACTACAGAGATTTATTGCTGTTGTTGCACATGGGAAAATTTTATCAAAGAATATTAGAGAGAAGGTTAAGAAGTGTCGTAGAGGACAAACTGGCTGTGGCAATATGAATTCAAGCCTGGTAGAATCACAATAGATATGATCTTCACAGTAAATATTATTTCAGAAGAAAGCTACAAATGAAATTTGGAGAAAAACGCAGTGTTTATTGATATAAAAAAGCATTCGAGCGTGGCAAGAAGTATCCACTTCAGCATAGTTGAATATGTAATATCCACAAACTTAATCAAAGTAATAAAAAAGTATATATGATAAATGTGCACTATACCCACCGAAGCGCGCGCGCGCGTGCGTGCGTGCGAGTGTGTGTGTGTGTGTGTGTGTGTGTGTGTGTGTGTGTGTGTGTGTGTGTGTGTGTGTGTGTGTGTGTGTGTGTGTGTGTGTGTGTGTGTGTGTGTGTGTGTGTGTGTGTGTGTGTGTGTGTGTGTAATCACATGGAAGCTACAAATACCTTTACTCTAATGACAAGTATGATGTCACGTCTCGAGGGACGGAGGAAAGCGCAAAGAAGAAAAGCACAAGTGAGTCATTCAATGCAGGAGAATCGCAAGTAATCCAAGTTCGTGTATGATACTTTCGGTATCAAACTGTAATATGCAACCTCAGCTTTTGCTCTTGTATGGCCCAACTGATATATTTGATTGTGTGTGTGTGTGTGTGTGTGTGTGTGTGTGTGTGTGTGTGTGTGTGTGTGTGTGTGTGTGTGTGTGTGTGTGTGTGTATGTGTGTGTGTATGTGTGTGTGTGTGTGCGTGTGTGTGTGTGTGTGTGTATGTGTGTGTGTGTATGTGTGTGTGTATGTGTGCGTGTGTGTGCGTGCGTGTGTGTGTGTGTATGTGTGTGTGTGTGTGTGTGTGTGTGTGTGTGTGTGTGTGTGTGTGTGTGTGTGTGTGTGTGTGCGTGTGTGTGCGTGTGTGTGTGTGTAATAATAATGATAATAATACATACATACATACATACATATACCAAGGCTTTTTCCCCCTTCCAAGGGAGGTAGCCAAAAAGGGAAAGGCATAAAAACACTCCCACCCATTTCATCCCTAAATACACTCCACACCCCTCCCACCCTCCCTCTCATCTGAGCACCTCCTGGATGACGGGTCATCCCTGCACCCTGCCCACCGCCCTGGGTCAGAAGCAGTGTCGCAAGACACAGCACATCCACAGCAAGGCCGCTTCATTTAATCGGCGACCCCCCCTCTCCGTCCCCCCTTGCATATAAGGAGAGGACGGGGAGAAATCCCTTCAGGCTGCGTCAAAATTTACTCACACATACTACCCCACCCCCCACCCCCCACCCCCCGCCCATTCCTCCTCATGCAATCACAACATCATCCATATACAACCATTCTCCACTCACCTCTGTCTTCCGTCCTCTCCCTTCCTTCCTCAACAGACATTCCCCTCTTCCCCAAAGCCCCCTTCACCCCATCCATCCATCTCATCCTAGGACGTCCCCTCATGTTCACTCCCTCCACATCTGCCTTCCATACCTCTTTTACTAGTCTTTCTTCACTCATTCTTTCCATGTGTCCAAACCATCCTAATATTCTTTCATCAACCCTATCTCCC
>NC_134812.1:40353305-40355805 GCF_046742065.1 Oratosquilla oratoria
GACAGACAGACAGACAGACAGACAGACAGACAGACAGACAGACAGACAGACAGGCAGAGAGAGAGAGAGAGAAAGAGAAAGAAAGAGAAAGAGATAGAGAGAGAGTGAGAGAGAGAGAGAGAGAGAGAGAGAGAGAGAGAGAGAGACAGAGAGAGAGAGAGAGAGAGAGAGACAGAGAGAGAGACAGAGAGAGAGAGAGAGAGAGAGAGAGAGAGAGAGAGAGAGAGAGAGAGAGAGACAGACAGACAGACAGACAGAGACAGACAGACACACACACACACAGAGAGAGAGAGAGAGAGAGAGAGAGAGAGAGAGAGAGAGAGAGAGAGAGAGAGAGAGAGAGAGAGAGAGAGAGAGAGAAATAGACGGTGATGACGACAAATATTGTGTGGAATTAAAGCGTTAAGATGAGAGAAAGAGAGGATACTAGAGAAAGAGAGAAATGAGAGTAGAGTAAAGATATTAAGATAAGGAGCCTACGCCAGAGGCGCTGAGTAGTAGCTACGGCCGAAGCCATCACCTTTGCCCTGTTATAAACTTTGTGGACTATTAGGGCAGGTAACATACAGTCATTGCTTCTGGAAATCGGAGAGGAGTGCGTGATTCGAACTCACAACTGAGTGAATACGAGATCAGCGAGGAAAGAAAAAAGATGACGGTTTCTTCTGGGAGGCTCTGGAGATCCCTTCTTCCCCTTTGATCTTTTAACACAAGCCTTTGACTTGGGTTTTTGGTAAAGGGAGATTGATGACACTCCCCTTAACTGCACCAACGATATTTGGCTTCGAGTTGATTTCTTCATGACTTTTTTTTTTTTTTTTTTTTATCCTGACGTCTGAAATATGTAAATGAAAATTAAGAAATTAAGAGTGGTGACAAGTTAAAGACACAAATAAATGTAAATAGAACTGAAGAGAAATGAAATAGTAAATCAAGAAAATAATATATGCATACACATACCAAAAGGCCCTTTCCCCCTTATATGGGGGGTGGCTTAATCAAGGCATGCAACCACCACTTCACCCATTCCCACACACATCCTATATTTATTTGTTTTCACTTTTAACTTAGCTCCTCGTGGATGAAAGGTCATCCCTGTTCCCTGACCACTGCCCGAGTCAGAAGCAATGTAGCAAGGCACAGCACCCCCACAGCAAGATTCGACGGACGATGTTGGCTTACCCCCATTGCTTTATTTGCATAGTGACAATCACCCCTCAGCCACTGAAGAAGCTATAGAGCACACAAGAAAAAATCCCTTCAGGTAACATCAGTCTATCATCCATTCACAACCACCCTCCACTCACACCTATCTCTTGCCTTCTATCTTCCCTGTTCGACAGACATTCTTGTTCCCAATGCTCCTATTATCATTTCATCCATTTACCCGGTTCTTGGTTTTCCCTCAAATTCACTTCATTCAATTCTGCCTTCCACACCCTTCTTGCTCGTCTTTTTCCTTCACTCTTTCCAAAACATCCTAGTATTCTTCCATCAGCCCTATCTACCAGCTCCGTCTTACCTCCTCATTTCTTTCTTTATTTATCGTCATAACCTCCAATATACTTCTTAAATATCTACCAGCTCCGTCTTACCTCCTCATTTCTTTCTTTATTTATCGTCATAACCTCCAATATACTTCTTAAACTCTTTATCCCGAACACTTTCAGACTCCTCTTTTCTGCGATCCTTAAATTCCAAGTCTCCGCCCCATAGTGTCGTTGGCACAGACACCCTTTCATATAATCTTCTGTTTGCGTTCATCCTCACATACGTATTTCTCATGATATTTTTCATTCAACCAAGGGATTTCCTTGCTTCCTTCACTCTGTAGTTTAACTCCATCCCCACTTTTCCAAACCATACTACATGTGGCCCAAATACTTAGAACTATCCACTTCCTCCAAGCTTTCTCCATTAAGACTTGCCTCCAACTCAGGACCACCCTCTCCCCTCGTACATCTCATCACCTTACTTTTGCCCCATTTACTTTCGGTTTCCTCCTTTCACATACCCTCTAACTGCATCAGTGTAATCTGCAAACAACAGCTGGTTTACTTTCCACTTCCACTCTCAATCCCCAGTTCTAACTGCCTCAGTGTAATCTGCATACAAAAGCTGGTTCACTTTCCACTTCCACTCTCAATCCCCAGTTCTAACTGCCTCAGTGTAATCTGCAAACAACAGCTGGTTCACTTTCCACTTCCACTCTCAATCCCCAGTTCCAAACTCCTGCCCATCACCCTCGTGTTTACCTTCCGTACAAATCCATCCATGTACACATTGAACAACCTTGGCGACATAACACAAACCTAGCGCCCCACCTTCACCTCAAACTACTCAGCCTGATCATTACCAATCCTAGCACAAGTTCTACTACTCACGTAAAAAACATCGACAGCCCTCAAAAGACATCCCCTTATCCCATGTCTTCCTGTCGTCTATGTTATATGCCTTCTCCAAATAAAATAAGTAAATAGATAAATAGTTATATAGATAA
>NC_134812.1:40383305-40401179 GCF_046742065.1 Oratosquilla oratoria
TATATATATATATATATATATATATATATATATATATATATATACATACTGTTAGTTCTGCTGCTACCAACACTCAGTTCCCTTCTGTGATGTAATAATTCTTCATTCACTACAACTTTCTTCACTTTCTTTTTATCATTTTAGTATTGTAAGTCACTCATCTGTAGGCCCCATGTCTCTTTCGTAATGTATGCATTTAGTCAAGTTCCATTACTCAGTAACGAAGGTGAATTAGATTGAACTTAAACTTTTCTTCATTTTCTTCACGAATTCTGGTACAACGTATGGTCTTAGGTACACCAGAGGATTCCCACCTGGGATCCTGTTACACCCACCAAGCAAAGTCTGTTTCGACGTCACTATTTAATTCATCCAATAACTTTGAACGTTACAAATAAGTGCCACCCTTTAAGGGCGTGACTTTACCTCTATGCACCAGTAATTTTTCTCCTCCTCCACCATTTTCCCCAATCAGAAGGACTGTTATACTGTCTCAAGCAATACTGTTTACGCAAGCAATCTGTCGCAAGCTGAGCGTGGCTTTTATGTTTACATTTCGTCAATTCAGCACTCTCTCGATATCCTAACCTATGTTTACAAAACACAAAACGGCAGGCGAGAATATGCAACTCTGCACTTCCTATTCGGCCATTGTTTCAAAACATCCAAATAATAAAATTTGCATATCTTTTCACCTACCCCTCTATCTACTTAAATGTCTACCTCTATCTACCTGCCCCTAACATATATATATATATATATATATATATATATATATGTATATATGTATATATATATATATATATATATATATATATGACGTAAGCGGAGTAGGAAATATAGGAGTCAGGAATAAACTCGAGACTAAGACTCCTGTGTTTTCTACTCCACTTACGTCAATCTGTCAGAATGTCTCAATATATATATATATATATATATATATATATATATATATATATATATATATGCGTGTGTGTGTGTGTGTGTGTGTGTGTGTGTGTGTGTGAGTGTGTGTGTGTGTGTGTGTGTGTGTGTGTGTGTGTGTGTGTGTGTGTGGGTGTGTGTGTGTGGGGTGGGTGGGTGGGTGGGTGTGGGTGTGGGTGTGGGTATTTCCCTCCGGAAGAGAGCTCAGAGCTCGTAGGTCCGATCTATGGGTAATACTATGACCTTGCACACACACCCCCCAACTCCCCGCCCACGAGAGTCAGAGTAACGACCCGAGGCACAGCGATACCGAAATAATTTCGGCCCTGGGCAGGATTCGAACTGGGTATTGGGAGCACTTCTACTTCCCAGTTCAGCGCTCTACCAACTGTGCCACCGAGTCGGTGTGTGTGTGTGTGTGTGTGTGTGTGTGTGTGTGTGTGTGTGTGTGTGTGTGTGTGTGTGTGTGTGTGTGTGTGTGTGTGTGTGTGTGTGTGTGTGTGTGTGTGTGTGTGTGTCTGTCTGTGTATACACTTGAAGAAAAATATGTGAAATTGAAAACGAAATGTATCCTGAAAACTTCCTAGGTAATACTAAGATGTCATTTAATGAACACACCGAATGTAATATTTGATACAAGTTGTCTAATTAATGTAGAATTCTTTACAAAACACGTAGGAGGCAGGCAGGCGTATGTGTGTGTCTGTGTGTGGTGTGTATGCGTGTGTGTGTGTGTGTGTGTGTGTGTGTGTGTGTGTGTGTGTGTGTGTGTGTGTGTGTGTGTGTGTGTGTGTGTGTGTGTGTGTGTGTGTGTGTGTGTGTGTGTGTGTGTGTGTGTGTGTGTGTGTGTGTGTGTGTGTGTGTGTGTGTGTGTGTGTGTGTGTGTGTGTAAGATGCTGGTAGAGAGCCGTTGGTTAGATGATGAGGGTTTTATTTTCATGAGTTAGGTGTTTGGTAAACAACGGTTCGTAGGCGAAGGTTTGCGCAAGCTCGCTCTCCGCCTTGAGTCATAAAAATTGCCGGGAGCCTGTATGACGTATTTTGGTGTTGTAATCTAGGTAAGTTATGCAATGAATCAGACTGTAACAACAAATATGATTGTAGCAAGGGTGGAGGAGGGTTTGTTCACGATTGTAAGATCACACCCTTAGGGAAGGATCTTGAATATAAAGTTATAGATCATTGGACTAAAGAAATCATGACGTCACTGCAGAATTTACGTGGGGCGTAACAATGTTTGTTCTCACGGGGATTTAGAGACTGTAACTGGAGAAGAGCGCAATGTAGCCGGTATTCAAGTTAGAAAAGAATATTCTAAACATTTCATTCCCCCTATACAGAAAATAGAGTGAAGTGAGAAGTTGAAGCCTGGCAGTGCAAAATACCAATACTAAGTGAAAATAACCTTCAAAACTTGAATAAGTTGGTTCATTGGAAGCATGGGACCTACCGACTAAAAGGGGAATGACAAATAACATTTTTGAAAGAGTGGTGAAATTTTTAAGAGGCATACGAAACGAAAGAGCGCGAAAGTGGCGGCTCGGAGTTGCGGCAGCTAGGGATGAAACCAACGCTACATCTAAAAGGACTTAGTGCAAGATACGGTTATGAGGCTGGTGCATCAAACCACAAGCAACTACAGGACCACGCAGTGCACAGGACCACACAGCGTACACGACCATGCAGTGCACACGACAACGTAGTGCACACAACCATGCAGTGCACGCAACCACCCAGTTCATGCAACTACGCAGTGCATGCTGACTACGAAGGAACAAAGTACAAGCAAGAGTGCACGCTGGTACGAGGATTCGACTACGATGAGTGAACGAAGGGGACATAAGACGAGGTTGATGTGCGTGTGAGGGCGCGCCGTACGTGTGAGGACGACAACAAAGGAAGCAGTCGGTTCAAATCAACTTCAACAAAATTATTACCTCGCAAAGAAACATTCCCAAGTTTGTGGGAGAAGAAAACACGATTGCAATAAACCTGTTTTTAGGTTTAATAGATACCCTAATAGTGACAAAAAACATATCAGATAATAAAAAGAAAAGAAAAAATTTAAAAGAAAATGTAGAGCCTTAGAAGGGTAGGGCTAGGCTTATAATGAATCATCAGCAAATGAAAGATATAACCAGATATGAAGATTATAAAAAATATATGTTCTATATACATTTTAAGTCAAAGTGTGATCAGGATCCTATCAGGTCTTTGGTTAGAATAATAAAGTAAAAACAAGTGAAACTAACACAGAATATTTAGCAAAATTGAACAGATGGTCCAGGGACATGATTTCTATGTTAAAGAATTCAGATTGGGTAGAAAGATCTAGTGACAAGATAAAAGTTTCTCAAGTTACTAAGTTAATAGTATTTGCACTATTGGTACATAATTGTGGTGAGATAACCGCAAAAAATATATATAAAGATCTAAAACAAACCGTGGATTTATGGGAGATAGATATAAAGCAATTAGTCCATATGCCATGACAGTAGGAATGGAACAACAGAGAGAAAATGGGAACTTTAGGAGTGATTATAGAAACGGAGGATTTGAACATAGAGTTAGAAGCACTTCAAGGAATGCTAGAATTGCATACCATAAATGTGATACCTAGGGACGTAGAGCACGAGAGTGTTATTATGAGACTATTTGTAGGAACTACAAATATTAGGGTCATGATGAGTATTATTGTAGAAGTCCACCTTTCTGTTTGTATCATCAGAGAGTAGGACATAGAACACAGGATTGTAGAACAATGCAAAATTTTCGTATTCATCCAGAAACAAGAGGAAAACCCCCAGACACAAAATAAAACAATACAGAGCTAACCATAGAAATACAAATAGACAGTATTGTATCAAGGACAAGAGTGATAGAAGTGTGAAAGAAAACACCAACATCAAAGACAATTGTAAATTGACTATAACAATTGGAAGGATTTCTGTAGGACCCCTCATTGCGGCTCGAGTTTTCAATAAACCTATTAAGATATTCATTGATACGTGACCTGTAGTCAATGTTTTAACTAGCAAAGTTTTAAACCAATTGAAACCAGGAGTGAAAATCTTGGAACCAATCCGTTACTTATTGCAAGGAATAACAGGAGGTCAGTTAAAAACATTAGGTAAGATAGAAGTATATATGATTTTGTATAGAAATGAACACTTGCACATTCCAGTGATAGCTGTAGAAGAATTTACCAGAATATTTATTGGTAGGAATTACAGCTGTGAGAGAAGAGGGCATGATCATATGTACTGCTGAGTTAGGGATCTTGGTGAAATCTTAGTTAATTTCATTTTTAAATCAACAAGACTTAGAACCAGTATCTGTGATACGAGAGCTTATGGAAATAGATAGGGAAGATAACAATGCCAAAATGAATGATAGCGGGGCAGAGCGGTACATTCATGAACAAATAAAACAAACAGAAAATAAAGTCTCATATAGTGAACCCAACTCACATGTTCAAGAAATCCCAGAAATTACTCGGAATTCATCAACTCCAAATAAAGTTTTGCTAATTGTGAAGGGTGGCGTAATAAAGTCGACGTTATTACACTTCAGAGCAATTAACAGAGTAGAAGTGCAGTAAGGAGTCACTGTAGACTCTGAATTTTTAACCATTCCAGTATCCATTAGGATAAAAGATTTGAAATGGTACTTGGGAATTTATGAGACACATAAGAACAAGGTAGAAATATTAGTGATTAGCACTTTGAATAAAGACATAATCTTAAGAAAAGGTATGCAAATAGGATGTTTTCAAATATGCACAAGATCTATTAAGGCTTTAAATGAGGGCACTGTGGAGGTGGAATCACCAATTTCATCAATCTGTTCAATTCAGGAAGAAACAGATTTGGAAGAGAAATACAATAATAAACTAGAACCGACTAGTTGTCCTGAGTTGGATGAAAGCTTAGTTGCATTGCTCTTGAAGCACAATAAAGCAATTACTTTTCCGGGGGACGCCTTGGGCAAAACAACTGTTTTAAATTATCAGATCAAATTAAAACCAGTGACTCAACATATCTATATACCTGCCTATAGATTACCATAATCCAAACTAGCCATTATAGATAAATTGATCACTGAAATGTTTTCTCAGGATATTTTTTAACATGGACAGAGTGAATAGAACTTCCCCAAGATTCTGGTGCCAAAATCAGATGGTACAATGCGGCCAGTTATTGACTATAGGAAATTGAATAAGCAGACTATACTTGATAGATTACCGTTGCCGGTAATAACAGATACGCTTCGTAGTTTGAGAACCGAGAATGGGTATTTTAGCACTCTAGATAACAAAAATGCATTTCAGTAGATCGAATTGCATGAAAATTCACGGGATTATACAGCCTTTTATACAACAATGGGGCACTATGCATTCAAACGAATGAGATTAATGAATACAGTTCTAGGTAGGTTGTTAGGAAACACTGCCAGTATATTTCTAGATGATATTTCAATAGTTCCCCGAACAGCAACTGAGCACGTTAAGAAATTAGATTTGGTATTTCCAATACTAGTTAAAGCAGGATTGAAAGTGAAGCTTAAAAAATTTAAGTTTTTGCAGGACAGTGTTATTTATTTGGGACATAGAATAGACAGACAGGGACTTAGTATAATAAATTCAAAAGTAGAAGCAGTAAAGAACCATTCAGTTCCAGACAATGTAGAAAGAGTTAGAAATTTCTTGGGATTGACAGGGTATTATAGAAAAGTTATCAATGGTTATGCAGACGTAACTAACCCATTAGATTTTTTGTTGAGGAAAGACTCAAAATTCATTTGGGTACCTGCACAACAACAACCTTTTCATAAGTTGAAAAATAAACTTACTAGTTCTCCAGTTCTCATATTTCCTGATTATAAGGAGTTCATTCTTTGTACTGATGCGTCTGACATAGGGTTAGGAGGCATACTGATGCAAGAGAGAAATGGAACATTGAAACCGATAGATTACACATCGAGACTTTGTAATAGTGCAGAGAGAAACTAACCCATAACAGAAAGAGAAACCTTAGCAGTGATATATTCATTAGAAAGTTTTAGAGATAAGACACTAGAATATCCAATCAGAGTATGGACTGATCATACAACTATCCAAAACTTATTCAAGCATAAGAATCTTAGAGGCAGATTAGTCAGGAGGTTTACTACACTTCAGTGCTATGAGATTAAGTTTGAATATATTCCAGATAGAAAGTATGTTGCAGCAGATACACTATCTAGAAATATTAGCCGACCAACGTCAGGTTTGATAAATTTCATCTGCAGTATAGATGAACTATAGATGAACTAGTAACATTATATGAGGAAATGATAAGGGAACAAAGAAAAGATAAGACTTGGGAAAAAGTAGCCCAGAATTTGATGAACCCAAATGGTATTCCTCCAAAACTACCAAAAGGATACAAGATAGAGGAATTTGATTTGAATAAAGTACTTTTGTATAGAAAAACAGTTGTAAGTTGGAAGGGTATTTCTAGGGGCCCAGTGTATCAGTTTGTAATTCCACAAACTCTTGTACAAGAGGAATTGAAATTACTTAATGATAGTGATTGTAGTTTACATCCAGGAAAGGCTAAAACTTATAGACAAGGACAACTTAAATACTTTTGGGCAGGTATGAAGAAATACATATATGCATATGTAGAAAATTGCTTGAAATGTGCAAAGATAAAAAGAAATAAACCTAAACCCGTTCCTATCCTGTCATATCTCATCATGCAGAAAACTCTGAGAGAGTTCAGATAGATACACTGGAAATGGATATGAATATGTATTTGTTGCCACTGATTATCTTTCAAAATTTTGTATTTTTCAACCCATACCAAATAAGAGAGCTGAACTAATTGCTTCAGTAATCTATGCAGATAATCTGTAATTTCACTACCCCTAAGATCTTAGTTTCAGACAATGGTACTGAATGTAATAACAAAATCGTGGAAGAATTATATATCTTATTTAAGATAAACACAGTAAATAATCAGGTGAATCATCTTCAGACCATTAGAGTTGTAGAGAGGTTAAATAAGAAAATCATTATATTTCTTGGAGGTTTAATAAGTCCACATAGTATAACTTGGGATACTTGGATTCCTTGTGTTAAATGTACCCTAAACAATTAGATTAATACAGCTGTAGGAGAAATATCCCCATTTTATCATTTATGGGGAAGACAAAATTGTCCCATATAAAATCTTGATTGCAGAACAAAAGCCAGTGTATAAGATAGATGATTGCATCTCAAATAGGATGCACACATTTCAAGCTATACATAAAAGAGTTAGGGAACACATGAAAAACTATACACAAGAGATGAAGAAGCAACAACACAAAATAGCACATAAAATAGAATTACAAATAGGAGATTTGGTCATGGCCAAATTACATACAATCTATAATAAGATTTTACGAACATACTTAGATCCATATAGAATAATTTATTTTGCAGGTGAAAACAAATACAAGATTTTACGCTTAGAAACTAGGGAAGTGTCAATTTCACATGTAGAGAATTTAAAAAGGACTAAGATAGAATTCGATAATTATGATAATTGTGACATTGAAGATTGTAAAACCACACCTCTTTGTAAGGAAAAAGAAACACAGTATTAATTCTATTGGGGAAACCTTGAGTCCATAGGAGTATAGGGGATATGTATATAGCATCATGTGGGAATTGTGTATTAATATTGATAATTTTTATAGATGAAGACTCAATTGATTTTATTATTGTATATGGTGAATGCCTTGAATTATCCTGTTCGACCTGGAGCCTTAGTACAACATCAAGGAAATCTGATAATGGTAGACCATATCCTTAATATACAGTAGTTTTAGATTATAAAAAAACATATCAATAATAAAGGATAATGAGTGAATTTTAGATAGAATTAAGGAGAACGTCTTCAATAAAAATGTTATTCATAGGAAACTTGGAAGTAAGAAAAGTGAAATAGGGAGTAAAATTTATTTCATAGATTCAAATTTCAAAAGAACTGTCAGACAAAAGAGAAGTGTGATAGTTGTAGCTTTAGGAGTTCTTACTGGTTTAGGAATATCCAATTTTGTCTTCTTTGCCGACTTAAAGATTTCTATGAATAGATTAAATGAGAAAGCAGCAAAAACTGATAGTTTACAAACAAGTGTAAAAAAAAAAAAGGATTTAATCTCTGAGATTACAGATAATTTAGAGAAACTCAGTACAAAACAATCTGAACAAGAGAACTCCCTACTTATTTTCTTACTATTTGATGTGATGCACTTGAAAATAACTGAGATGCAATCTCAGTTGGAATCCTTTTTGCAAGATTTAGTTTTAACAAATTCTGGTCAAGCCACATCCTCTCTTCTCACAATACCTCAGCTTCTTAGGATAATTAACTCAGCTAAGAAGGATTGGGACTTTAAATCTTTCTTTGATGAAGTAAATGTAGCATTATATTACCAATTGCTAACTACATACTTAAATGTTTCATCAGTGATAATAGAACCTCCTTTCCCTTCTGACTTTAGATTTAACTTGTACAAGCTGATACTTTTTCCCGATGAAGGTAAATAATTCACTTTTTGAAGTTGACATACCAGTTGTAGATACACTTAATTACATCCTTTCTCTAGACAACCTAAAGGAAATTACAATTTGTAATGATAAACTTAAACGTTGCAAGATCACTAATAGGAATCTTTACCTCTGTCTCTCTTCCCTTTTTGTGTTCCGTGAAGCATTGAAGAATTCTTGTGAAGTTTCACTTATTAGAAACGTGTCTGTGATGAATAATTGTCACTACCAGGTTTCCCATATTAACATGGGAGGTTCCCATTATCTATTTTTCCCAAACAAGACAAGACTTTCAATCATTTGTCCTAATTTAAATCCAAAAATGGAACCGGTTGAGGGTACTATCTCAGTTTTTTTACACCTGTGAAATACATGCAGGCACACTTTCCACTATTGCTAACCGTGCATTTGACCGAGGTAACATACCTCACAAACATCAATATCACATTGCCCGGTAACTCTCCACTTTTGAAAATTAGGAAAAGACCAATATTAAGATAATTCTCAAAGAATTCATCCACCAATTATATAGTTATTTTCAGTGTCCTCATTTCTTCATTAGTAGTTGCTGCCTTAACCTCATTTGTAATATTCAGGAAGATGAGGACACTAAATATTTTTCATCACCTCCCGGCATGAATTGTTTTGTTTTTTAGGATCTTTTAAGGGTCAGTAGGTATTTGGTGTTACATTTGTATATGTTAGAGTAGATGCATTATTGGGTTACCACTAGGTGGATGATAACATCCAATGAAGGATATTTGTTTTAACCTTTTTTAGCCAGTTTATGCTTAAATATTTTAATTACTAATTTAGCTCCATGTACGTAATATTATATGAAATTTTGAATTCCATAAAAATGTAGTATATCAAAGCCCTGTAAGAGGGTAGTAGAAAATGGTTAGTCGGAACGACCAAGTGGTAGCTGCCAAGCCCTGTAAGAGGCTGGTAGAGAGACGTTGGTAGAAAATGGGGTAGAATGTGAAGGTTTCATTCTTATGCGTTTGGGTCTTTGGTAAACAACAGTTCGTAGGCGAAGGTTTGCGCAATCTCGCTCTCCGCCTTGAGTTATAAAAATGACCGGGAATCTGTTTGACGCATTTTGCTGATGTAACCTAGGTGCTTCTCTATTTACAATATCTAAATCCCATGAGAACACACATTGTTACGTCCCAGGTAAGTTCTGCAGTGACGTCTTGATTTCTTTAGTCCAATGATCTTTAACTTTATATTTAAGATCTTTCCCTAAGGGCGTGATCTTACAATCGTGAACCAATTGAATTTTCTCCTCCACCCTTTCTCCAATCAGATTCGTTGCTACACGTCTATATGCAATATTGTTTACTTAAGGAATCTCGAATCAATGCATAACTTAGGTTACATTACCAAAATACGTCATACAGGCTCCTGGCCATTTTAATGACTCAAGATTGGGAGCGAGCTTGCGCAAACCTCTGCCTACGAACTGTTGTTTACCAAACACCTAACTCATAAAGATGAAACCCTCACCATCTATCCCACTTTCTACCTACGTCTCTTTACCAGCCTCTTACAGGGATTAGCAGCTTTCACTTGGTTGTTCCGACCAACCATTTTCTACTACCCTCTTGAAACACGTCTTGTTTGGGAAAAACAGACAATGGAAACCTCCCATGTTACTATGAGAAATCTGGTTTACCAGTCTTTTTGTAATGACAATTATTCATCACAGACACATTTCTAACAGTGTGTGTGTGTGTGTGTGTGTGTGTGTGTGTGTGTGTGTGTGTGTGTGTGTGTGTGTGTGTGTGTGTGTGTGTGTGTGTGTGTGTGTGTGTGTGTGTGTGTGTGGGTGTGTGTGTGTGTGTGTGTGTGTGTGTGTGTGTGTGTGTGTGCGTGCGTGCGTGTGTGTGTGTGTGTGTGTGTGTGTGTGTGTGTGTGTGTGTGTGTGTGTGTGTGTGTGTGTGTGTGTGTGTGATGTATATCGTCTCTTGTAGAATCCTTGTATGTCTTCAAAACAAAACATCACAATTTGTCATTGAATACTTAACCCAAGTAACCTAGGCACGGTCCTGCGAGTAACTGTGGACAGACAGAACCTCTATTTCTTCTCTTCCTCCTGACGTCAGCCAACCCCTCCCCCACCCGCCACACCCTTGGACAGAACCTCTCCAACTTCCCCTCCCCCTCCATTGACAATCCTGGAGGAGAAAGAGGAGGATGAGGTACCAGAGAGAGGAGGAGAAGAAGGAGAAGCAGGAGGAAGAGTAGAAGGAGGATTAGGGGGGTAGGAGAAGGAGAAGGAGGAGGAGAAGGAGGAGGAGAAGGAGAAGGCGGAGGAGGAGGGAAAAGAGAAAAAAGGAGAAGGAGAAGAAGAAGGAGTAGGAGGAGGAGCTTGTCATGAGGAGTTCATTAGGAAGGAAGGAGGAGTGAGGGGGTAAGCGAGAATGTAAGACAGGAGACACCGTGGACGTCCTCCTCCTCCTCCTCCAGGGTATGTTGTCTCTTCATTAGCCTCTTGAGGACTTCGTCGAAGATGAATAGTTCCTCAGTCGGCCGATGAAGAATCCTAGACGGCGTGCATTAGCATTTTACCATAGAAACAAAACAAGTAAATACATAAATAATTAAATTGATAAATAAATAAATGAATAAATAAATGAATGGGTAGATAAATAGAGAAGTAAATAAATAAATGAATAAACAAATTAAACATAAATAAATAAATAGATAAAGAAACATAAATAAATAAATAAATAGATAAATAAATAAATAAGTAAATAAATGAATAAATGATTGGATGAAATAGGTAAGTAAATAGATAAGCAGAAATAAATATAAAAAATTAGATTATTAAAAATGAAAGCACATGAATGATAAGAAATAAATATATAAACAAATCAAATAAAGAAAAAATAATTAGATAATAGATAACAAGTAAATGATAGAATAAAATGAATATGTAAATAAGATAAGGTAAGTTGGAAAATAAACAAAACGAAAATAGGAAAAGATAAGAAAATACAGAATAACTAAATAAATAATTTAATGAATTAATTATCTAATTAAAATGCAATCAAAATATAAAGATTCATCAGCATCAGCCTGTACCAAATTCAGACGAAAACGCAACAGTAATGTTCTTCGTGTTCTGTAGCATGACGAAGAGCCTTCATGCTCTGGAAAAAAAAAACGAAAAAAAAAACAACGCTCAACGCTCATTACCCAAGAAGAGAGATAAAGAAAGAAACTAAGTAGTCTCTGGCTAATCCTGCCTCTCCCTCTCTCACTTCTCCCCCCCACTCTCCCCCCCCTCCCTCCACTCTCCCTTGACTCCTGATACACTCTGTGTCTGATCATATCCCGTTTCGCTTTCCCCCCTCCCCCCTCCCCTCCCTCTTCCCCCCTTTCCACTCCACCCTCCCAACCACCTTTCACTTGGCGCCTGACACATTCTGTGTCTAAGCATATCCCTCTGCTTCCCCCTTCCCTCCTTCCCTTTCCTTCTTTCCCCCTTCCCTCATTCCCCTTCCCTCCTTCTCCCTCACTCCTTCCGCCTCCCTCCATCCCTCCTTCTTCTCCCTCCCTCCACCCCCTCCCTTCTTCTCCCTTCCCTTCTTCCACCTACCCCTCCCTCCTTCCCCCTTCCTCCTTCCTCCCTCCCTCCTTCCCCCTCCCTCCTTCAACCCCTCCCACCTTCCCCTTCCCTCCTTTCCCCTCCCTCCTTCCCCTTCCCTCCATCCCCCTCCCTCCTTCCCCCTCCCTCCTTCCCCTTCCCTCCTTCCCCTTCACTCCTTCTCCCTCCCTCCTTCCCCTTCCCTCCTTCCCCCTCCCTCCTTCCCCTTCCCTCTTTTCCTCCTCCCTCCCTCCCTTTTCCTCCTTTCCTTTCCCTCCATCCTCACCCCTCCTTCCATCCCCTCCATCCCTCTCCACTCCCTCATTCTCCCTTCCTTCTTCTTCACCTCCCTTCTTCCCCATCCTCGTCCCTCCTTCCCCCTCCCTCCTTCCCCCTCCCTCCTTCCCCCTCCCTCCTTCCCCCTCCCTCCTTCCCCCTCCCTCCTTCCCCCTCCCTCCTTCCCCCTCCCTCCTTCCACCTCCTTCCACCTCCTTCCCCCTCCCTTCTTCTCCACGTCCCTCCGTCCCCCCTCCTTCCTTCCCCGTCCCTTATTCCCCCTCCCTCCTCCCCCGTCTCTCTTTCCACCTCCCTCCTCACCCTCCCTCTTCTCCACCTCCCTCCTTTCCCCTCCCTCTTTCCCCTTCCCTCCTTCTACTTCCCTCCCTCTCCCTCCATCTTTTCCTCTCCCTCTTTCTCCACCTCCCTCCTTCCCACTTTCTCTTTCTCCAACTCCCTCCTCCCCCTCCCTTCCACCTTTCCTTTCCCTTTTTCTTCTTGTCGCCCAGTCTCCTCCCCTCCACCACCCACCTCCTTCTTAACGCTTGACACAATCTGTGCATAATCATATCACCCCTGCTTTCCCCCTCCCCCTCTCTTTTCTCTCCCCCTTGATGCCTGATACCCTCTCCTCCTCCTCCTCCTCCTCCTCTTCCTCCTCCTTCTTCGTCTTCTTCTTCTTCTTCTTCTTCTTCTTCTTCTTCTTCTTCTTCTTCTTCTTCTTCTTCTTCTTCTTCTTCTTCTTCTTCTTCTTCTTCTTCTTCTTCTTCTTCTTCTTCTTCTTCTTCTTCTTCTTCTTCTTCTTCTTCTTCTTCTTCTTCTTCTCATTCTCCTCCTCTTCCTCCTCCTCCTCCTCCTCCTTCTTCTTCTTCTTCTTCATCTCCTTCTCCTCCTCCTCCTCCTCCTCCTCCACTTTGCAATCAGAGCGTCGATTTGGTATACACTTGTCTCTTGTTAACGAAGATTTTCGAAATCGTATGTTCAACATAACCCCCCATCGCCCCCCCCCCCAAAAAAAAAAAATCTCACGTTCCTCATTCGTGACGCTCACCCATTACGAGAAATTGGGACATCGTTTGGGATTTGCATGATTCTCTCTCTCTCCATCCTCCTCTCTCTCTCAAACTCTCTCTCGGCATCTACATCTCCTCTCTCTCTCTATCCTCCGTCTCTCTCTCTCTCATCATCTCGTCTCTCCTCTCTTCTCTCCACTCCGGCCGCTCTCTCTCTCTCTCTTAAACACAGACACACATACACAGACACACATACATACACACACACACACACGTACGCACGCACGCACGCACGCACACACACACACATGCATACACACACACACGCGTACGCACGCACGCACGCACGCACACGCAAACACACACACACACACACACACACACACACACACACACACACACACACACACACACACACACACACACACACACACACACACACACACACACACACACACACACACACACACACACACACACACACACACACACACACACACACACACACACAGACGGACAGTTATGAGCTCTGGGGTCCCATCTTGGAGGATAATAGCTGCCTATCACAAGTCCCACACGTGATCCAAGACGATGATGAAACCAGAAGCATTTGTGCGGTACACCTGATGGAGGAGCTTGACGAAATGACCCAAGCGTGCCCGACCGACTGACCCCGACCGACACCGACCGACACCGACCGACACCGACCGACACCGACCGACACCGACCGACACCGACCGACTGACTCACCGCGACCGACCCCGATTCACCCCGACCGACTGACTCACCGCGACCGACCCCGATTCACCCCGACCGACTGACTCACCGCGACCGACCCCGATTCACCCCGACCGACCTCGACCGACCCCGACCGACTGACTCACCGCGACCGACCCCGATTCACCCCGACCGATCCTGACCGATCCCGACCGACCCCGACCGACCCCGACCGACTGACTGACCCCGACCGACTGACTGACCCCGACCGACCCCGACCGACCCCGACCGACCCCGACCGGCCCCGACCGACCCCGACCGACCCCGACCGACCCCGACCGACCCCGACCGACCCCGACCGACCCCGACCGACTGACTCACCGCGACCGACCCCGATTCACCCCGACCGACCCCGACCGACCCCGACCGACTCACCGCGACCGACCGACGTGACCGGAGCCCTCGTTACAGAGGAAATGGGAAAGACTCCCAGTCGGAAAGGAGTCCCTGCCACAGAAACCGCCTCACCCTCCTCCTACTTCTACTCCTCTTCTTCCTCTTCCTCCTCCTCTTCTTTCTCTTATTCCTCCACTTCTTCCTCCTCCTATCTCCTCTTCTCTCTCCTCCTCCTTCTCATCTTCCTTCTCATCCTCTTTTTTTCTCTTTTTCCTCCTACTCCTACTCCTCCACTTTCTCCTCTTCCTCCTCCTCTTCATCTTCTTTCTCCCCTCTTCTTTCTCCTCTCCCCTTCTCCTCCCCTTCACCTCTCCTTCCATCTCTCCCCCTATTCCCTTCCACCTCCACCTCCTTTTCCTCATCCCTTTCCCCATCCCCATCCTCTTACCCTCCTCCATCTCTCTATCTTCCTCTCCCTCTTCTTCCCCCTTTTTTTTCTTTTTACATTTGAAGCTCCTTCGCTCCTTCACCCCTCTTCCTCCTCCTTCACCTTTTCCTCCTCTTCCTCCTCGATGTCCACGACCATTACGGATTGAACGTCTTTCTCAAGGACGACCTCCTCCTCCTCCTCCTCCTCCTCCTCCTCCTCCTCCTCCTCCTCCTCCTCCTCCTTCTCCTCCTACAGCGCCTCACTCCCATTCCTCTTCCCTTCCTCCACTCTACTTTCCTTTCTCTCTTCCCTTCCCTTCCTCCTTCGTATGGGCTATTCGTTACAATTTTCACCATTCAGCACCACACAATGTTACCATACCCTACCTTGTCATTACACCATACTCCCCCCCCTCTCTCTCCTCTCTCCTCCTCTCCGCTCTCTCTCGTAATCCACTCTCTCTCATCTCTATCATCTCATCTCCTCTCTCTCTGTCGTCTCTCTCTTCTCTCTCTCTCTCTCTCCTCAATCATGCATCTCTCTCCGTCTCTCTCTCTCTCCTCAACCTCTCTCCTCTCTCTCCCTCTCTCTCCTCCTCATCTTCTCACTCTCTCTCTCCTCTCACGATCTCTCTCTCTCTCTCTCCTCCTCCTCTCCATACTCTCACACTCGTCTTAATCTCTCTCTCATCGCTCTCTCTCTCGTCTCTCTCTCATCTCTCTCTCTCTCTCTCCGGCTCTCTCTCTCTCTCTCTCTCGCTCGCTTCTCTCTCATCTCTCCATCTCTCTCCTCCTCTCCCTCTATCTCTCTCATCTCTCTCTCTCTCTTCTCTCTCTTCGTCTCTCCTTCATCTCTCTCCTCTCCTCCGATCTCTCTCTCCTCTATCATCTCTCTCTCCCTCTCTCTCTCGCTCTCATCTCTCTCTCTCACTCTCTCTCTCATCTCACTCTCTGTCTCTCTCACTCGCCTCTCTCGCTTCACTCTCTCTCTCTCTCTCTCTCTCTCACTCACTCTCTCATCTCCTCTCTCTCTCTCTCTCTCTCTCCCTCTCTCTCTCTCTCGCTCTCTCTCTCACACACCATCTCTCTCTCTCTACTCTCTCTCTCTCCTCTCTCTCTCTCATCTCTCGGCTCTCTCCTCCTCTCTCTCTCTCGCCTCTCTCTCCCCTCTCTCTCTCTCTCACTCTCACTCTCTCGTCTCTCTTACTCTCACTCTCTCATATCTCTCTCTCTCTCTCCTCTCACTCTCTCTCTCATTCTCTCTCTCTTCTCTCTCGCTCTCGATCCTCATCCTCTCTCTCTCCTCCTCTCTCGTCTCTCCTTTCTCTCTCTCTCTCGTTCTACCACTCTACCTTTCCCTGCATTTTTTTTTCTTTTTTTTTTAGTGGCCCGTACAGGTCCATATCTGTTTTTACCAGATCTTATTGTACCGCCTCGGTTATCTAGACTCATCCCTTCCCAGCACATCCTCACTCTTTCCCTGCTCCCCCATGCCCTCAACGGCCCTTACCGAGCCCTACCGGACCATATCGGGCCTTTCCGGTCTGATTCGATGGTTTATGCTCATCCCAGCCATTCCCAGTCCTTCCAAGCCCTTCGCAGTCCTTTACAGCTCTTCTTAATTCTTCCCTATCTCCTCGGCCCGTTTTGGCTCTCCGTATTTTCTGACTCTTCCTCAGAGGGCCTTTTCAATTTTTTTTTTTTTTTTTTTTTTTTTCTCTCTGTACTTACCAGCCCTTTCTTGCATCCCACAGGACTTTCAGGGCCTTCCCAGCTCTTTCTGACTGACTCGGCCCTTCTCTTCCTCTTCTCCGTCCTTTTCCACTCTTTTCAACCCTTTCCAGGCCTTCGCAATTCTTCCCAGGCCTTCCTCTCCTACAGTATAGTCCGACTTAGTGAGTCTCTCCCAATTTCTTGTGTGTGTGTGTGTGTGTGTGTGTGTGTGTGTGTGTGTGTGTGTGTGTGTGTGTGTGTGTGTGTGTGTGTGTGTGTGTGTGTGTGTGTGTGTGTGTGTGTGTGTGTTGTGTGTGTGTGTGTGTGTGTTGTGTGTGTTGTGTGTGTGTGGTGTTGTGTGTGTGGTGTGTGTGGTGCCTGTAGGTCTGTATGGATGGCAATGCATGTATGTATGTTATGCATTAATTGTATGTATGGGATGTATATGCATGTATGTATGTATGTATGTATGTATGTATGTATGTATGTATGTATGTATGTATTTATGTATGTATGTATGTATATATGTATATATATATATATGTATATACATATACACATATGTGTATTTACTTATGTATGTCTGTATGCATGTGTGTATGTATGTATGTATGTATGTCTATATGTATTCATGTATGAATGCATGTCTGTACATCTATATGTATGTCTATACACACACACTGAATGGTCCCCAGTGCACAGATATTGATCTTTTTCAACCACATTAGTTTTTTCACTTTAATTCCATGTCATCACGATCGAGACTGCGTTATCAAGAGAGATAGCGCAGTGGTTTAAGTCACTGTTCACTTGTTACGTCTGAGCTGGGTTCGAGTTCTTGGCTTCACTACGTATCAATTTCCGCATATGTCTCTGTCGAGCTTCTTCTCAGTCTCGATCGTGATGATATGGAATTAATATGAAAAAAAATGTGGTTGAAAAAGATTAATGTATGTCTATATGTCTATATCAGTATGTATACATTTACGCATTGTATGTATGTATGTATGTATGTATGTATGTATGTATGTATGTATGTATGTATGTATGTATGTATGTATCTGTATGCATGTATGTATGTATGTATGTATGTATGTATGTATGTATGTATGTATGTATGTATGTATGTATGTATGTATGTATGTATGTATGTATGTGTCAGTGATGTCTGGCTTGAAGCACCTTTTTATGGACCGAATTTTGTGGAATCAGGTCAAGCAAGCAAGTAAGAA
>NC_134812.1:40411679-40416679 GCF_046742065.1 Oratosquilla oratoria
GCCTTTGGTATATGTATGTAAGAGCTTTTGGTATATATATGTATATATATATATATATATATATATATATATATATATATATATATATATATATATGTACATATATATATACATATATATGTATATATATATATATATATATATACATAAATATTCATGAAATATATATATGTATATATATATATAAATACAGTATATACAGTATATCTATATTCATACATATATATGAAATCATATATATATATATATTTCTAGGGAACAGGTTTTCACGTAAACAATTCTGATTAAAGTCATCTGCGCTACTAGCTCTGGCGATTTTGAGATCCAACCTAAGTTTGAAGAATACGTTTTTTTTTTTTTCCATAGTTCAAAGTATGAACAAAATCATTCATGATGTCAATTCCATGAATAAGGCGCTGATGAATGCCGAAAAATATAATAATAATATGTAACAGTACAAAAAAGGCTTCTTCAGGGTGAGAACTACAACTCCGATGGCTATAAAGTCTACTTTCTATGAAGAGTAGGCGAAGAATGATATATAATGGTTGACCGTCATACTTTTTGCAGTAGGGGCATTTGGGAAGTAGGAGAGGTCACCGAAGGTCCCTAGGTGAGGAAACTGGGGGAAAGGAAGGTCCTAGGTGAGGTCACCTGGATAAGACAAGGTCCCAGGAAGTCTCTAGGAGAGGTCACAAGAAAAGGCGGTGACGAAGGAAGATTCTGGGAGAGATCACTGGGCGAAGTAGGCGAGGTTGAAAGGAGTCCCTGGGTGAGGTCACTAGGAGGGATAGGGAAGGTCATCATTCAAGTCACAGACTGCATAGAGGACGCTCTAGCTTATCTTCTAGTTCTAGGTCCTGTGTGATGGGGGCATTGGTGTTGCTGAGGATCCTGGCAACCACTATGTTCCTGAGAGGGTTGAGGGTCATGTTGTCTATGAGATCGTTGGTGGGCAAGGTGTTCCTGGGGGTGGGCTGATGGGAGGATGAAGTCTGCGGCTTGTTGTATGTTGATGGAGGGCTGTTGAGTTGTAATAGCTACAGCTTCAGCGATCTGCAGTCTTTTAAAACTTATTTCTTTGTGGAGTATAATAGTGTTGTGCATTAATGTGTTCATTGGGGCTTCATGTCGTGGTGGTCAATGTAGTATTGAAAAATTGAGCTTAGGTTTCGGTGGTGTTGGAGACGTCTTCTTAGTGTAGTGGAGATTCCCCCAATGTAGGAAAAGGAGCCGTCACAGCGGCCCTCCTGGTATGTAAACTTGTAAACTACGTTGGTAGAAGCCTCCTTCGGTATCTTTGGTGAGGTGCTATTTTTCATGATTAAGGATCTAGTCAGATTAGCCTTGCAGAAATTTCTAACATTAATAGAAGAGCCTTTGTAGGAATAACTCCTCTTTTTAAGATACCTTTAATGGCATCGCACTCTTCTTTGTAATGGCTATGGAAGTGATTTTGGTGGTATACGGTGATTTGATTGGGGACCTGGTTTGAAGCCTGATCTTGGGTGGCGTATTGATCCATTTTCATTTTGATGACATCTTCGATCAATTGGTCAGAGAACCCGTTATTAGTGAGAAGTTGTCGGATACGATCGAGTTCCCTGTGCATCTCCCTCCAGCTGCTACCATTGGTAAGCGCTCTGTTAACGTATGCTGCAGCCACAGATCTTCTATAGGCTGCAGGGCATTCCCCACGGGTATTTAAGCAACGTCCAATATTGGTGTCTTTGGTGTATACTTTGGTGTTAAAACCATTTTCAGTTTTGCTGATGTCTAGGTCACACACACACACACCACACACACACACACACACACACACACACACACACACACATTATATTATATATATATAGACATATATATATACTATATATATATATGTATATATATGTATATATATATATGTATTTGTACATATACATGCATATAAATATATATATATATATATATATATATATGCAAATAAATCACAAAAACCCCTGATTCACAAAATGTGTAATAAAACACTTGGAACATAAAATGAAAAGTGAACGAATGTCTTCGTCTACTTAAATAGACGAAAATGTTTGGTCACCTTTCATTTTATTTTCCAATTTGTTTTATTACACACACACACACACACACACACACACACACACACACACACATCACACATATATATATATATATATATATATATATATATATATATATATATATTGTCAGGTGTCTCGAGTTGCATCATGAGAACAGAGTATAAATGAAAACATATTTACTTGTTTATTTATTTGTTTATTCATGAAGAGGAGGAGGAGGGTGGCGGTTTCAAGTTTGGTCTTGAGGTGTCCCTGAAGGTTCAGAACCAGGAACTTCCTCCTCCTCCTCCTCCTCCTCCTCCTCCTCCTCTTCCTCCTCCTCCTCTTCTTCCTCCTCCTCTTCTTCCCCCCAACCAGCACCGCCACCGAAGACTGAAAGAACATTAACACAGAAGACAAGACAAGAAAGCAAGAACACAAGTCCATTACCTTGGGCGAATATTTCTTTGAGTCCATCACGAAGGCTGTAGAAAAAGAAAACGAAATTTCGCATTCAAAAAACCGTTCCGATCTTGAAGCTGAAATATGTTCTTGAAGCTAAAAAAGGACTGAACAGGGTTCTTCCTTGCAAAGCTTACTCGTCTGGCCAAGTTTATTCTATCAGCGTTATCATCTCTCTCTCTCTCTCTCTCTCTCTCTCTCTCTCTCTCTCTCTCTCTCTCTCTCTCTCTCTCTTTCGTTAATCTACCTACACACTCTCATTTGATAATTTAATCGTTTTCTTCACTTCCAAGGTTTATTGGGTTCATAATAAGGACAAGAAAGAAAAAAATATTATCAACAAAAAAGTTGTCATATTTCTTTGTTCCTCAGTTTACCAAATTTGCATTTTTTTTTTCTTTTTGTGCAAAAGAAGCTGCCAGTATCATAAAATAGCCCCCCAATGCACGATGTATGCAAATTTTGGAAAACATTTACGGCTTAGTCAAATAGCCTACTGTTTCCTGAAATAGGCGATTATTTGGCTACTTAAAAGAATTGGTGGGTAAATGCCTTCCTATATCTTGGAATAGGAAATTATTTACCTATTTAGGAAAAATAGCCAAAATGACTACCTATATGCCGAATAAGTAAATTTTAGGATTTAGACACGGTATACATTGGTGGATTTAACGGCACCATGGTTGTGGGCTCGAATCCCGCACTCATCTTCGATTCTCAGCAGTGATTGTTTGTAACTTGTCCTCCAACAGCCTTCAAAGTGCAACATAGGACATATGTGACGGACATATGTGACGGTCATATTATACAATTAGAATAATACGGTGAATGATACATAGCTATTTACATAATGTACATAATTAATAGATTTGAGTTACAGTGATAAAAAATTGCACACCAAGATAATTGTAGACAATAGTCTCACTCGACCATCAAGGCATTGTACCTTTTGAACGTATATGGTACGAGTGGTGAACAGGGGATGACACATTGGGAACTATGAGCTTTGGGGGGAGGCTGGGTAAATGCAGGTATTGGCACCTGCGTATGAAGCTGACATCATCTCAGAGGTTAATGAATTGGGTACAAGTTGAGATCTTACAAAAGAAAAACTGTCTGACCCTGTAATGACATTAGTGTTGATGATATCCTCACATTATCGAATAAAAGCAGACGCGGTATAATTAGGCTCCTCACCTGAAAATTCTACAATGGAGGGGTCCTGGTGTAATAGTGTAAGAGTGGGGTGAGGCATAGTTGGGGCTGCCATTGTGTTACCGTGGAAAAAGGAGGAGACTTTGTCACAAGATATATTGAGATGATCACTAACTAGAGGAACGGGTATGGTTCGACCACTTCTGAGCAGCATATATATATAGAAAATAATTAGATATATAGAAATGCATATATAGAAAATTCATATATAGAAATACATATGTAGAAATGCATATATAGAAAATAATTACATAAACCAAGCTCCAACACAAATGTAGGCGTCGTCTGCTTGGAGATGTTTACTTCTTGAAAGAGTACCCTTGGAAGACAAGATAGGAGACCACTGAATGCAGTATGGCTCTCGTTCACACAGGGATTAGCTGTAGATCAACAGCTATGCACGTGATTCTAGCTCACACATCTACAAAATCATGGCAATATGAGTATTGATGTAAAAAAAAAAGACACTGTTGTTTAAGTGAAATTAGTCTCACAGAACAACGAAGACTTGAAGAAAACTGAAAAATCTCACCGGCAACATGGCATTCAGTCACGACACGCCAAGTAATGGATGCCGCATGGGCTTGGAAGTCAGTACTCATCTGATAACATCCACGTGCACAATAATGGGAATATAGTAATTTTTGCAGCAAGATGTTGAGGAATCTCGCAGCACTCTGATGATACAGATTGGGCCGAAGTAGGTAGCTGGGAACATGGAGATACGGCACAAAACTTCTAAGGCGAAAATGGCTTGGATCAATGTTAATAAAGTATGAAGCAATATACTATTTCACTTTTTTGCACTTCCACAAGTGTTTTTGCAATTCCGTAATGGTCACTGTTTGGTACCACATTCACTGTAGAGGTATGAAAGTGTCAGTTGCCGACAAGTCCATTTGAGGACGGAGACTTTATTACTATGACGTTTCGCTTGTTACAACTTTTTCAAGTACATAGTCGTAATACACATGACTGAGATTAAATAAAAACTAGGGGAACGGGAGAAGGGAGGAAGGGAGGTAGTGGGGAGGAGATCACTGAATATTAGGAAAGGTTATTGAGAAGGTGAACCAAATGTCTGGGAATAGGAAAGGTTAAGAATAGGATGGAACAATTGGCTGGGTGAATGACAATAGCTCACAATCGAGGAATAAATGTCTACTGGGGGACTTTGGAGAGCTACTAGGGATATCTTAAAATTTTGTGGACAATGGGTATTAAAGGAATTAGGTTGGGTGAGATATTGAACATGCCCCTATTTTG
>NC_134812.1:40421679-40441679 GCF_046742065.1 Oratosquilla oratoria
TGTGAGACGAAAAAATTATCTGTCGCCTCCTGCAGGTGCAGCCCAGAGGGTTTGGCACTCGATCCCCGCACTTTGCATAAGATCTGGCTCGGACAAATTCAACTGTATTTCCTCCTCTTCCTCCCACACTAATACAACGTCTAACGTTTCTTCCTGGGGCGATCTTTGGGATGGGGAAGGACTGTTGCCGGCTGCCTTGCGGCTGCGGGTTTAAAGACAGTAAAACTCGGAACAACAGTCCTCCCATCCCTTCAACTCCCCTCACGTCAATTTCCCTCCCCTCACTTCAACTCCCCTCACTTCAACTCCCCTCACCTCAACTCCCCACACCTCAACTCCCCACACCTCAACTCCCCACACCTCAACTCCCCTCAACATAACTCCCCTCACCTCAACTCCCCTCACCTCACCCCACCTCCCATCCCATGAACTCCCTTTACCTCAACTCCCCACACCTCAACTCCCCTCACCTCAACTCCCCTCACCTCAACTCCCCTCACTTCACCTCCCATCCCCTGAACTCCCCTCATTTTAATTCCCCTCACCATAACTCTTCTCACATCAATTCCCTTCACGTTAACTTCCCACACCTCAACTCCCCTCACCTCAACTCCCCTCACCTCAACTCCCCTCACCTTAACTCCCCTTATCTCAACTCCCCACACCTCAACTCCCCTCACCTCAATTCCCCTCACACCAACTCCCTCATCTCAATTCCTCTCACCTCAGCTCCCCTCACGCCAACTCCCGTCACCTCAACTACTTCACTTTAACTCCCCTCACATCAACTCCCTCACCATAACTCCCCTCATGTCAATTTCCCTCACCTCACCTCAACTCCCCTCACCTCAACTCCCCTCACCTCAACTCCCCTCACCTCAACTCCCCTCACCTCAACTCCCCTCACCTCAACTCCCCTTACCTCACCTCCCATCCCCTCAACTCCCTTCACGCCAACTCCCGTCACCTCAACTCCCTCACCTTAAATCACCTCACGCCAACTCCCTCACTTTAACTCCCCTTGCATCAATTCTCTCCACGTCAACTCCCCTCCCCTCAACTCCCCTTACGCCAACTCCCCTCACGCCAACTCCCCTCACGCTGACTCTCCTTACGCCAACTCCCTTCACGTCAACTTCCCTTACCTCAACTCCCCTCAACTCCCCTCACCTCAACTCCCCTCACCTCAACTCCCCTCACCTCAACTCCCTTCACCTCAACTCCCCTCACCTCAACTCCCCTCAACTACCCTCACCTCAACTCTCTCCCCTCAACTCCCCTCACACCAACTCCCTTTAGTCAACTACCCTCACCTGAATCACCTCACATTAATTTCCCTCACCTTAACTCCCCTCACTTCAACTCCCCTCACCTCAACTCCCCTCACGTCAACACCCTTTACAAAGGATTACAAAGGATTACAAAGGAGGAGCATGCCGACAGGAGACCTTTTGATCCATATCTAGGTCGGATGCGAAAAAAAAAAATCATATTAATAATAAAATAATAAATAAAAACTATGATAATGTAAATAACAAATAAAATACATAAATAAATGCATAGGTATAGTTAAATAATAAACAAACAGGTAAATAGTAAATAATAATAAATTGACATATAACTAATAATAAATGAAAATCAGACAGACAAATGATAACAAAACAAAAACAAATAATATAACATAAATTATAATCATTACAGCATCTTACTTAGGTATTTATCTAAATGATTCTTAAAGCTTTGAACTGAACTACATTGCACTACCTGTGCAGGAAGTTTATTCCATTCATTAACTACACGGTTGGCAAAGTTGTTTCTACCTACTTCCAAATTGAATCTATTTCCGGACAGTTTGAGACCATTGTTTCTTGTCTGATTCTCATTCAATGTAAAAATTTGGTCACTTTTGATGTTGTCAATTCCCTTTAGAATTTTAAAGACCTGTATCAAGTCACCTCTGAGTCTACGCTTTTTTAGGGAAAACAGATTCAACTCCCCTCACTTCAACTCCCCTCTCGTCAACTCCCCTCACCTCAACTCCCCTCACCTCAACTCCCCTCACCTCAACTCCCCTCACCTCAACTCCCCTCACCTCAACTCCCCTCACCTCAACTCCCCTCACCTCAACTCCACTGCCGTCAACTCCCCTCACCTCAACTCAACTTCTCTCACATGACTTCAATTCCCTTTTCTTCCCCTCCCTTACGTTCCTCTTCCCCTCCTCTTTCCCACCACCTCCTTTCTCCTTACTTCCCCTCCTCCTTTCCTCACCTCACCTCAATTCCCTTCCCTTCTCTTCCCCTTCACCTGATCTCCTTCCCTTCCCCTCACCTCCCCTCTTCTCCACGCCAATGATCTTTCCCTCCAATACCTTCCTCCTCCTCCTCCTCCTCCTCCTCGTCCTCCTCCTCCACCTCCGCCTTGGACTGGAAGCCATCGTCCCAGAAGGATGGGGCGACAAATCACCCACCCCATCCACTCCCCCTCATCCACTGCCCGCATGTCCCGGCTCAGTTCCCTCCCCCCCCATTCCGCCCCCACTGTGGATGCGGATCACGGATACCCCCCCCCAACCCCATTCCCAACCCCGTCGATACGGGTGTGAAATGAATAAAATCAGTTGGCGGCAGCAGGAATGATGGGAGAAAGTACCGCCCGGTACGTAAGGGGTATTGGGTGATGAATAGAATCATCCAACGACAATCGGAATAAAAGGTGAATAAGGGGTGAATCAAAACCAGTATGGTAACATTCTGTATTTCCCGGCGTAAAACCTGAACTCTTGTATAAAATGCGTCCCCTATTTTACAAGGATATTTTAAGATGCATTTCCTATTTTACAAAGATATTTTGTGGGGAAAAAAAATTATATGCTTCACAGTGCATTGTTTGAAAGATACTTTAAAGTGTTTTTGTAGGAAAAAATTTTGATTCTGTGTATCAGTGCTTTGCAAGCATATTATGTGGATTTTTTTTTTATATTTCACTATACATTTATTGAGAGATACTTTAAAGTAATTTTGTAGGGAAAATATACGGTTTTTGTACCCGTAATACGGCCGCATTAGACACAGGGTAATTTTGTGATACATTTGAGAATTAAAAAAAAAAAGAAAAATCTCATAAGCTGGAAAATATTATTTTATTTATTGCTTTATATATATATATATATATATATATATATATATATATATATATATATATATACGCACACACACACACACACACACACACACACACAGACACACACACACACACACACACACATATATATATATATACATATATTATATCAATCAATCAAATCAGCCATCCTGAGTCCACTGCTGAATAAAGGCCTCCTTCATAGCATTCCATGACTCACGCGACCGCGCCATCCTCTGCCACGTCACTCCTGCAAACTTCTCAATTTCGTCTCTCCAGCTTCTGTCTGATCTCCCTCTTCCACGCTTCCCATCTCGCGGCGTCCACTCAGTAGCACACTTGCTCCATCGCTCATCAATCGCTCGTACTAACTTACCTGCCCAATTCCACTTCCTCTCTTTTACTGCCTCCACAATATCTTTCACTCTATTCTGCTCTCTCACCCAACTTACTCTCGATCTCTCAGCTTAGTCCCATCATTGATCTCTCCCATTTCCTCTATGCTGTCCCTAGTTTTGTTTCATTTGCCTTCGTTGGTTTCCAAGTCTCACACCCGTAAATTATTGCTGGTAGAATTGTAAACTTTACGTTTCAAACATAAAGGCAGAGATCCTCTCAGAATCTTATTATACTTACCAAACACTTTCCAACCAATTGTAATGCGTCTTTTTATTTCATTATCATGATCTTTCGTCACTTTCACCATCTGGCCTAAATAATTGTACTCCTCAACTTCCTCAACACTCTCATCATCAATTACAATCAATTACTTTTATTAATTTTTAAACCGACTTTGACACTTTCCTTGTTTAGATCACTCGGCATATCTTGCAAGTCTTCTACTCTTTCTGAAATAAGAATAATGTCATCCGCAAATCTTAGGTGGTTCAAATATTCGCCATTAATCTTTAAACCTTTCTTTTCTCAACTCAATCTACTGAAAATATCTTCCAAGCAAGCTGTAAATAGTTTGGGTGAAATTGTATCACCTTGCCGTACTCCTTTCTCGATCTTGATCTTTTCTCTATCTATATGTAGTCGAACTATAGCGGTACCTTTCGCATAAATCTTTTCTAAAACTTTTACGATCTGTTCGTTTATACCCTGTTTGAATAGCGAGTTTAGTATTACTGTTCTACCGAGTCAAAGGCCTTCTCGTAATCTACAAAAGCTAAACACAGAGGTATATTATATTCTGTCGTTTTCTTGATTAGTTGGTTTATCGCCTGCAAATGGTCTAGGATCGAATATCTGCTCCTAAAGCCTGCCTGTTCTCTCGGTTGGTTTCCATCTAAAACTTGACTTAGTCTATTTGTAAGGATCTTGGAGAATACTTTATATACGTTTGATAGTAAGCTAATCGGTCTATAGTTACTAAGGTCCTTCTGGTCTCCTTTTTTATGAAGCAAAATCACCATAGCATTGCATCACGATTAAGGAACGCTTTCTTGACGTAAGCACTGGGTATAAAACTCAGCTAATTTAATATGAACTAATTTCCCTGCGTCTTTCAACAGATCTATCGATATACCATCTTCCCCAGGTGCTTTTCCTCGTTTCATAGTTTTTAGAGTAAATTCTACTTCTTTGTAATCTCTGGTACACTACTAACGTCTACACATGAATTTACTGATTCAGCTACGGTCTTCCACGAGTAAAGCTCATGGTAAAATTCTTCTACTCTTTTTACCATTTTGTCTCTACATTTAATTATTTCCCCATTTCTATCTTTCAAACATATCATTTGCTGTCTTCCTAAAGCATGTTTGCGCTCGGTCACTAATACTTTTACCCTTCCGAATAGTTTCCTCTATTTCATCCATGTTTCTATTTCTTTTCTCTTATCTCTGCCTTTTGTTGATGAGCTTGTTTAGTTCTACTCTTTCTATTTCGTCTCTTCCGCTTTTAATCCGCATGGTCCTTCTTCTTTTAATTAGGTCATTTGTAGCTTTGGAGTATTTGTTTTCTCTAATATTTTTTGTACTTCCTACTTTCTCTGCCGATTCCCTAATGATATTCACTAAATTCAAATTAGTATCTTCCACAGTGTCCTCATTAGTTCTTAGAGCTTCGAATCTATTTCCAATTTCTAACTGAAATTTCTTATTATCATCCTTAACTTTTGCAAGGCTGATTTTCTTTCTTAAAATTAGTTTATTTCTCTCGGCTCTGAAATTGAATTTAGCTGTGCAACCTACCATTCTATGGTCACTACCTATACTGACTTTATTTATCGCCGTAACATTGTTAACGCTTTTGCTCTCATCTCCTAATATGAAGTCTATTTCGTTCTTTGTTGTTCCATTTGGACTTCTCCACGTCCATTTACGACCTACACGCTTTTGGAAGAAAGTGTTCATTATCCTCAAGTTGTAGTTCTCTGCAAAATTTACTAATATCTCGCCTCTCTCATTTCTTTCATCTACTCCAAACTTACCAATGCACGTCTTATCGCCCATCTTTTTCCCCACTTTAGCATTAAAGTCGCCTATTACCAACATGTACTTACTTTTTCTTGATACATTACCTAACTTAAGTCATCATAGAACGACTCAATTTTCTCGTCTGAACTCTGTGAAGTTGCTGCATAAACCTGAACTATCTTTAGAGTATACCTTTTACACAGCCTAATCATAATCCCAGCTACCCTGTCTGACAAACTATTGAATTTGACTACGTTACCAGCAACCTCTCGGTTGATCAAGAATCCTACTCCACTAGATCTTTCTTTGTCCTTACCTCTATAGTAGAACAGGTGGTGACCATCTTGTAATTGTATCAGCTTTCCTTCCGTCCTTCGGACTTCGCTCAGTCCTACGATGTTCCACTTGATGTTGTCTAGTTCTTTCATTAAACTCTCCAGCCTGTGATCTTCTGAGAGACTTCTTACGTTGTAAGTATAGATCTTCATTTTCTTCATGTTGTTTATTGTCCAAGACTTGGATCTGCTTGGACAGTGCTTACTCATTCGGTGGCACACGAGGTAATGTGGTTGGACCTTTAGGAGACGATGATCCAACAGGAACGCCCGGTTTTGTTTTGGTTGTGCTGTTCATATTGGCTATGAAGGGGGGTTGGTAGTAATCTCACCTCCGTGCCAGCTGGTTTCTGGTGAAATGTTTCTCTGATGTCACCTTATTCATTACATTCGGTGACGCCCTATCTCCATAGGGTGCCCAATGGTCCACGCCGTCATTATGACGGTACCCCATATATCTATGAGGGACGTGCCAGTTAGCAGTGGGTCCTACGACTGTGCGTATGGGCTGCTCTTTGTCTGATCTTTCTTACAAAACCTGTTAGATATGGGTGACCCTGCAGAGATTGTCTCTCTATCGACATAGCTTTTGTAGTCATTAAGATTCTCAAGCCTATCCACCATGTCAAGGTGTCAACTCTCGGATAGGATATATATATATATATATATATATATACATATGTATAATGTATATATATATGTATATGTGTATATATGTATATGTGTATATATATGTATATGTATATATATGTGTGTATGTATATATATGTATATATGCAGAGTCCACTAGGAAAAGGAAAAACACACGGAGTCCGAGCGCTTTCGTGATATATTCACATTATCAAGGAGTACAGAAAGATGAGAACAAAAAATGGAGATACAGAGTATAAATAGGACAAGAGAGACATTAACCCTCCTCTCCGAAGCCTGAAAGCTCAGGTTGGGTCACTCGGCGAGGTCATGGAAAAAGATCATTATTACATTACCTTTTAAAATATGTACTATTTATATTACTGTTCTCATTTTTCTGTACTCCTTGATAATGTGAACATATCACGGAAGCGCTCGGACTCCGTGTGTTTTTCCTTTTCCTAGTGGACTCTGCATATTTGTGACTCACGTGTGACCTGTGAAATTTGTGCATGTATGTACATATATGTATATGTATGTACATATGTGTATATGTATATATATGAGTATATGTATGTATATATATGAGTATATGTATGTATATATATACATATATAAATATATATATATATATATGTATATATATATATTATATATATATATATATATATATATATATATAAACTCTTCTGCTGGGATTCGAACCCTTGCCTGAGCGGCTTGCGTCTTTACAAGACAAGGACCGTAGCCACTACACTAAAGACGCAAGCCGCTCAGGCAAGGGTTCGAATCCCAGCAGAAGAGTTTAATTCCAATTGTCAATTGACACAAATATATATATATATATATATATATATATATATCTTTGGTGGGCAAAAGGCGATTTCATTCCGGTAAAGGGATGCCTTTCACATGGCAGTGAAGTGGTCTTGCTTCCGCTCAAATAATTCCTTCGACCGAGGATTTTCATTTAATTTATTTTCATTTATCTATTTATCTGCATTTCTTCATTCTTATTTCATTTTGTGTCTGTTTTATTATCTCAATTATTAGTTGTCATCTTATTTTGTGTATTTGTTTCACTTTATCTGATTATAATTTCATTTCATTTATTTATTTGTTTATCTATTTGTCCTATAAGGTTGTGGTTCCCAACCAGTCTTTTGTCACGTATCCAACACTTTATGTATTACTGTTCTCCTAAAGCCTCCATGAGAAATCCAACACTAACTTCGACACTAAAATCAACTAGTTATGCGTCCACTAACCTTTTACCACTAAGTAGATTTTTTCTGGTATGAGATAACCCAATTTATAACATGTTTCTCCCACACACCTACCCTTATCCCGTCCCCCCCTCTTCCCCTTCCCTCCCCCCTCCCTCCCTCTCATTTCCCTCCTTCCCCATTTCTCGTTCTCTCCCCCCCTCTCCCCGTGTTCCCCCCACCCCTTGGATTCTCTCCTTTCCTTCTTTCCCTATATCTCGTTCTCTCCCTCCTCCTCCCCTCCCCCTTCTCCTCCTTTCCCCTTCCCTTCTCTCCTCCTTATAATTTTCTCCTTTTCGTCTCTTCTTTCCCCTTTTCCTGTTCTCTCCATCAGTTCTCCGCCCTCCTCCTCTCCTTCCTCCCTCCCTTTTCCTTCCCCCTTCCCCTTCTCCTTCCCCCTCCCCTCTCCTTCTCCCCTCCCCTTTCCTTCCCCCTCCCCTCTCCTTTCCCCCTCCCCTCTCTTTAACACACCCTTTCCCCCTCCCCTCTCTTTATCCCACCTTTTCTCCCCTCTCCTTCCTTTCCATCACCCCTCCCTCTTCCCCCTCCCCCCTCTCTGTGGGAAGGCGGTCGAACTCGCCTCCGCGGTTAAGCCGACTGACTCATTGAGTGGAAATGAAGAGAGCCTTCAGTTTCGCCAAAGAAGAGGAGGAGGAGGAGGAGGAAGAAGAAAAAGGCCTGATCTCAGCTATTCCACACCTCGTCCTCTTTGTTCCGTAAAAAAAGAAAGAGAGAGAGAGAGAGAGAGAGAGAGAGAGAGAGAGAGAGAGAGAGAGAGAGAGAGAGAGAGAGAGAGAGAGAAAGAGAGAGAGAGAGAGAGAGAGAGAGGTGAGAGAGAGAATCACTTTCAACTTCTGCCCTCAAACCACTCTTTCTTAGCCCCCCTCCCTTTGACCAAAACCTCTAGAAGCCCATGTCATCGGACACGTGGTACTGTCCCCAAAGATAGAAGTGCTGATTGTTGCTGAGAGAATCCTACCTTACCCTTTCGTCTCTTACTGTTTGGGGGCCCTTCAAGCCTTAATAAAACCGTAATATTTGATGTTTAACAAGATGGGGGGCGGGATCCCCCCAACTCTACCCCCACACCACCCCCACCCGCGCTCTCCTGGAAGGTGGTGGGAGGATGGTGGTAGGAAGTCGGGTGGGTGGGGGTTGGAACGTTGACTGAGCCTTAGGACCAAACAGACACAAAACTTCAGCATCCTTTATAGGGGCCAATATACACCACATATTTATTGGCAATATTTCAGATAGTCCAAACAGGATATTGAAGGGATATTGTCATTAAGGGGCCTATGCAAGATATTGGAGGGGTACACAGAGAATATAATTTATTGACATTATTCCAAATATTATCATTACCAATATCGTTAATACTGTCATTAATCATGATATTGTCAATATTGTTAGGTTAAGAAAAAAGGTCCCGAAGAAATCTGCAATATCTTATATTGATACTGAGAATACTGGAGAGATGATAACTGTCAAATATTGTCACACTCAAGCTATGGACACTTGGGTTTTACCGCGCCGATGTAGGCGGTCCTCGGAGGCCAACAACGATATTTGCGGGGTGTTGTCTAGCCTGGACGCCGTCGCCGCCTAATTGGCGTCTGACGGCGACCGGTCGGGGTCAAATGGCGACCTAGCATTACAGCCACCACACTAATGGTCCCCACCGCACGCCGTCAGATGTCGCAACACGTCAACCGGACGGTGCATAATGGTTGCCGCATGAAGGCGAAGGTGCCCCATAACCGTCCCGTCCAAACATCCGACCTGACCGGCCACCGACTCAATTCCTGAAACCCGCTGGGACCTGTCCCGAACTTCCCGCCGCCCTCCCGTTCAGCGGCTACCTCTCCCAAAGCGTGGCAATTTAGACAAAGACCTCGCTACGACCTCTAAGTCTGCACGGGACGGGGCTTAAGTCCGTCCCGTCCAAACATCCGACCTGACCGGCCACCGACTCAATTCCTGAAACCCGCTGGGACCTGTCCCAAACTTCCCGCCGCCCTCCCGTTCAGCGGCTACCTCTCCCAAAGCGTGGCAACTTAGACAAAGACCTCGCTACGACCTCTAAGTCTGCACGGGACGGGGCTTAAGTTACCATAATGTAAATGTTTCTCAAGGACGCCATAGGACTGCCTACGTCGGCGCGGTAAAACTCTAATTCTCCATAATGTGAGTGCGGTTTCATGCTCTCAGTTTAGGAGAGTACCTTTACGAGCTTTACCGTCATATGTGTGAATCTAACCTAACCTAACAACATAATCTAACCTAAGCTAACCTAACCTTACAACCTATTTACTTAAACTAACTAAACCTAATCTAAGGCTATCATAACCAACCTAACAACCTAACCTAATCTATGAACCTAACCTACCTAACCTAACAACCTAACCTAACCTAACCTAAGACCCTAACTTACCTAACCTAACCTAACCTAACCTAACCTAACCAAACTGATCAAACCTAACCTATCTAACATAACCTAACCTATGCCTTAGGCGTCAGCTGTTTATCTGTACTAACTGATTTTGGTTATTTGCCAACACGGTAAGTTATGGGAGGGAAACGGAAGGGTGGGATCGCTTCCAGCAACACTTGATGTTGTCAGATCTTATCAAGGTTGTCAAAGAGTTGAGAATATGTACAGCTTCGTTTCAATCTCCCTCTCTATTTATCTATCATTCTCTTTCTCCCCCTCATTTCTCTCTATCTATCTATCTATCTATTTATCTATCTACCTATCTATCTATCTATCTATCTATCTATCTATCTATCTATCTATCTATCTATCTCTGTCTCTCTCTCATTCTCTCTCTCTCTCTCTCTCTCTCTCTCTCTCTCTCTCTCTCTCTCTCTCTCTCTCTCTCTCTCTCTCTCTCTCTCTCTCTCTTTCTCCCTTTAATTATTCTGTTAATTCCGGATACCTCAAACTATCCCTTTTCTTTCTTTTTCTTTTTCTTTTCTTTTTATAAGATGTTTGGATACAGTTTGAACGTAGAGGAGAAAAGAAGAGAGTGGACGAAGACTAAGAGATAAAAAGTAAAGAAGTGTCATGTTGGAAGGAAGGAAAATGATGGGAAACGATGGTTAAAGAGGAAGAGGAGGAGGAAAAGGAGATGGAGGAAGATGAATTGGAGGAGGAGGAGGAGGAAGGGAAGGAGGAGGAAGAGGAATAGGAGAAGGAAGAGGAGGAGAAAGAAGAGTAGGAAAGGGGGCGAAATAGGTAGAGGAGGAAGAGGAGTTACAGGGACAAACGAACAGCAAGAGACCTATTGGTCCTTACATTGTTGTTTTGGTTACTAACCTGATATATCTATTTTTAATCATATAGAAACAAATAATTCTAGTCGGGGATTTGTAGCAAAGTAAATATTGAGACCTTTTTTGAATACCACTGCCGTGGAACAATCGATGATGTTCAGTTCGAAGCTTTAAGAATCATTTAGATAAACACCTAAGAAAGATGCTGTAATGATTATAATTTATTTGTTTTATTTGTTTTTGTTTTGTTATCATTTGTCTGTCTGATTTTCATTTATTATTAGTTAAATGTCAATCTATTATTATTTACTATTTACCTGTTTGCTTATTATCTAACTATACCTATGTATTTATTCATGTATTTTATTTGTTATTTATATTATTATATTTTTGTTTGTTATTTTATTATCATTATGATTTTTTCGCATCCGACCTAGATATGGACCAAAAGGTCTCCTGTCGGCATGCTCCACCTTTGCAATCCTTTGATGGTAGGCCATTCCATATATTAACAATACGGTAGAAGAACGAGTGCCTTGCCACGTTTGTTTTAAATCGCTTTCCGGCAATTTTGCATCCATTTCTCATAGTTGTGTTGGTGGTGTCAATTGTAAAATAGTTTTCCACGTCCATAACTTTAATTTCTTAACAATCTTTAAGACCTCAATTAGGCCCCCTGTCAATCTCCGTTTCGAGAAGTTAAACAAATTTAGTTTACTTAGGCGCTCATCGTACGGTTTGTTGCACGCTCTAGGAATGAGCTTTGCTACTCTACGCTGAACTCTTTCTAATATTTCTATATCCTTATAATGTGAAGACTATTATTGAACACAATATTCTAGGTTAGGTCTAACTAGAGCATTGTAGAGATTAAGATGAGGAGGAGGAGAATGATGAGCCGGAGGAGGAGGAGGAGGAGGAGGAGGAGAAGAGGAGGCGAAATAAATAATCGGTAAATAATCAGTAAATGGACATACACGGTTGAGTCACATAACTCTTCCTGTTTCTCCTCCTCTTTCTATTGTTGCTCCTCCTCCTCTTCCCTCTGTTGCTCCTCCTCTTCCTGTTGCCCCTCCTTTTCCTCCTCTTCCTCTTGTTGCTCCTCCTCCTGTTGCTCCTCCTCCTCTTCCTCCTCCTCCTCCTCTTCCTCCTCCTCTTCTCCCTCCTCTTCTTCCTCCTCCTCCTCTTCCTCCTCCTCCTCCTATTGCCCCTCCTTTTCCTCCTCTTCCTCTTGTTGCTCCTCCTCATGTTGCTCCTCCTCCTCTTCCTCCTCCTCCTCCTATTGCCCCTCCTTTTCCTCCTCTTCCTCTTGTTGCTCCTCCTCCTGTTGCTCCTCCTCCTCTTCCTCCTCCTCCTCCTCCTATTGCCCTTTCTTTTCCTCCTCTTCCTTTTCTTGCTCCTCCTGTTGATCCTCCTCCTCTTCTCCCTCCTCTTCTTCCTCCTCCTCCTCTTCCTCCTCCTCCTCTTCCTCCTACTCCTCTTCTTCCTCCTCCTCTTCCTCCTCCTCTTCCTCCTTCTCCTCTTCTTCCTCCTCTACCTCCTCCTCCTCTACCTCCGTCTACCTCCTTCTCCTTTTTCTACTTTTCTTCTTCCTCCTCCTCTTCTTCCTCCTCCCGTCCTCCTCCTCTTCCTTCTTCTGAATTTCAGCAAAGGCAACTTCTGAAGCAAATCTGGTGACATATACCTATCGCCCCGAGGAAGCCGCCGTCGCTTACAACGAAAGCGAATTTTGCAAATGGAATTGCCTCTATACAAAGGAATATATATAGAGGTTCTATAGCCATAGTCTCTTCCAAAGGGTCATTTCCCGTCCTGAAGTATTGCTCGCATAACTTTTATGCAGCCAATAATTTGAATAGTTTTAATGACACCTCTACGGGTCAGAGCTACGTAGCAAGCTTTTACGATCGGAGACTTATCTATCTTCGGTGAGAAATGTTGGTTATTTTCATCTTCTGCAACTGTCCTTTTGAGAGAGATCTCCTTGACGACTCGTCCTCTATGGTGCTGTATTGTCCTCAAGGATGGAAGCGCTGGTGAACTATCGGCGATGATATACATTATGTCCTTCCTCTTTCTTCTTCTTCTTCTTCTTCTTCTTCTTCTTCTTCTTCTTCTTCTTCTTCTTCTTCTTCTTCTTCTTCTTCTTCTTCTTCTTCTTTTTCTTCTTCTTTCTCTTCTTCTTCTTCTTCTTCTTCTTCTTCTTCTTCTTCTTCTTCTTCTTCTTCCTCTTCTTCTTCTTCTTCCTCTTCTTCTTCTTCTTCTTCTTCTTCTTCTTCTTCTTCTTCTTCTTCTTCTTCTTCTTCTTCTTCTTCTTCTTCGCGTTCTTCTTCTTCTTCGCGTTCTTCTTCTTCTTCTTCTTCGCGTTCTTCTTCTTCTTCTTCTTTTTCTTCTTCTTCTTCTTCTTCTTCTTCTTCTTCTTCTTCTTCTTCTTCTTCTTCTTCTTCTTCTTCTTCTTCTTCTTCTTCTTCCACTTTTTCTTCTTCTTCTTCTTCTTCTTCTTCTTCTTCTTCTTCTTCTTCTTCCACTTCTTCTTCTTCTTCTTCTTCTTCTTCTTCTTCTGCTTCTTTTTCTTTTTCTTCTTTTTTCTTATTCTGCTTCTTCTTCTTCTTCCTCTTCTTCCACTTTTTCTTCTTCTTCTTCTTCTTCTTCTTCTTCTTCTTCTTCTTCTTCTTCTTCTTCAGATCCGATTTGTTTATTTCATCATCGCTGCTTCTCTTTCTTTCTCTCTTCTCTAAATATCGTAATTATCAGATCTTCCTTCTCCATCTCCATCTGGAATTCTTTATCTACCTTTCCCCATCGCCATCTTCTTCCCCTTTCCTCCCCTCCTCCCTCTCGTTTCTTCCTCCTCTCCCTCTCTTCCTCCTCCTCCCTCCTTCAGATCCACCCTGTCCTCGTCCTCCCTCCCCCTCCCCCTCTTTCTCCCGTCTCGGTCCTCCCACTTTTCCTCTCTCCTCCTTCTCTTCTTCTTCTCCTCTTCCTCCTCTTCTTCTCCTCTTCCTCTTCTTCTCTTCCTCCTCCTCCTCTTCTCTTCCTCTTCTTCTCTTCCTCCTCCTCCTCCTCCTTTCTCTTCTTCTCTTCCTCCTCCTCCTCTTTTCTCTTCTTCTCTTCCTCCTCCTCCTCTTTTCTCTTCTTCTCTTCCTCCTCCTCCTCCTTTCTCTTCTTCTCTTCCTCCTCCTCCTCCTTTCTCTTCCACCACTTCCCTCGTCCTCCCATCTCGTTCCCTTCCTCCTCTCCCTCTTCTCATCTCGATCCTCTTTTCCTTCGTCTCTTTGCTTCTTCTGCTCTTCCTCATCTTCCCTCCTCTTCAACACCTTCCCTCCTCCTCCCACCTCATTCCCCCTACCCCCCTCCTCTCTCTCCCCTCCTCCCCCTCGTATCCCACCCCGACCTGGGCGCTAATCTTGACGGTTTAAAACTGCTTCGAGTTAAGAAGAACTCAAAGACTTTGGGGGAGATGTCGCTGCCGCAGTTACCTCACAGTCTCGCCCTCGGCAGTTCGACAAATAACGGCGAATATTAAACCGAACACTTCCCCCCCCCCTTCGTCCCACCCCTAGGGGGGGAGAGGGGGAGAGGGGGAGAGGGAGGCAGTAGTGGGAAGGACTGTCTCAAGTTGAGAGGTGGGAGAGGAATGGGTAGCTCCATATCCGTAGAAGTTAAATCAATTATTTGAATGTTTGTACGCATTGTGGTCTCACAGTAAAACATACATGCGTATGTCTTTGATCACGTGTTGGACTAGTGATCGACACCCATTACTCTCCCGGATGAAAGCCAAGAGCTTATTTGTGGCCTGATCTACGGGTAATGCTGTGACCTTACACACACACACACACACACACACACACACACACACACACACACACACACACACACACACACACACACACACACACACACACACACACACACACACACACACACACACACACATACACACACACACACATACACACACACACACACACACACACACACACACGCACGCACACACACACACACACACACACACACACACACACACACACACACACACACACACACACACACATCTTACTCACCAGAGTTGGAATACCGACTCACAGTGCAACTGCATTGAAATTTGTTCAGCACTGAGTGAGAATCGAACTTGGACCAATGAATTAGCGGTCGGGAGCTGTATCACTACACCGCCAAACCGTGTGTGTGTGTGTGTGTGTGTGTGTGTGTGTGTGTGTGTGTGTGTGTGTGTGTGTGTGTGTGTGTGTGTGTGTGTGTGTGTGTGTGTGTGTGTGTGTGTGTGTGTGTGTGTTTGTATGTGTGTGTGTGTGTGTGTGTGTGTGTGTGTGTGTGTGTGTGTGTGTGTGTGTGTGTGTGTGTGTGTGTGTGTGTGTGTGTGTGTGTGTGTGTGTGTGTGTGTGTGTGTGTGTGTGTGTGTGTGTGTGTGTGTGTGTGTGTGTGTGTGTGTGTGTGTGTGTGCTTGTATACATATTGTTCAATTATTTCCCTTGGGCGTGTCTCAGGTGGTCCCAGACGATCCCACAGGACGCGCCACCCTCTGGGGCGGGTCGTGTCTGGGTCTTCAGACGGAGAGGTGGTACTCGTTCCTTCTTCAGTTCGGTGACGAATCAGGAATTTTTATTGAGCTCAAGGGCCACTGTGTGTCTCAGTCGGTCTGACCACAGCTTCAGTCTTGGCCTGCCATCCGGGTGAAAAAATAAGACAAAATAAACAAACCAATTCGCACATAAATACCAGCAAATGAATGAATCAATGAATGAATATGTGAACAGATGATTCCATAAAATGTAAAGATGAGGAGCCTACGCCAGGAGGCGCTGAGTACCTGCGGCCAAAAGCGTCATCATCGCCTAGTTATTCACTCTAGGGACTATTGGGTGGGGGGCGGAGAGAAGGTAAAAAGCAGTCACTGTTTCTAGAAATCTGAAAGGAGTGCGGGACTCGAACCCGCAGCTAAGCGAATGCGAGACCAGCACGCTTCCGATGGCACCACCAGTGCACATATCGTAAGAGTTAATGTGTAGATAAACAAGAAAAGGAATGAGTCATAAAAATTAATATGTAGATAAACAAGGAAAGAAGACAGATGCAATGCCCCGGCGCCAAAACAAAGGCCATTAGGGTGCCTAGGATGCCTAGCAGGTCAGAGGTAAGAACAAACACATAATATCTAATACGAGTGTCCATACCATCGCAGGTACCTGGTTTCCTCCAGGCTTATCTGGTATGGCCATTTGCATTAGATAACATGCGTTTGTTCTTGCCTCTGACGCACTAGGCATCCCACTACCCTCTACCCTCCCAGCAAACCGCGTACAGTGTGGCCGCACCATTGAGTCCACCAACGGTCTTTCTGGAAGGCCTCACTCCGCTGGTGACGCCATCGGAAGCATGCAGGTGTCGCATTCGCTTAGTTACAGGTTCGAGTCCCACACTTCTCCCCGATGCCGAACAGTGACTTTGCGTTACCTGCCCCCTCTCCCCAACTGTCCCCAATAGGGCAAGGGTGACGGCTTCGGCCGCAGCTACTCAGCGCCACCTTCCTCACTTCCCAAAACCTTTTCCAGACTCCTGAAGAAGCTCCCTTCCACTTCCACTCTATTTCCTCCCCTTCCTTCCCTCCTCCCCCTCCCTCTTCTTCTCCCTCTCTCTTCTTCTCCCCCTTCAGTTTCTTCTCTCTCCCTCTCCTTCTTTCCTCCTTCTTCTCCCTACCTCTTCTGCTCCCTCTCTTTACCTACCCCTCCTTACCACTCCATATTCCTCTCCCGTATAACTTTCCCTCCTACTCTCCACTCCTTTCCCTCATTCTTGTTCCTTTTCCAGATTATATATATATATATATATATATATATATATTATAAATACATGTATATATATATATATATATAAATACATATATATATACATGTATATATATATATTAATACATATATATATATATATATATATATATATACATGCATACATACATATGTATAATACATATATATATACATATATATATATATATATATATATATATATAGATATATAAACTTTTTATCCCACAGTCGGAAAAAGAAGACACTAATGTCGAATGTTCTGTATATTTCGATCACTAACTGTACAGAACATTCGACATTAGTATCTTCTTTTTTCCGACTGAGGGATAAAAAGTTTATTTTATCAATGTGCTACGACATTACTTTATAGTGGATACACATATATATACATACATATACATATACATATACATATACATATACATATACATATACATACATATACCAACGACTTTTTCCCTTTTACATGGAAGGTAGCCAAAAAACAAACAAGCAAAGAAAACAAAGGCATTAAATCCACTCCCACCCATTCCATCCCCACATACTCCACTCCCATCCAACCCCTCTCCCTCTTAACTTGGCTCCTCCTGGATGACGGGTCATTCCTGCATCTCGCCCACTGCCCTGAGTCAGAAGCAATGTCGCAAGACACAGTGCATACACATCAAGGCTGTTCCATTAAACCGGTGACCCCCCATACTCTCCGCCCCCTCATGCAGAAATGGAGAAGACGGGGACAAATCCCTTCGGGCTGCGTCAATCTATTTTTCACACATACTCCCTCACTCCCCATACCCCTTCCACTCCCCCTCATGGATCACAACATCGTCCATACACAGCCGTTCTCCGTTCACCCCTATCTTCTGTCTTCTCCCATCCTTCCTCAACAGACATTTCCTCTTTCCGAATGCCTCTTTTACCCCATCCATCCATCTCATCCTAAGTCGCCCCCTCATGTTCACTACTACCTATGCCTTCCACACCTCTTTTACTGATCTTTCTTCACTCATTCTTTTCATGTGCCCAAACACTCCAAATACTCTTTCATCAACCCTGTCTCCTAACTCCCTTTCCACTCCCATTCTCCTCCTCACCTCGTTTCTCACTCTATTCAGCCTAGTAATCCCAATTATACTTCTCAGGCATTTAATCTCAAACACATTCAAATTCCTCCTCTCTTCCTCTCTTATGTGCCATGTTTCTGCCCCATACAGTGCTGTCGGCACAATTACTCTTTCATACAATCTCCTTTTAGCATTCTTTCCCAAATTTCTATTTCTCATTACACTTTTTAATCCCCCAAGGCATTTACTTGCTTCTCTTACTCTATATTCTACTTTCACCTCCGCTTCTCTCTTGTCAGCCACATTCGAACTCAAGTATCTAAAGCTGTCCACTTCCTCCAGTCTCTCTCTCTTAATACTTACTTTCAGTCTGCTGCCACTTGTACATCTCATCACCTTGTCTTTACCCATATTATTTATCTTCAATTTCCTTCTTTCGCACATCTTTCCAAACTTCATAACTAACTTTTTCAATCCCTCCTCTGATCCCGCTACAAGCGCAGTGCCGTCAGCAAACAACAATTCCGTTTTCTTTAACGATCTCCAATCCCCGACCCATTACCCTTGCATTTATCTCTCGCACCACCCCATACATGTATAAATTGAACACCCAATGCGACATAACACATCCCTGTCGAAGTCCCACCTTTACCTCAAACTACTCACTCTCTCCATTTCTGATTCTAACACAAGCTCTACTACTCTCGTAAAAACCCTTGACTGCTCTTAAAAGCTTTCCTCCTATCCTATATATCTGCAGTACCTCCCACAGTGCCTTCCTGTCTACCCTGTTATAAGCCTTTTCCAAATCCATAAAAGAAGAAAAAAAAAACATCCTTACCTTTTCCTTAAGCTTTCTCACATATCTGTCTTACCAAAAAAATCTGATCCACGCTACCCATACCTGTGTTAGACCCACACTGTTCCTCACCAATTACACACTCCTTTCCTCTCCTAATTTTCTCAATTAAGACCCTCTTATAAGCCTTTCCAACTACACTTACCAAAATGATCCCTCTGAAACTACTACAGTCACAAATGTCTCCTTTTTCTTTGTAAAGTGTAACTGTACAAGCACTCCTCCAGTCCTTCGTCACTCTACCCTCTCTTAAACAAACATTAGATAATCTCACCAGCCAGCACACTATCACTGTAGACATTCTGTGTGGCACCCATTCAACCCAGGTGCCTTTCCTACTCTCATCATCTTAACAGTTGCCTTCACCACAACTTTCTTTATTTCTCCTCCATTTCCTTCACTCATCACGGTCATTATATTCGCGCTTCCCACTGCAGCTCCCTTTCCCTCCTTCTCCTCTTTTACATTTAGCAACTTCCTAAAATACTCTGCCCATCTTCCTTATACTGCCGTCTCTTCCATTATTATCTCTCCATCTGCACCTTTTACCTTTTCTTCTCTAGTTGATTCGCCTCCTCTTCCTCTCTTAATTTCTTTCCAAAACATTTTTCTATTACTTTATTTTTTTTTTTGTCATACTCTTACCCCATTTCACATCTGCTCTCCTCTTTGCTTCCTTTGTCTTATGCTTTACTTCTCTTTTCTTTGTATCTCTCATGTGGTTCTCTGGTTCTATTTTGTAACCAATCTATGAAAGCCTGCTTCTTATCTTCTACACCCTTCTTTGCTTCCTCATCCCACCATTCACTACCCTCCCTTCTAGTTCCTCCCGTCTTCCTTGTTACAAACACCAATTTTGCACACCTTGTGACTCCCTCCTTGAACTATCCCCATTCCTCATCCACTCCTAGTTCTACTCTATCCTTCACTCCCTCCCACTCCTCTCTCAGTTTCTTCTTGTACTCCTTCTCCTTTTCCTTCTCACTGAAGCAGTTCGCTTAAAGCATCTCCCTACCTTCTGTTTTTTCCTCTTCATCTAACCTCCAATCTCAACTTACCTTCCACTAAAAAATTATCTCATATTCTCCCACTCTTTCCCCTTAGAACATGTACAGCCTTAACACTTCCTACTATTCTCCTGGTTACCACTAGACAGTATAGTCTATTTACGCTCTG
>NC_134812.1:40446679-40449179 GCF_046742065.1 Oratosquilla oratoria
AGTTATGGACCAAAAGGTCTTCTGTCGGCATGCTCCGCCTTTGTAATCCTTCCATATATATATGTACAACACTGAATGGGTCCCATTGATTAGAGATACATTTTAACAACCACAATGCACTTTAATTCTAAGCCATCAACATCGGGAGACCCCAGTGGAGGCCACAAGCAGAAATTGAAATGTGGCTCGGCAGTACATTTCAATTTCCGTTGGGTCTCCCGATGTTGATGGCTTAGAATTAAAGTGCATTGTGGTTGTTAATATATATATACATATATATATATATATATATATATATATATATATATATATATATATATACAGGTTGTCATTAAAAAATCCGGTAGCCGAAAATCCGGATCCTTCAGTATTCCGGCATAAATTTGAGAAACGCATTTTCAAATTTCCCTCGTTCTGGAGGTGCCGTTCATGTTTTGATGGCGCTGTACTCTACTATCAGCTTTTGGGGCTTGCTTGCACATGCTACTAGGTAGTCCTGCTCATTTCTTCTCATTTTAGCATTTATTTGCTGTTGTATAGCCCCCATTATGGAATCAGCAAAGAAGGTGGCGTAAAACGTAAACATCGTGTGTTATCGATTGCAGCGAAAGTGGAAAAAAAAAAAATTAGTAACGGCGTGTCTGTGTGAACCATTTCTGATACGAGCGACATTGGCTCTTCTGCACTGTATAACATTAAAAAACAGAAAGAAAATCGCTACAGTTCTTCTCTGACAGTAGATCAAAGAAACAAATGTTTGTAAAGAGGTCAGTAACGCAAGGGAAAAAATCAGAACTGGACCAAATCCTCATAACCTGGTTTAATCTTCGTGTAAGTGAAGGTGTGGAAATTTATGGTGATTTATTGAAGGAACAAGTATTTCATGACGAGCTGGGATTGCAGCACAAGTGTGGCTATTCAGAAGGTGGACTGTATCGTTTCAAGTCGTGACATGGCTCACAGTTTCCTGCAGTGTGTGGTGAAAAACGTTCAGCAGACAAAGATGCGGCTAGTGCATATGTGGATGAATTACAAAGTTAGTTAGTGATGAAAATTTAAACCCTGAACAAGTTGACAATGCTGACGAGGCTACCTTGTTTTGGAGGTACCAAAAAGAACGCTGACAACTGGAGATGCAGAATCGTAATCGGGGTTTAAAGCTTCGAAGGATCACTTTACGGTAATGTGGTGCTCTAATGCTGCAGGTAACCACAGATGTAAGTTACTTGTTATTGGTAAAATTTTACATCCGAAGGCCTTCAAGGGAATGACACAGTTTCTTGTCGATTACCGTGCTGACATTACGCTAGATTGGTTTCAAATAAGTTTTGTTCCTGAGGCTCACTGTAGCTCAGCTGGACTAGTGCAAAGTGCAAAATACTTCTTATTTTAGGCAATTGTTCGGCACATCCAAAAAGACGAGCATCTAGTGAAAGATAATGTTTATGTTGTCTACCTCCCACCCAGCTGCACATCATTAATTCACCCACAGGACAATGGCATTATACGTTTAATGAAGTGTAAGTATAGACCCTTGTTAATGAGGTGATTAGTGAGTTCAGTTAATTCAGGCACCCCGGTAAAGAAGTTTGTAAATGAATACAACATTAAGGATACAGAATACTGTGTTGTCAATGCATGGAGGTCTGTGGAAACATCAACATTGAGGAATGGATGGCATAAATTGTGGCCAAATTTAATGTCTACTTCTTATTCTGACGCAGGCAATGAAAATAAATTTAGAGGGCTTAGGTTTTCAAAAGAAAAACAGCTTGTACATGAACTTATTGACTATGTTAAAGATGTAACTAATCCTTATGTCAAGGAGCTTTCATCAAGGATTAATGAAGATGTTTTAACGGAATGGATGGATGTTGATGATGATGTGCATACAGATCATCATTATACTGATTATGAAATTATAGATATAGTTAAAAGTACAGGTACAGGTAGTGATAAAGATGAAAGCAGTAACGAAAATGAGGAAGATGTCAGAGAAAGGCTCTCTAATGACAGGTTAATTACATTGACAACTGAACTGCTGGCTGGACTAGAGCAACGAAATTTTGTAAGTGAACAAGAAATCATGAATGTTTACTTGCACCAAGATAAACTTATTAGAGAAAGACCCAAGTTTATGAAGCAACAGCTACTGCACGATTGATTCAAGAATATGGCTAGGAAGCAGGAAAAAACAACAGCGGTGTCCACAATTGATAACCCACTGCCATCAACTTCAAGACACCCAGATGTGCTGTCACCACCATCAACAGTTGAAGCTGTTCCTGTTGTTGAGGATGTTGTCACTTTCAGTGATGAACATGTTCTTGTTGCTGAGGATGTTGATGAAGATGATTCTGACAGCCCATCTGCTATTTAGCTTCTTTTCGAGGGTACAGTACTGTACAAGTAACGATTAAAATTCTGAAGAAGTACAGTAGTATTTTATTTACTTGAATTAAAAGTCTTAGGACTTTTTTAATTTAGATTTTGTTGATCT
>NC_134812.1:40454179-40469179 GCF_046742065.1 Oratosquilla oratoria
TGTGTCAAAAAGAAATAATCACGAGTTTCTTAAAACTATGTACTTTAATGCTCGTAGTATTAGGAACAAATTTCAAGAAATACAGGCGTATGTCAAAAGCGAAAATCTCGATATGATAGGAATAACTGAGACATGGTTAAATGGTACAGAGTTCGAAGCTGAATTTAATATTGCGGGATTTAAACACTTTCATCAGGATAGAAACCACAAGAAAGGTGGGGGTGTTCTATTGTACGTTAAAAACAATGTTCATGCTTGTGTTTTAGAGAAAGTGAAACAGGATGCATATGACAGTTTGTGGGTTGAGTTAACCCAAACAAATGGACAAAAAATGAATATAGGTGTAATATATAGGCCAAAGACATTATCATTAGCAGACGACAAACTGTTATTTCAAGAACTGTCTAGTTTCTGCAACCGGGATTTATTGATAATGGGTGATTTCAATTTTACTGACATTGATTGGTTGACCCTTGAACATGGCCATATAGGTAGTCGCTTGATTGATTTTCTTGGTGACAATTACTTAATTCAGCATGTAAAAGAGCCCACAAGATATGGAAACTTACTCGATTGATTGATCACTAGCCGCGAAAGCATGGCAACTGATGTAGAAGTCGGTGAATCTGTTGCAAATAGCGATCACAACTTAGTCAGATTCAAACTCCTAAACAATTTTAGAATAGATACTTGTGCTTCTAAAATACCCGATTTCAGTAAAGCTCAGTTCATAGAACTACGTCAGGAGCTTCAGCTTACAGATTGGGAGGAAAAATTAAACGAAAGGCCTGTAGATCAGATGTGGGAAATATTTCAAAATACGCTCACTAAGATGATTCAAACTTACATTCCTTTTAAGGACAGACGTCCCCCAAATCAGGCTCGCCCAAAGTGGCTCGACAAAGAAACTGAAAAAAGTATTGCTAAAAAGAGACAGGCTTATAAGAAATATAAGTGCTCGGGTGCATCTAATGACTATGAAAGTTATGTATCAATACAGAGAGATTTAAAAAAGACAATAAGAAAAAGAAAACGACAATACGAAATGAACATCGCTGATAAATCCAAAGAGAATCCCAAAGAATTCTATAGTTACATTAGAGATAAAAAGGTTGTTAGGAATCACATTGGTCCACTATTATCTGCTGACGGTCAACTTGAATATTCAAATGAAGGAATGTGTAATCTCTTAAACAATTATTTTAGCTCGGTATTCGTAAACGAAACACCTCAAAGTGAATTCCAAACTGAAACCTGTGAAAAGTCTGGGGTAAACTTACTCACTACGGTAAATATAACAAAAGAAACAATTAAAAGGTGTATAGACAAACTCAAAGTTAATAAAACACCAGGGCCTGACGGTTGGCATCCAAGAATGTTAAAGGAAATGAAAAATGAGATTGTTGTTCCATTAGAAATTATTTTCAAGAAATCCATCATATCCGGAGATGTCCCAAGAGAATGGAAGCTAGCTAACGTTACTCCCATATTCAAAAAAGGTGACAAAAAGAAACCAGATAACTATAGGCCTATTAGTTTGACTTCGATCGTAGGAAAAATAATGGAAACTATCATCAGAGATGCTATCGAATATCATTTAGAAAGTAACCGTTTGATAAATGATAGCCAACATGGTTTCAGACGGAAACGTTCTTGCGTGACTAACTTACTCGAATTCTACAACACAGTTATCTCGAATTATGACAAAAGAAACAATATAGATTTAATATATCTAGACTTTGCAAAAGCTTTTGATACCGTCCCACACGAAAGACTACTTACTAAATTAGCTTTGCATGGAATAAGTGGTAGCCTATTAGGTTGGACTAGTAATTGGTTGAAAGGTCGAAAACAGAGAGTTGTTTTAAATGGAAAAACTTCTGGATGGAAAAGTGTTGCAAGTGGAGTTCCTCAGGGTTCCGTTCTTGGGCCACTTCTATTCATAGTATATATAAATGATATAGACCATGGACTAAAATCTACTGTTTCCAAATTTGCTGATGATACAAAACTGTGCGGAGTGGCAAATGATCACTCAAACCAATTAGATATTTAAGAAGATTTAGATCAATTACAGCAATGGTCTGAAAAGTGGCTAATGAAATTTAACACAAGTAAATGCAAGGTAATGCACATAGGTAAAAATAACAGCAAGTACGATTACAAGTTATTTGGAAATTCGTTAACAAAAGTGGATAGTGAAAAAGATCTCGGCGTAATTATCAGTAACGACCTCAAATCATCCAAGCAGTGTATTTCAGCCTCTGAGAAAGCAAATAAGATTCTGGGATTGATTGCGCGATCTTTTGATTTCAAAAGTCCATCACTCATTAACAAGCTATATACATCGTTAGTTCGTCCACATTTGGAATATGCTGTTTCCGTATGGTCACCGAATCTCATTAAAGACATTGACAGACTGGAAAAAGTACAACGGCGAGCCACAAAACTGATTCCAAATATCAAAAATAAATCATACGAAAATCGACTTAAGCACATGAATCTGTTTTCCCTAAAAAAGCGTAGACTCAGAGGTGACTTGATACAGGTCTTTAAGATTTTAAAGGGAATTGACAACATCAAAAGTGACCAAATTTTCACATTGAATGAGAATCAGACAAGAAACAATGGTCTCAAACTGTCCGGAAATAGATTCAATTTGGAAGTAGGTAGAAACAACTTTGCCAACCGTGTAGTTAATGAATGGAATAAACTTCCTGCACAGGTAGTGCAATGTAGTTCAGTTCGAAGCTTTAAGAATCATTTAGATAAATACCTAAGTAAGAAGCTGTAATGATTATAATTTATGTTATATTATTTGTTTTTGTTTTGTTATAATTTGTCTGTCTGATTTTCATTTATTATTAGTTATATGTCAATTTATTATCATTTACTATTTACCTGTTTGTTTGTTATTCAACTATACCAATGCATTTATTTATGTATTTCAATTGTTATTTACATTGTTATAGTTTTAATTTATTATTAATATGATTTTTTTTTTTTTTTTTTTTTTTTTTTTTTTTTTTTTTTTTTTTTTTCATCCGACCTAGATATGGATCAAAAGGCCTCCTGTCGGCATGCTTTGCCTTTGTAATCCCTTTGTAATGTCATAGGACAAAATGTCACAATTGGATGTAATGACAGTGGAGGACAAAAGATCACGATGGGAAATAATGAAAGTGGAGAACAAAATATCACGATAGGATGTAATGATAATGGAGGAGAAAATATCACGGTAGGATATAATTTCAGTGAAGAACAAAATATAATTTTAGGAAGAGATACCGGACAGAATGTCAATGAAGGCCAAAATATCAAGATAGGATGTAATGACAGTGGAAGACAAAAGATCTCGATGGGATGTAATTATAGTGGAGGAAAAAATATCACGGTAGGATATAATGTCACTGGAGGACAAAATATAATTTTAGAAAGGGATGCCGGACATAATGTCACTGAACGACGGGAGGCCGGCGTGAATCACGGTGACGTAGGGGGACAAAATGTACAAAATAGATCGGATGACCGTAATCGACCAGATGTCCGTGATGGGGGAAATGTTAATTTTGATAGGAGAAATGTTAATGAGGCATTGAATGTCAATGAAGGACCAAATAATAATAATAATATAGAGCAAGGCATAAATAAAAAACAAAATGATAATATAAGACATGATATTGAAACTCAAAATGTGTCAAAAAGAAATAATCACGAGTTTCTTAAAACTATGTACTTTAATGCTCGTAGTATTAGAAACAAATTTCAAGAAATACAGGCGTATGCCAAAAGCGAAAATCTCGATATGATAGGAATAACTGAGACATGGTTAAATGGTACAGAGTTCGAAACTGAATTTAATATTGCGGGATTTAAACACTTTCATCAGGATAGAAACCACAAGAAAGGTGGGGGTGTTCTACTGTACGTTAAAAACAATGTTCATGCTTGTGTTTTAGAGAAAGTGAAACAGGATGCATATGACAGTTTGTGGGTAGAGTTAACCCAAACATATGGACAAAAAATGAATATAGGTGTAATATATAGGCCAAAGACATTATCATTAGCAGACGACAAACTGTTATTTCAAGAACTGTCTAGTTTCTGCAACCGGGATTTATTGATAATGGGTGATTTCAATTTTACTGACATTGATTGGATGACCCTTGAACATGGCCATATAGGTAGTCGCTTGATTGATTTTCTTGGTGACAATTACTTAATTCAGCATGTAAAAGAGCCCACAAGATATGGAAACTTACTCGATTTATTTATCACTAGCCGCGAAAGCATGGTAACTGATGTAGAAGTCGGTGAATCTGTTGCAGATAGCGATCACAACTTAGTCAGATTCAAACTCCTAAACAATTTTAGAATAGATACTTGTGCTTCTAAAATACCCGATTTCAGTAAAGCTCAGTTCATAGAACTACGTCAGGAGCTTCAGCTTACAGATTGGGAGGCAAAATTAAACGAAAGGCCTGTAGATCAGATGTGGGAAATATTTCAAAATACGCTCACTAAGATGATTCAAACTTACATTCCTTTTAAGGACAGACGTCCACCAAATCAGGCTCGCCCAAAGTGGCTCGACAAAGAAACTGAAAAAAGTATTGCTAAAAAGAGACAGGCTTATAAGAAATATAAGTGCTCGGGTGCATCTAATGACTATGAAAGTTATGTATCAATACAAAGAGATTTAAAAAAGACAATAAGAAAAAGAAAACGACAATACGAAATGAACATCGCTGATAAATCCAAAGAGAATCCCAAAGAATTCTATAGTTACATTAGAGATAAAAAGGTTGTTAGGAATCACATTGGTCCACTATTATCTGCTGACGGTCAACTTGAATATTCAAATGAAGGAATGTGTAATATCTTAAACAATTATTTTAGCTCGGTATTCGTAAACGAAACACCTCAAAGTGAATTCCAAACTGAAATCTGTGAAAAGTCTGGGGTAAACTTACTCACTACGGTAAATATAACAAAAGAAACAATTAAAAGGTGTATAGACAAACTCAAAGTTAATAAAACACCAGGGCCTGACGGTTGGCATCCAAGAATCTTAAAGGAAATGAAAAATGAGATTGTTCTTCCATTAGAAATTATTTTCAAGAAATCCATCATATCCGGAGATGTCCCAAGAGAATGGAAGCTAGCTAACGTTACTCCCATATTCAAAAAAGGTGACAAAAAGAAACCAAATAACTATAGGCCTATAAGTTTGACTTCGATCGTAGGAAAAATAATGGAAACTATCATCAGAGATGCTATCGAATATCATTTAGAAAGTAACCGTTTGATAAATGATAGCCAACATGGTTTCAGACGGAAACGTTCTTGCGTGACTAACTTACTCGAATTCTACAACACAGTTATCTCGAATTATGACAAAAGAAACAATATAGATTTAATATATCTAGACTTTGCAAAAGCTTTTGATACCGTCCCACACGAAAGACTACTTACTAAATTAGCTTTGCATGGAATAAGTGGTAGCCTATTAGGTTGGACTAGTAATTGGTTGAAAGGTCGAAAACAGAGAGTTGTTTTAAATGGAAAAACTTCTGGATGGAAAAGTGTTGCAAGTGGAGTTCCTCAGGGTTCCGTTCTTGGGCCACTTCTATTCATAGTATATATAAATGATATAGACCATGGACTAAAATCTACTGTTTCCAAATTTGCTGATGATACAAAACTGTGCGGAGTGGCAAATGATCACTCAAACCAATTAGATATTTAAGAAGATTTAGATCAATTACAGCAATGGTCTGAAAAGTGGCTAATGAAATTTAACACAAGTAAATGCAAGGTAATGCACATAGGTAAAAATAACAGTAAGTACGATTACAAGTTATTTGGAAATTCGTTAACAAAAGTGGATAGTGAAAAAGATCTCGGCGTAATTATCAGTAACGACCTCAAATCATCCAAGCAGTGTATTTCAGCCTCTGAGAAAGCAAATAAGATTCTGGGATTGATTGCGCGATCTTTTGATTTCAAAAGTCCATCACTCATTAACAAGCTATATACATCGTTAGTTCGTCCACATTTGGAATATGCTGTTTCCGTATGGTCACCGAATCTCATTAAAGACATTGACAGACTGGAAAAAGTACAACGGCGAGCCACAAAACTGATTCCAAATATCAAAAATAAATCATACGAAAATCGACTTAAGCACATGAATCTGTTTTCCCTAAAAAAGCGTAGACTCAGAGGTGACTTGATACAGGTCTTTAAGATTTTAAAGGGAATTGACAACATCAAAAGTGACCAAATTTTCACATTGAATGAGAATCAGACAAGAAACAATGGTCTCAAACTGTCCGGAAATAGATTCAATTTGGAAGTAGGTAGAAACAACTTTGCCAACCGTGTAGTTAATGAATGGAATAAACTTCCTGCACAGGTAGTGCAATGTAGTTCAGTTCAAAGCTTTAAGAATCATTTAGATAAATACCTAAGTAAGATGCTGTAATGATTATAATTTATGTTATATTATTTGTTTTTGTTTTGTTATAATTTGTCTGTGATTTTCATTTATTATTAGTTATATGTCAATTTATAATCATTTACTATTTACCTGTTTGTTTGTTATTCAACTATACCTATGCATTTATTTATGTATTTTATTTGTTATTTTTACATTATTATAGTTTTAATTTATTATTAATATGATATATATGTATGTATGTACGGTGACGTAGGGGGACAAAATGTACAAAATAGATCGGATGACCGTAATCGACCAGATGTCCGTGATGGGGGAAATTTTAATTTTGATAGGAGAAATGTTAATGAGGCATTGAATGTCAATGAAGGACCAAATATTGAAACTCAAAATGTGTCAAAAAGAAATAATCACGAGTTTCTTAAAACTATGTACTTTAATGCTCGTAGTATTAGGAACAAATTTCAAGAAATACAGGCGTATGTCAAAAGCGAAAATCTCGATATGATAGGAATAACTGAGACATGGTTAAATGGTACAGAGTTCGAAGCTGAATTTAATATTGCGGGATTTAAACACTTTCATCAGGATAGAAACCACAAGAAAGGTGGGGGTGTTCTATTGTACGTTAAAAACAATGTTCATGCTTGTGTTTTAGAGAAAGTGAAACAGGATGCATATGACAGTTTGTGGGTTGAGTTAACCCTAACAAATGGACAAAAAATGAATATAGGTGTAATATATAGGCCAAAGACATTATCATTAGCAGACGACAAACTGTTATTTCAAGAACTGTCTAGTTTCTGCAACCGGGATTTATTGATAATGGGTGATTTCAATTTTACTGACATTGATTGGTTGACCCTTGAACATGGCCATATAGGTAGTCGCTTGATTGATTTTCTTGGTGACAATTACTTAATTCAGCATGTAAAAGAGCCCACAAGATATGGAAACTTGCTCGATTTATTGATCACTAGCCGCGAAAGCATGGTAACTGATGTAGAAGTCCCCGAATCTGTTGCAAATAGCGATCACAATTTAGTCAGATTCAAACTCCTAAACAATTTTAGAATAGATACTTGTGCTTCTAAAATACCCGATTTCAGTAAAGCTCAGTTCATAGAACTACGTCAGGAGCTTCAGCTTACAGATTGGGAGGCAAAATTAAACGAAAGGCCTGTAGATCAGATGTGGGAAATATTTCAAAATACGCTCACTAAGATGATTCAAACTTACATTCCTTTTAAGGACAGACGTCCCCCAAATCAGGCTCGCCCAAAGTGGCTCGACAAAGAAACTGAAAAAAGTATTGCTAAAAAGAGACAGGCTTATAAGAAATATAAGTGCTCGGGTGCATCTAATGACTATGAAAGTTATGTATCAATACAGAGAGATTTAAAAAAAGACAATAAGAAAAAGAAAACGACAATACGAAATGAACATCGCTGATAAATCCAAAGAGAATCCCAAAGAATTCTATAGTTACATTAGAGATAAAAAGGTTGTTAGGAATCACATTGGTCCACTATTATCTGCTGACGGTCAACTTGAATATTCAAATGAAGGAATGTGTAATATCTTAAACAATTATTTTAGCTCGGTATTCGTAAACGAAACACCTCAAAGTGAATTCCAAACTGAAACCTGTGAAAAGTCTGGGGTAAACTTACTCACTACGGTAAATATAACAAAAGAAACAATTAAAAGGTGTATAGACAAACTCAAAGTTAATAAAACACCAGGGCCTGACGGTTGGCATCCAAGAATCTTAAAGGAAATGAAAAATGAGATTGTTCTTCCATTAGAAATTATTTTCAAGAAATCCATCATATCCGGAGATGTCCCAAGAGAATGGAAGCTAGCTAACGTTACTCCCATATTCAAAAAAGGTGACAAAAAGAAACCAAATAACTATAGGCCTATAAGTTTGACTTCGATCGTAGGAAAAATAATGGAAACTATCATCAGAGATGCTATCGAATATCATTTAGAAAGTAACCGTTTGATAAATGATAGCCAACATGGTTTCAGACGGAAACGTTCTTGCGTGACTAACTTACTCGAATTCTACAACACAGTTATCTCGAATTATGACAAAAGAAACAATATAGATTTAATATATCTAGACTTTGCAAAAGCTTTTGATACCGTCCCACACGAAAGACTACTTACTAAATTAGCTTTGCATGGAATAAGTGGTAGCCTATTAGGTTGGACTAGTAATTGGTTGAAAGGTCGAAAACAGAGAGTTGTTTTAAATGGAAAAACTTCTGGATGGAAAAGTGTTGCAAGTGGAGTTCCTCAGGGTTCCGTTCTTGGGCCACTTCTATTCATAGTATATATAAATGATATAGACCATGGACTAAAATCTACTGTTTCCAAATTTGCTGATGATACAAAACTGTGCGGAGTGGCAAATGATCACTCAAACCAATTAGATATTCAAGAAGATTTAGATCAATTACAGCAATGGTCTGAAAAGTGGCTAATGAAGTTTAAGACAGGTAAATGCAAGGTAATGCACATAGGTAAAAATAACAGTAAGTACGATTACAAGTTATTTGGAAATTCGTTAACAAAAGTGGATAGTGAAAAAGATCTCGGCGTAATTATCAGTAACGACCTCAAATCATCCAAGCAGTGTATTTCAGCCTCTGAGAAAGCAAATAAGATTCTGGGATTGATTGCGCGATCTTTTGATTTCAAAAGTCCATCACTCATTAACAAGCTATATAAATCGTTAGTTCGTCCACATTTGGAATATGCTGTTTCCGTATGGTCACCGAATCTCATTAAAGACATTGACAGACTGGAAAAAGTACAACGGCGAGCCACAAAACTGATTCCAAATATCAAAAATAAATCATACGAAAATCGACTTAAGCACATGAATCTGTTTTCCCTAAAAAAGCGTAGACTCAGAGGTGACTTGATACAGGTCTTTAAGATTTTAAAGGGAATTGACAACATCAAAAGTGACCAAATTTTCACATTGAATGAGAATCAGACAAGAAACAATGGTCTCAAACTGTCCGGAAATAGATTCAATTTGGAAGTAGGTAGAAACAACTTTGCCAACCGTGTAGTTAATGAATGGAATAAACTTCCTGCACAGGTAGTGCAATGTAGTTCAGTTCGAAGCTTTAAGAATCATTTAGATAAATACCTAAGTAAGATGCTGTAATGATTATAATTTATGTTATATTATTTGTTTTTGTTTTGTTATAATTTGTCTGTCTGATTTTCATTTATTATTAGTTATATGTCAATTTATAATCATTTACTATTTACCTTTTTGTTTGTTATTCAACTATACCTATGCATTTATTTGTGTATTTCATTTGTTATTTTTACATTATTATAGTTTTAATTTATTATTAATATGATTTTTTTTTTTTTTTTTTTTTTTTTGCATCCGACCTAGATATGGATCAAAAGGTCTCCTGTCGGCATGCTCCGCCTTTGTAATCCTTTGTAATGTATATATGTATATATATATATATACATATATATATTTATATACATATATATATATATGTATATGTATGTTTTTTTTTTTTTTTTTTTCATCCGACCTAGATATGGATCAAAAGGTCTCCTGTCGGCATGCTCCGCCTTTTTAATCCTTTGTAATTTCAGAAGGAGGAGAAGACTTGCAAGATATGCTGAGTGATCTAAACAAAGAAAGTGTCAAAATAAGTTTAAAAATGAATAAAAGAAAAACCAAAGTAATGTTCAATACGAAAGTTCAAAGTAAAGAGATTGTAATTGAGGAAGTTGAAGAGTATAATTATTTAGGGCAGATGGTGAAGGTGCCGAAAGATCATGATAATGAAATAAAAAGACGCATTACAATTGGTTGGAAAGTGTTTAGTAAGTATAATAAGATCCTGAGAGGCTCTCTACCTTTATGTTTGAAACGTAAAGTTTATAATCAATGCATTCTACCAGCAATAATCTACGGGTGTGAGACTTGGAAACTAACAAAGGCAATGGAAACAAAACTAAGGACAGCACAGAGGAGAATGGAGAGATCGATGATGGGAATAGCGCTGAGAGACCGAAAGAGAGCAAGTTGGGTGGGAGAGCAGACTAGAGTGAAAGATATTGTGGAATCAGTAAAAGAGAGGAAGTGGGATTGGGCAGGTAAGTTAGTGCGAGCGATGGAGCAAGTGTGTTACTGAGTGGACGCCGCGAGATGGGAAGCGTGGAAGAGGGAAACCAGACAGAAGGTGGAGAGACGAGATTGAGAAGTTTGCAGGAGTGACGTGGCAGAGGATGGCGCGGTCGTGTGAATCATGGAATGCTATGGAGGAGGCCTTTGTTCAGCAGTGGACTCAGGGTAGCTGATTTGATTGATTGATTGATTGATATATATTTACATATTATATTCATTATATATACTAGCCAAATTACATGCGCGTTGCTGTGAGTTCGTGGATCATCCCTAACCTAACCATACCCCACCTAACTTTAACCCTTAACCCTAACCAAAAAATATTTTTTAAATGAAACATAGTTATCGAAATACCTGGAGTGATAGGGTATCAGAATATATATGGTTCTGGGGATCTATCTGCAAAACCCTAGGAGGAGTTCGTGAACATACAATCTAACAAACAAACAAATAAACAAATTGACAGACAAATGAAAGATAGTAATCCAAGTATACGAGGAGGTAGTGAGGTCCACCCCATGTATATACTACCCACAGCCCGTTTGTAAACCCATTCCTTTGAAAAAGCATACCTGCGAAACTAGTCAGGAATAAACTCAAGACTAAGACTCCTGTGTTTCCTACTCCGCTTACGTCATATATATATATATATATATATATATATATATATATATATATATATATATATATGTGTGTGTGTGTGTGTGTGTGTGTGTGTGTGTGTGTGTGTGTGTGTGTGTGTATTTGTATATATGTATATATATATATATATATGCTTATATATATATATATATATATATATATATAAATGTATGTATGTGTATATGTATATATATATATATACATACATACATATACCAAGGCTTTTTCCCCCTTCCAAGGGAGGTAGCCAAAAAGGGAAAGGCATAAAAACACTCCCACCCATTTCATCCCTAGATACACTCCACACCCCTCCCACCCTCCCTCTCATCTGAGCACCTCCTGGATGACGGGTCATCCCTGCACCCTGCCCACCGCCCTGGGTCAGAAGCAGTGTCGCAAGACACAGTACATCCACAGCAAGGCCGCTTCATTTAATCGGCGACCCCCCTCTCCGTCCCCCTCTGCATATATATATGTGTGTGTGTGTATATGTATATATATATATATCTATATATATATATATATATATATATATATGTATATATATATGTAGTAAAGGCCATTCAGAATGCGAGTTACAGCAATATTTAGTTTTTATTTTTATTTTATTTTTTTTCTTACAATGTTTCGATCTACATTGGTAAGGTTACAAAATAGACTTCATAATCCATGTTAGTTTTCTCTAGACGTTTTTCGGCTATCAATCGGCCATCTTCAGGAGTATTATCTTGCGATGAAAGTACAGGTATAATTATGTTTTACTTTTGACATAGCTATCTTTTTGGTTCATGCTAACACTGGGGAGGTAATACTCAAGGAGGTAGCCCTTGGATAGGTAACATTGTGTGGTGTGAGCATGAGGTGAGGCTCACTGGGTAACTGGGAAAGGAAATATTTGGGTAGATAACTCTGCAGAAAGTATTTGTGTATTATGTTAGGGAAGTGGAGACCCGTGGGATGCTATTTGTCCAATTTGTTCACGTGGTAGATCTCCGTGTGTTGCTGCACACACACACACACACACACATATATATATATATATATATATATATATATATATATATGTATCTATATATATATATATATATATATTGAGACATTCTGACAGGTTGATGTAAGCGGAATAGGAAACACAGGAGTCTTGGTCTTGAGTTTATTCCTGACTAGTTTCGCAGTTGAACGCATTATTTCGTGTAGGTGTATGAAATTCGAGCATACAAATATAAGAGAGTCGGGCTCAACTTATATCTCTCTTGATAGCGTATTGGGCTACGTCACTGTAATTTTGTTACGGGTTAGCTGGGTTCGAATCCTCGGCTCGTCCACGTTTCAATTTCCAACGGATGACTCCATCGAGCGACTCTCAGTCTCGACTGCGATGGCATGGAATTAAAAGTGATTTGTGGTTGAATACATATATATATATATATATATATATATATATGTATACATATACATATATATATATGTATACATATACATATATTGACTATATTATGACAAATAAAATTGAAGGTGAAAGAAGTTGACGAGGAGAAATGGGAGAATTTTACGCCTTAACGTTTCGACCCGCAGCGTCTTGATCACAAAACTAACAACTCAAACGTAACCGGATATTTTATACACGGACGGGTCATCTTACGGGACGCTTCGGAGAGCTTGTTATTTTATCTGCGTATTCTTTTATTATTAATAAGCTTGTGGCTTTTGCTAAACATATAAATCCTTCTCTATGGTTAATGTTGTTATTAGTGTTGATATATGCTGCCTCAATTGTCTTCCTTAGTTTCTTGGATGATCCTTTATTTAATACGGTTGTGTTGTTCCAGTCCGGAAGGTGACCATGTTTATCCACATGTATTACTATGGAGTTAGATGTCCTATGGGCTTTTACGTCGTTTTTATGTTCATATATCCTTTTATTAAGTCCGCGACCAGATTCACCAAAATATGAAGAGGGACAGCTTTTACACGGGATTTTATAAACAACGCTGTTTTCGTTAGTGGGATTATTGTCGCTACGTGTTACCAAATGTCCTACTTTGCTACCTGACGTCCTGGCTATTTTGATACCCGCTTTTAGAAGAAAAGTGTCTAGGTATGAATTAACATTAGAGTTTGGTACTGTGATATATCTGGTTTCATTATTACGTTTATTATCATTCTTATTTTTATTTTCATCTTTACTTTTGTTGATTATTTCTTTGGCTTTCTTTTTCAACCTACATAAGAGACCTTTTGGATATTTGAGTTTGATGAAAGTCTCAGTAATATGTTGTAATTCAGGATCTAGAAATTCTTTACTGCATATACGAAATGCTCTGAGGAAGAAACCTATTATAATATCTGTTTTAGTTCTGTCATCATGTCCTGAGTAGAAGTGTATATAGTCTTCTTTATTGGTGGGTTTCCGGTATACTGAAAATTTCACATTTTTATCTATTCTATGGATAATTGTGTCTAAGAAAGGTAATTTTCCGTTATTTTCATTTTCTGCAGTAAATTGTATATTTTCATTTACACTGTTTAATCTCCTGAGTTTGTTATTAATGTCTGTATCTCTAGGTACAATTACGAGTATGTCATCAACATACCTAAACCATTTACTATTCCTACCTACTATAGTCATGTATTCTTCTGTTTCGAGTATTTCCATGTATAAATTTGCTAACACTGCAGAAAGAGGACTACCCATGGCGAGGCCAGAATGTTGTCTGTATTCAATATTATCAAAAGTGAAAGCGCCAAATCCTACACAAAGAGAAATTAATTCGAGGTAATCTTTTTTGGGTACGGGTAGATCTTCATTTTTCAAATTATTTACTACTCGTTCAACAGCATTTAGAGCGCCTTTTATTGATACTCGAGTATACAAAGAGGTGACATCGTAGCTGGCTAGTTTCTTGTTATTGAAATCTAAAACTTTTAATCTGTTAATTAGATCCGACGAATTTCGTAGATGTGCATCACTGATAGTTCCTAAAGTATTGGATAAAGGTTTAGCTAAACATTTGGCTAACTTATGAGGTGCACTATTGATTCCTGTCGTAATGGGGCGCATAGGAATTCCTGTTTTGTGGATCTTAGGCAGGCCGTGCATTCTTGGTGGTATGGGTGCTTCTTCAAGTAAGTTTAATAGTTTTTTCCCTTGCTCTGATTTCTTTAATATTTTTCTCGCTTTTGTTGTGAATTTTTCGCCTTCATTTTTTGCGTAACCATTATGTTTTTTCTCGTAAGTTTTACTGTCACTGAGTAAATCTAACATTTTATTATTGTAGTCTTGTTGGTTCATTACTATTATGCCTCCTCCTTTGTCTGCACTTGTGATTATAATATTTTTGTCTTTATTTAGGCAAATTAAAGCATTGAGAAATCTTTTTGGAATAACACATTTGTTCTTGTTTGCTAAGGCTTGATAGCATGTGGTAATACCTTGAATAAAACCTTTGTCTACATCATCCATTTTCCATATATAGTTTTTGTTTAGATATTCACTAAATTTCTTTTTGTGAATTCCGACATCAAATTTTATACCTAACGATAGTGCTTGAATTTCTGTATCTGAGAGTTGTCTGTCTGAAAGGTTCGTTACTAATTCTGGATTACCCGCATTGTTCCAATCACTATTTTCACATAACTGTTTTAATTTTCGCTCTAATTTCTTACTGTGTTCTTCTCTTTGTTTATGAATTCTATTCGAAAGCCATCGCGGTATTGG
>NC_134812.1:40471679-40474179 GCF_046742065.1 Oratosquilla oratoria
TAGCCGCAATATGAATACATATTGAGGTAGCCGAGCGAGTTAGAGCGTCGCTACTTGCTGTCTAGTTCGAGGTGATGGTAGCTCGAACCCTGCCCCCAGTGAGTTGGACCAAGGGCATGGTTCATTAAATTTCACGCTACAAAGACCTCTATAATAAGGTACCGTCCTAGCCTCCTGATAGGGGGATTTTGCGACGTTAAACCGAATCATTTATCAATACTATCATGGTGGCAGGTACAGTCATGACCAATTTTTTTTATCCACGCCACAGTTTTCACAACTTTAATATGATTTCGTTTTTGTTGAATACGTGGTATATTTTCCTGTGTAGTATTTAGCTTATAGTTAGGCAATTCCCTTGAATCAATAATTTAAAAAAAAAGTTGCCAGACAAATAATTCGAAATCTATATCATGAAAAATTCTAAGTGGATAAAACAAAATTCTGTACTTAGCAAATTCCTCTAAAAGGGTATCTAGAAAAATCTGGGTACAACCTGGAAGAAATGAGGAAGGACAGGTCCATCAATAATGGAAGCGACATTGACAATATCATCAATACCGCCAATACCATATTGATCACGTGACGTCAGAGGCCCTTAATTACTGCTACTCCTTCGTGACGTGACGCATTATCCCATGGGAAGGAGGGAGGGAGGGGGGTGGGAGCAGAGTTCCCGTTATTGATAAAATATTTTTTTCTGAATAGGTCAGAATGAGACCCCTGTCCTCTCACTACTTGCTCAACTTTCTGTAGTTTACCAGTGCTTCTATCCTCAAAGACAATGTGTCGCACCGCCCTCTTCATACCGTGAAACTTCTGAATCGATCCCAGTGGGTGACGCGCGATTGCCGCTTCGATTGGCTGTCCGAGCACATAGGGTAAAGGTGCCGGTTCAGATTACGGCGAAAGTTCTTCAATGTTTAGTCAAAGTGAATATAGCAAGAGTTGTGTTTTACAAATTGTTACCTCCACCCGTAAACCTGGTGGGGTTGGGTGGCTGCTGTTAACCACACACACCCCTGCACTGTCTTCTTGCCTGGTTGTCCGCAAAAATAAATAAATAAATAAGTAATAATAAAATGAATAAATAAATAAATAAATAAATAAATAAATAAATAAATAAGAATAAATAAATAAACAAATAAATGAATAAATAAATAAATAGAAAAATAAATAAAAGTAAAATAAATAAATAGATAAGAAAAAAGGCTGTCATGGTGACAGTGGTGGTCAGAATGAGGGTGGTGGTGAGAGTAGTGGTGGTGTTGACAATGGAAGAAGTAATGGTAGTGGTCGCGAAAATAATGGTAGTGATGGTGGGAGTGAGAGTAGTGGTGGTGGTGATCAGAGTGGTGGTGATGGTGTTAAGAGTGATGATGGTGGTGGTGACAGTAGTGAGAGTGATGATGGTAGTGGTATTAATAGTGACACTACTAGTATTGCCAGTCAAATCAATCAAATCTTACCGCGCCATCTCTGAGTATTGTTTGCCTCGTATATCGATGTCAGAACATGGCCGACTTAGGGGCCATTCGTAAAAAATATGGAGAATTGTCCGTGGTTCTGTACCACACTGACATGTTGCATGGGAAGAAATGCCTGTGGTTCTGTACCACACTGACATGTTGCACGGGAATTTTTACCCCACCTAAGCTTTGTCTCTGGTCTTTGCACCTTTTGCTCTTGCCCTGGTAAGTGTAACCCAATCCTTTCTGGGTCTGATCAAGGTGGGAGACTTGCTATAGTCAGGGAGAGATTCGTTGTTGTACTCATCCCGCTATCTCTCTACTTCGATATCCTGTAGCTGGCTGAGGATATATTACCAGTAGTAGTAGAAGTAATAGTAGGATGTGAGAAGAAGAAGGAAGAGAAATTTTAAGTGCCATTGACAACTTAGAAACTTGCCAAACGACCATTAACCCCCGATGGCTCTCGAGAGGTGATATGTCTTCTTGAACCTTAGTTAAGTGTACAGTTTAATCATCCGAAACACTTTTCCTAACTACTGTAAGTTCGTAAGTTAGGAATAATCTCTTCTAGCACTTCTTCCGCTGGTGGGGTAGACGAAAGCCTGCTGGTCTTGCATTTGTTTAGTTGTGAGTTCGAATCCTCCACTCCTCTCCGATTCCCACCAGTGACTGATTGATACCCTCTCCACCAACAGTTCCTAAAATGCATAATAGGCTTCCATCGTAGCTACTCAGCGCTTCCTGGCGTAGGCACCTCACCTAATACTTCCCATTTATCTTCGTATTTTGAATTTTATTCAGGTTAAGAAACTTTAGACTGACTTCCCCCACTCAAGATATTTCATTGTCGAAAGAGCCCTCACTTACTGACCCAAGCGCCATTCGAACAGGTGCTTTACTAAGCATTGGCTGACGCAATACTGAGTGCTGAGGATCAATAGCGCTGTGGCGATGCTATCAATATGATAACGTAAACATCGAAACATTTAAAGGGCGACTGAGGCGTGATCATTCGCCACGCCAAGAAT
>NC_134812.1:40499179-40511679 GCF_046742065.1 Oratosquilla oratoria
ATCATTTAGAAAGTAACCGTTTGATAAATGATAGCCAACATGGTTTCAGACGGAAACGTTCTTGCGTGACTAACTTACTCGAATTCTACAACACAGTTGTCTCGAATTATGACAAAAGAAACAATATAGATTTAATATATCTAGACTTTGCAAAAGCTTTTGATACCGTCCCACACGAAAGACTACTTACTAAATTAGCTTTGCATGGAATAAGTGGTAGCCTATTAGGTTGGACTAGTAATTGGTTGAAAGGTCGAAAACAGAGAGTTGTTTTAAATGGAAAAACGTCTGGATGGAAAAGTGTTGCAAGTGGAGTTCCTCAGGGTTCCGTTCTTGGGCCACTTCTATTCATAGTATATATAAATGATATAGACCATGGACTAAAATCTACTGTTTCCAAATTTGCTGATGATACAAAACTGTGCGGAGTGGCAAATGATCACTCAAACCAATTAGATATTCAAGAAGATTTAGATCAATTACAGCAATGGTCTGAAAAGTGGCTAATGAAAGTTAACACAAGTAAATGCAAGGTAATGCACATAGGTAAAAATAACAGCAAGTACGATTACAAGTTATTTGGAAATTCGTTAACAAAAGTGGATAGTGAAAAAGATCTTGGCGTAATTATCAGTAACGACCTCAAATCATCCAAGCAGTGTATTTCAGCCTCTGAGAAAGCAAATAAGATTCTGGGATTGATTGCGCGATCTTTTGATTTCAAAAGTCCATCACTCATTAACAAGCTATATAAATCGTTAGTTCGTCCACATTTGGAATATGCTGTTTCCGTATGGTCACCAAATCTCATTAAAGACATTGACAGACTGGAAAAAGTACAACGGCGAGCCACAAAACTGATTCCAAATATCAAAAATAAATCATACGAAAATCGACTTAAGCACATGAATCTGTTTTCCCTAAAAAAGCGTAGACTCAGAGGTGACTTGATACAGGTCTTTAAGATTTTAAAGGGAATTGACAAACATCAAAAGTGACAAAATTTTCACATTGAATGAGAATCAGACAAGAAACAATGGTCTCAAACTGTCCGGAAATAGATTCAATTTGGAAGTAGGTAGAAACAACTTTGCCAACCGTGTAGTTAATGAATGGAATAAACTTCCTGCACAGGTAGTGCAATGTAGTTCAGTTCGAAGCTTTAAGAATCATTTAGATAAATACCTAAGTAAGATGCTGTAATTATTATAATTTATGTTATATTATTTGTTTTTGTTTTGTTATAATTTGTCTGTCTGATTTTCATTTATTATTAGTTATATGTCAATTTATTATCAATTACTATTTACCTGTTTGTTTGTTATTCAACTATACCAATGCATTTATTTATGTATTTTAATTGTTATTTACATTGTTATAGTTTTAATTTATTATTAATATGATTTTTTTTTTTTTTTTTTTTTTTTTTTGCATCCGACCTAGATATGGATCAAAAGGTCTCCTGTCGGCATGCTTTGCCTTTGTAATCCTTTGTAATATATATATATATATATATATATATGTATATATATATATGTATATGTATATGTATATGTATATATATATATATGTATATGTATATGTATATATATATATATATGTATAGTATATGTATATATATACATATATTTATTTGTATGTATATGTATATGCATATATATATATACATATATACATATATTATATATATATTTATATGTATATGTATTTATATGTATATATATTTATATGTATATTCTGACAGGTATGCTTTTTCACGTATATAATGCCCACAATTTATATGTATATATGTATATATATTTATATGTATATATATGTATATATATATTTATATGTATGTATATATATATTTATATGTATGTATACATATATCTATATGAATGTATATATATATGTATGTATAAGGGCCTCAGAGGGTGACCAACCTTATGGGTCTTGACATTTCCATAAAAATAACCAGGGGCATAATCACCAGTAATCAAATCAAATTTTAGGTCACCATTAACAGCATTCACAGCATTAACAGCATTCACAGGCTGAAAGTACCAAAACCCGACACCGGCATTCTCCTGGACTTCTCACTCCCCGTCTGCGTCAAGCCGCCGAGCAACTCCGTAATAATGAAAACATCGTCATCCGCAGAGCTGATAAAGCCTTGTCTTATGTCATTCTTGACCGTGACACCTATTTTTCTAAATGTTCTGATATTTTACAGGATCGTTCTAAGTTCAGGCCAATCTCCCGGAACCCCACTTGTCATCTTAAATCTAAGGTTAATTCCCTGATTAATGCTGTGAATGCTGTTAATGGTGACCTAAAATTTGATTTGATTACTGGTGATTATGCCCCTGGTTATTTTTATGGAAATGTCAAGACCCATAAGGTTGGTAACCCTCTGAGGCCCATTATTTCTCAGACCCCCACCCCCACATACTCCTTAGCTAAGCGTTTGAATAATATAATTACCCCATTTATCCCTACCACTTATTCACTCAGATCTACCGACGAGTTCATTGATGTGCTAAGGAGTAACAACCCCGTAGGAATTATGGCTTCCCTCGATGCCCACAGTCTCTTCACGAACATCCCAGTTTTAAAAACTACTGAGATTATTCTAGACTATGTTTACCATCACCAGACACTACCACCACCTAAAATGCCTTTAACTATCATGAAGGAAATGCTTCTTGCTTGCACTACCGAAGCCCCTTTCAAATGTCCTCAAGATAAACTTTTTGTCCAAATAGATGGCGTTGCCATGGGCTCTCCTTTGGGGGTCCTTTATGCTCAATCCTTTATGTCTCACGTATAAACTGAAGCCTTACATTCCCTAACCACGAAACCACATTTATATCTGAGATATGTTGATGATATCTTTGTTTGTGTTTCTGACGTGCATTTACTAGAAGAGCTCAGATCTAATCTCCAAGCCATTTCAGGGCTACGATTTTCTATAGAGCTCAATGTTAATAATAAGATCCCTTTTCTTGATGTTTTGGTGGATGCGACATCTAACAAATTTAATACTATGGTATATCGCAAGCCCACGGATAGCAGTAAATGCATGAATGGTCTTGGTGAATGTTCTCGTAATTATAAGAAAGGCGTTATTAGGGCATATGTCCGGCGGGCAATTTCCATTTGTTCCTCTTGGCATATGCTCCACTTAGAACTTACTTACCTGCGCCAGATGCTAGTAAATAATGGTTATTCTAATCAAGACTTTGATAGTGTAACTAAGGATTTACTAGAACGCAAAGTTGCTGTAAAAACACCGGACCAAGCCAAAACCGTTACTGTATTTTACCAGAATATTTATTGTAGTTCGTACCGCCAAGATGAAAAACACATGAAAGACATCATACATAGAAATTGTAAGCCAATAGGTGATTATGATAACTTAAAAGTTATTATATTCTATGACAACCCCCGTACCTGTTCCCTTGTTGTGAAAAACAATCTGTCTGGCAATGGCGGCATATTATCGAGAACCAATGTCATATATGAATATCGCTGTACAACTGGGGACTGCGCACCCCGTAATTCTTCATACATTGGGTTCACGACATGCCAACTGAGTAGATGATTGTCCCCTACATTTACAACAAGGAGCAATTAAACAACACCACCTCCAATACCACCAGGCTTTAATCGATAGGAAGACAATCGTGGATAACACTAGGATAGTTGCACACTGTGCCAAAATTAAGGAACTAAAAATGCTTGAAGCCATCCACATTAGGGAGAGAGCTCCAATTATTAACATTCAATGTAATATGATTTCTGCCATCCCGCTATTTAATTCTTCCACGAGATTTGGAGCCCAACAACAGCAACACCCACCTCCTTCCTCTCCCCCTCCTCCTCCCCCTCCTACACCTCACCAACCCCCACATGACCAGCGTGGTGCCCTAGCGAGAAGACCTATCTTACCTGACTCCCCCCCTCTCCCTCCTCCTCCCCCTCCCCCTCCCCCTCCAAGACGTAGTGCCCGGCTACATAGCGGGTCACGAACCATGCACCGGTCCCAAGCGGCCCATATTTAAACCCATGTTGTCTGTACACCATTGTCAATTGTGAATCATGTAGCTTTGAAAATTGTGACTTTTCTCTTGTAACTATTCTGAAGATGACTCCCTGAAGTCGAAACGTCAATTAAATATGGAAGACTATGCAAGACTTGTATCTGCCCACCCTCCTGAAATGAGACCTACTGTGAGGAAAATTGAAAATCTCAGTAAGAAGATTAACCAGTGCCAAAATGCTGTCGTGTTTAACTCAGTGTATATATATATATATATATATATATATATATATATATATATATATATATATATATATATATACATATATTCCAGTCATCCCTTTTGCATTTTACTTGGAAATTCGAACGGGTTCCGCAACGGGTGAAAGGACTTGATATATTCCGAGCACTGTAACGGGAAACGGGTATGATCCTTCATCCACGGGAAGCTAAGATGTGTGGATGCAGGTATGTTTTGCCCAAGTAAGGTGATCAGTGCTCTCCAGCTCATAGGGAGGTTCGATGTTTTCACGAATCCAATCTCTAACAGGACAACAGTACAAGTGCTTGCATTGTGTGTGTGTGTGTGTGTGTGTGTGTGTGTGTGTGTGTGTGTGTGTGTGTGTGTGTGTGTGTGTGTGTGTGTGTGTGTGTGTGTGTGTGTGTGTATTCACTTGGTCTTTGGATCACGTGTTGGACTCGTGATCGACAGCTATTTCCCTCCCGGAAGAGAGCTCAAAGCTCGTATAACCGATCTATGGGTAATGCTATGACCTTACACGCACACACACGAGAGTTGGAGTAACGACTCGAAGCGCAGCGATACTGAAATAATTTCAGCCCTGGGCAGGATTCGAACCAGGTACCGCCGGTACCGCCGTACTGACAGTGTGGGACTCTACCAACCGCGCCACCGAGTGTGTGTGTGTGTGTGTGTGTGTGTGTGTGTGTGTGTGTGTGTGTGTGTGTGTGTGTGTGTGTGTGTCTGTGTCTGTGTCTGTGTCTGTGTCTGTGTCTGTGTGTGTGTGTGTGTGTGTGTGTGTGTGTGTGTGTGTGTGTGTGTGTGTGTGTGTGTGTGTACGTGCGTGCGTGTGTGTGATTCACCTTGGTCTTTGAATCACATGTTGTACTCGTGATCGACAGTTATTTCCCTCCCGGAAGAGAGCTCAGAGCTCGTATGACCGATCTATGGGTAATGATATGACCTTACACGCACACACAACTCCCCCCCCACGAGAGTTGGAGTAACGACTCGAAGCGCAGCGATACTGAAGTATTTTCAGCCCTGGGCAGGATTCGAACCAGGTACCTCCGGTACCACCGTACTGACAGTCTGGGACTCTACCAACCGCGCCACCGAGTGTGTCCGTGTGTGTGTGTGTGTGTGTGTGTGTGTGTGTGTGTGTGTGTGTGTGTGTGTGTGTGTGTGTGTGTGTGTGTGTGTGTGTGTGTGTGTGTGTGTGTGTGTGTGTGTGTGTGTGTGTGTGTGTGTGTGTGTGTGTGTGTGTATGTGTGGACAAATGACGTTACTTAGGAATTTATTAAAGTTTGTTATAAGAAAAAACAAATAAACATACGAGAAAAAAACTTTTTCACATCCCTCCCTCCTCCATAGAACTTTCTTTTTTAATTCTTATATATTCATTAATTCATTTAGTTACTCGATTGTTTTATTTATTCACCTATCCATTTATTTTATTCACTTATTTATGGAATTATCTATTTATTTGTTTATCTATATATTTATCGATTTATTTGTTTATCTATTAATTAATTTATTTGTGAACTTATTTAACTGGTTATACACCTATTTCCCTAATAATTCATTTATTTGTTCGTTTACTTATTTACTTGTTTATTTATTCATTTATTTATTCAACTATTCAAATATTCATTGATTTATTTTCTATTTCATATATTTATCTATCTATTTATTTATTTATTATTTATTTATTATTTATTTTTTATTTATTTATTTCAATTTATTTACTTGTTTATTTATTCACTTATTTATTTATTTATTTATCTATTTATTTATTTATTTATCTATTTATTTATTTGTTTATTTATTTATTCATTCATTCATTCATTCATTCATTCATTCATTCATTCATTCATTCATTCGTTCGTTGTCGTTACAGACAACGGCCCCTGAGCGACGCAGCCGTCCTGCCGAGGCGTGAAGACGTCCAGCGACGCTATCTGGAGGGACTGGGGGTTCCTCCAGGACAGGCCATCGGCGAGGAGCAGAGGTGAGGATCCGTAGTACTGCGTGGATGGCTGGACGTCTTTCAGAGTCCTGAAAAACTTCTGAAGTCCTCTTTAAGTTTTGAGAGGTTTCTGAAAATTAAAAAAAAAAAAAAAAAAAGTTTCACAACACAATATACATATATATATATATATATATATATATATACATATATATATATATATATGTATACATATAATATATATATATACATATATATATATACATATATATATATATATATATATATATATATATATATATATATATATATACATGCATATATATATCCTACGTTGACCTAAGGGAATATTTGGAGGAGTTACCAGCCATATGTTAGGATGACGTCTCCGTTATGACGTGCTTTATATATTTTATTCTGAGAGTCGAATGCAGATTCGGTCGAATCTGAATAAAAGCTAAATAAGATCGTCTGGCTTTCGCCAGAATAAGAAATGTAGAAGATTACTTAAACGAAGGGGTAAGGTTCCTTTTACCTGAATATAATCGCCTGGCTCCCTTGTGGAAAAATCTACGCGTTCTTGTTCGATCAATATAGCTGATTAAGTTCGATCAATATAGCTGATTAAGTTATGACGATATATTCTTTAAATCCCAGCCAATATCTGGCAATATCGATCTTATCCTAACCGAAAATAATACAACCAAATCTAATGCAACCTAGCCTAAGTCCAGCCAACGCAATGCGACATATACCCAACCCAATCCAGACCAAACTCGATCTAATTCCAATACAATCCAGCCTAACCCTGCCTAACCTTACCTAATCCAACGCAATCTAGCCTGACCTAACCTAACCCAAACCATCCCAACCTCAACCTAATCCCATTACAACCCAACCTAACCTAGCTTAGCCCAATCTAACATAACTCAATGCAATCTAGCCAAACCTAATCCAGCCCAACCCAAACTAAACCACTAAATCTGCATAGTGACGGTGAAATCGTGTTAGTGGCCACATTCTCGTCTTTGTTTATTAAAGATCATCTCTCCGAGTGGTGATGACTTCTCTCTGCGGCCTGTCGCCAGGTGATTTTATTCAGCTTAGCCGCAGTCCATCGACATCGTGGTCCCCCACCCCACCCTTCGAGATGAATAGAATAGTTTGCTGACACTCGGGGTAAGAAACGTATCATGACCGGCGGGTCGGGCGAAGATGACGTCACAACAAGAGGCCGACGACACCTGGGGAGAAAATCGTCTGGGGCGAGACGCCGCATCAGGCAATTCTCTTCATTCAAAGGGTTTTTTTGTATCTGTTTATTCGGAAATTGCAGCCTTTTGAACCCCTTCAGACACTGGCTGTCCAATCGCCTTTGACAAAACTGAATGGTTCGGCCTAAGATTATTTCTGTGAGTGTGTGTGTGTGTGTGTGTGTGTGTGTGTGTGTGTGTGTGTGTGTGTGTGTGTGTGTGTGTGTGTGTGTGTGTGTGTGTGTGTGTCTTTCTCTCTCTCTCTGATTGTCTGTCTGTTTGGCTGTCTGTCGTCTCTCTCTCTCTCTCTCTCTCTCTCTCTCTCTCTCTCTCTCTCTCTCTCTCTCTCTCTCTCTCTCTCTCTCTCTCTCTCTCTCTCTCAGCGCCTGATGATGATAGTTTTACGTTCCGCATTCTGACCCCAAGGCCATCATGAGCCACGCCATTCTGTTCTCTCCCGTTTTGTTCTTCAATAACATTTAACTGGAGGGAGAAAGGGAAATGTATACGACGAAGGTGTAACAAGAGAAGAACCGATAATTGGAGAATAAAAGAAATTACTGAAAAGGAATAACCCTAATCGGAATAGGAGGAGGGAAGGGAAAAAGGGGGACAAGGAGGAAGGCGCTGCCGCCGACTTCGAAAAATGAAGCAAATCAGAAGAGGATAAAACGAAGAAGGAAGAAAGATGAGAAGAAAAAGAAGAAGAAGAAGCCATAACGATAATGAAACGAACGAACCAGAGACGGACCAGTAAATTGAGAAAGAGAGAGCGAGAGCTAGAGCTAGAGAGAGAGAGAGAGAGAGAAAGAGAGGACCGAGAGAGAGAAAGAGAGGACCGAGAGCGAGAGAGAGAGCGAGAGAGAGAGAAAGAGAGAGAGAGAGAGAGTGAGAGCTAGAGAGAGAGAGAGAGAGAGAGAGAGAGAGAGAGAGAGAGAGAGAGATAGAGAGAGAGAGAGAGAGAGAGAGAGAGAGAGAGACAGAGAGAGGACCGAGAGAGCGAGAGCGAGAAAGAGGGAGAGAGAGGGAGAGAGAGCGAGAGAGCGAGAGCGAGAGGGAGAGACCGAGAGAGAGAGAGAGAGAGAGAGAGAGAGAGAGAGAGAGAGAGAGAGAGAGAGAGAGAGAGAGAGAGAGAGAGAGAGAGAGAGAGAGAGACCGAGAGGGAGAGACCGAGAGGGAGAGACCGAGAGGGAGAGACCGAGAGGGAGAGACCGAGAGGGAGAGACCGAGAGGGAGAGACCGAGAGGGAGAGACCGAGAGGGAGAGACCGAGAGGGAGAGACCGAGAGGGAGAGACCGAGAGGGAGAGACCGAGAGGGAGAGACCGAGAGGGAGAGACCGAGAGGGAGAGACCGAGAGAGAGAGAGAGGAGAGAGAAGTTAGGTACTAGGAGGAGGTGAGGAGGAGGAACAGGAAGCTGAAAAACAATAGGAGAAAGAAGATGAATAATAGGAGGAGAAAAAGGAGAAAGAGGAAGAAAATGAAGAGGAACAGGAGGAGAAACAAGAGGAGGAGGAATAATAGGAAAAGTAATAAGAATAGGAAGAGGAGAAGGGGAAGAAAAGGAAGAGGAATAGGAGGAGGAAGAAGAAACGAAGGAATAAGAGGAAGGGTAGCAGGAATAGGAGGATGAAAAAGAGGAGAAAGAGGAAGAAAAAGAAGAGAAATAGGAGGAGGAAGAACAGGAGGAGAAATAACAGGAAGGGTAGCTGGAAGAGGAGGAAGAGAAAGAGAAAAGGGAGGAGGAGGAGGAGGAGGAGAAAGAGGAGGAAGATGAGGAGGAGAAAGAGGAGGAAGATAAGGAGGAGAAAGAGGAGAAATATGAGGAGGAGAAAGAGGAGGAATATGAGGAGGAGAAAGAGGAGGAATATGAGGAGGAGAAAGAGGAGGATGAAGAGGAGGAAGATAAGGAGGAGAAAGAGGAGGAATATGAGGAAGAAAAAGTTGGGTCCTACACTGACTTCGAGTCCAGAGCGAGTCCGAGTCTAAGTAAAGGCAAATCCGAATCGAGTCTGAGTCAAATTGAGTCAGAGTCCAGCTTAGGTCGAGTACCGTGTTCAATCTCCAAAGGCCAGAGCTCACCACTCTCGGCTTCCTGAACACTTAGGGCCAAGGTGGTGGCTTCGGCCAAAGGTAGGCCGTTCTTGGTGTCGTCTGCTCCCTGCTTTGGGTCCCTGCGTCAGATGAATAGAATCGTTTGGGTTTGACCAGAATAAAATTAGCCCTTGTCACGGGGAACGAGTTTACCCAATAGGGTTTAACCCTGTTCCAACGCGAGTTAATCCCCGCAAGACGCCAGGGATTAACTATAACTACGCCTGTCAAGGGGTTTACCGTAGGGAGAGAGAAAGGGTGGAATAAGTGTAAACTGCTCACTGGTTGCCTGTATGAAGTTAAGATCGCCCATGGCGGTTTTGGCGGATTTTGGCAATTTGGGCTTTTTTTTTTTCGTTTCATTGAGATCAGGTTCAGTTTACAAAGTTGGTTAAATTTCCAGATGCTAATGAAGGACTCGTCCAAAATTTCTAAAGGGCAGCTGGACTTTGATGAGAGAGAGAGAGAGAGAGAGAGAGAGAGAGAGAGAGAGAGAGAGAGAGAGAGGGAGAGAGGGAGAGAGGGAGAGAGGGAGAGAGGGAGAGAGGGAGAGAGAGAAAGAGAGAGAGAGAGAGGAAAAGGCGACAATGATGAATTCACACACACACACACACACACACACACACACACACACACACACACACACACACACACACACACACACACACACACACACACACACACACACACACACACACACACACACACACACACACACACACACACACACACAAATTGGGTGTCAGTGTGTGTATAAGGTCACCACATTAACCATAGTTCGGCCCATGTATGAATTCTGATATTTCATTCGATAGGGTAACAGCTGTCGATCACGAGTCCAACACGTAATCCGAGACCATGGTGGTGAATCATGCACACACACATACGCACATATGCGCACACACACACACACACACACACACACACACACACACACACACACACACACACACACACACACACACACACACACACACACAAAACACACTCGGTGGCGCGGTTGGTAGAGTACCAGACTGTTGTTACAGTGGTGCCAGTGGTACCTGGTTCGAATCCTGCCCAGGGCTGAAATTATTTCAGTATCGCTGCGCTTCGAGTCGTTACTCCAACTCTCGTGAGCGGGGAGTTGGGGGTGTGTCCGTGTAAGGTCATAGCATAACCCATAGATCGGTCATACGAGCTCTGAGCTCTCTTCCGGGAGAGAAATAGCTGTAGATCACGAGTCCAACACGTGATCCAAAGACCAAGTGAATACACACACACACACACACACACACCAACGAATGTTAAGTTTTTTATGTGTAGAATGAGTTCGACGAAATAGCCTTGGAGTGAAAGCAAAGGAGAGTATCATTTCCACTTAAAAAGATGATGAGCCTAAGCCAGGAGGCGCTGAGTTGCTGCAGCCAAAGCTGTCACCTGCCCTATGATGACACAAGTTACTGCTTCTGGGAATCGGAGAGGTGTAAGGGATTCGAATACACACCAAAGCGTCATCAGTATCGTGGCGTTATATTTTCTAAATTCCATATTGATATGACTATCGTAACCAAACTACGCAAATGCGAGACCAGCACGCTTCCGATGACGCCACTATCTTACTTCACTCCGATTCCAGAAGCAGTGATTGGTATATAAGTTAACCTTACCCAACAGTCCCCAACGCGCATAACTGCACAAAATCGACGGCTTCGGCTGCAGCTACTCAGCGCCTCCTGGCGTAGACACCTAACCTTTACATACCTAGCCTAAACCAACCAACGTAAGAAAAGAAAACGGGGAAACACAGCTTAGATCCAAATATAACGATATGGCAAAACTGGTTAAAAAGAATACGCGAACAGCAAAACGTAACTATGAAATTAAGGTTGCCAGACAAGCGAGATCCAACCCAAAGAGCTTCTTTCATCTCTACAGAATAAAAAGTAATGAAAGAATAGGTCCAATTCAAAATGACGAAAATGTCGTGAGAGAATCGGAGGAAAAAATGAGAGAGGTGTTTAACAAATATTTTCTCTCGGTGTTTACTAAGGAGAGGTTAGATAATGTACCTGAGTGTGATCCGATTTTCAGTGGAGATGAAGAAAGTAGACTAATATCAGCATTAGTAAGATAGAAGTAGTCAAGCAGATTGAAAGACTTATAGCTATAAAATCCCCGGGTCCTGACAAAAAATTTCCGAGGGTACTTAAAGAGTATAAATTTGAAATCTGCGACCAGTTAACAAAAATATTTAATAAGTTGGTAGACACTGGTTTTGTGTCTATTACTTCGAGGCAGGCAAACGTTTTTCCTGCTTTCAAAAAGGGAGATAAATTGTTAATAAGCAACTACAGGCCAATCAGTTTGACATCAGCTATAGGTAAAACGCTTGAATCAATAATAGTTAATAGACTCAGAGAACACATTGAAAGACAATTTGATTTGTGACGCAAAGCATGGTTTCTCCAAGGTAAGTCATGTGTGACTAATCATCTACCGTTTTATACTGACGTATATAAGGCGTCAGATAACAATGATAGTTACGATGTTATTTACCTTCACTTTAGCAAAGCGTTCGACAAGGTGCCCCACCAGAGACTACTAAATAAAATCAAAGCCAATGGCATAGGAGGAAAAGTGTAAGAATGAATTAGAGCTTGGATCAGTGACAGAAACCAGCGGGTCACCATAAATGATGTAAAATCCAAATGGAGGGGGGGGGTATTTCTAGTGGGATCCCCAAAGACTCGGTTTTGGGTCCTTTATTGTTCATTATGCACATAAACGAGTTGGACAATGGGATTAATAGTGATATTAGTAAGTTTGTGGACGACACTAAAATAGGACACCAAATTAGGTCAGGGGACGACGCCGAGATTCTGCAGGACAATCTTAACAAATTGTTCATATGGTCGGTGAAATGGCAAATGAACTTCAA
>NC_134812.1:40516679-40522042 GCF_046742065.1 Oratosquilla oratoria
TGACAATGAGTTAAGAGAATGAAAAGAGGTGAGGGAGAATTAAGAATCAGAGATATAGAGAGAGGTAAAATTTAAAAATAATAAATGAAAAATGTAACAATGAGGGAACAATAAATAATAAAAAATAAAAATGAGGGAGAGAGAGAGGTAAGAAAATAAGAAAATAATAAAATGAAGAGACGAGGGAGAAAAATGAGGGAGAGAACTGAGGGAGAAAATGAGGGAGAAAAGTGAGAAGAGAGAGAGAAAAATACTGAGGGAGAGAGAGGTAAGAGAGGTGAGGGAGAAACATGAGAAAAAGAGTGGTAAGAGAGGTGAGAGAACTGAGGGAGAGATGGTGAGGGAGAGAATACAAAGGTGAGGGAGAGGATTAAAGAGAGGTGAGGGAGAGAGATGAAGAGACAGGTCAACAGAGGTGAGGGAAAAAGGTCAACAATAGAAACATACAATAAGAGATGATAGAGAGAGATAAGAACAGGTAAGAGGAGATGAGGGAGAAAGAGAGGTGAGGACAAATATAGAGAGAGATGATAGAGAGAGAGAGGTGAGGGAGAGAACATAAAAATAAAAAATAAAAGAGAAATAAAGAGAAAATAAAACATAAAAATAAGGATAGAATAAACATGAGGGAGAAAGGTAAGACAAATAAAAAATAAAGAGAATGAGTGAAAAAAAATGTTCCTACAGAAAATGTCTTTATAGGAGGAGGGAAAGAAAAATAGGGAGAAACTAATAGAAATAAGAGAGATCATATACAAGAGAAAAAAGGATCAAATAGAATAAAATAAATAATAAATATATTACAACAAAAAAGACAACATAATAGAAAATACACACATAAAACACATAACACAGACAAACAACATGGAAACAAAAAACAAATAAAAACATAAAGAGAGATTATTAACAAAAAATAGAGAAATAATAAAAATAAAAAATGAGGGTAGACAAAGAACAAAAAAAGAGAGAACATAAAAAGTGAAAAAAAATAAGGGAAAAAAAAAAGAAACATCATTTATATATCATACACATCTCTTCACTCATACTTATATTACATCTTTCAATCACTTTCATCTCTTATATCATAACAATATCATACACACACATACAACAATTCTCGTCATCTGTATCGTCGTCATGTATCGTACCATGTCGTCGTCTTGTCGTGTCGTGTGTCGTTGTCGTCGTGTGTCGTCGTCGTCGTCGTCGTCGTCGTCGTTGTCGTGTCGTTCCGTCGTCGTCATCATCGTCTATCATCATCGTTCATCATCGTCATCAATGACGATGATGATAATAATTGATGATGTGATGATGATAATAATTGATGATGACGATGTTAGATATAATTGATGATGACGATGATGATAATAATTTATGATGATTGATGTGATAATAATAATTGATGATGATGATGATAATATAATAATTGATGAAGATTATGAAGAATAATTGATGATGATGATGATAATGATAATAATTGATGATGATGATGATAATAATAATTGATGATGATGATTCTGATGATGTGATGATTGCTGATGATGATGATTATGATGATGATGATGATGTGATGGTATAATAAATTGATGATGATGATGATGATGAATAATTGATGATTGATGATGATAATGATAATAATTGATGTGTGATGTTGAAAATAATTGATGATAATGATAATGATAATAATTGATGATGATGATGATGATGATGATGATGATGATGATGATGATGATGATAATTGATGATGATAATAATTGATGATGATGATATGATATAATTGATGATGATGATAATGATTTAATTGATGATGATGATAATTTTTGATGATGATGATAATGATAATATTGTGATGATGATAAGAATAATGATTTATGATATGATAATTTGATGATGATGATGATGATGATACAATTGATGATGATGATGATTTGATATTGATGATGAGATAATAATTGATGTGATGATAATAATTAATGATGATGATGATAATAATGATGATGATGATGTGATATGATATTGATGTGATGATGATTATGATGATGATGATGATGTGATGATGATTTATGATGATGATGTGATGATAATTGATGATGATGTTGATTTGATGATGATGATGATATATATGATGATGATAATGATGATGATGATGTATATATTGATGATATGTTGTTTATAATGATGATGATGATGATAATAATTGATATGATGATGATAATAATTATGATAAAAAGCAGTATATGTAATGTATGATTTACCGTATATCATAAATCCCGCCCTTGCTCCACCCACGTCGATATAAGGGAGGGAAAGAAAATTGGAGGCGCCGCCAACCGCCCAGGCTGCCAAAATTAAATATTTGTGAAGACTCCGCGCATTTAGGATAAGCCAGAACTTACTCCTACTGTAGGCATGCACACATTATCTGATGTAACCAAATGCACGCTTGCACGAATTAACAGATACGCACATATATATATTATATAATATATATATATATATTATATATATAAATATATATATATTTATTATATGTGTGTGTGTGTGTGTGTGTACACACACATATATATATATATATAATATATATTTGTGTTTGTGTATGACATATATATATATTTATATATATATATATGTGTTATGTGTGAGTGTGTGTGTGTGTGTGTGTGTGTGTGTGTGTGTGGTGTGTGTGTGTGTGTGTGTGTGTGTGTGTGTGTGTGTTATATATATATATATACTATATATACATAATGTATGTTATGTATGTATATGTATGTATGTATGTATATGTATATATATATATATATATATATATATATATATATATATATATCAAGGACTACTATTACACAGGACGTGCGCACCCAGATCCCTGGGTCCGCTAGCGGAGGCCATTGCTTTCTTTGTAACCTAACATTTTATATTGGACAAATATATCAAAACTAGAAACCTAACATTGTATATAGGACAAATATATCAACTATTGACTTATTCAATGCAGTATAAGTTAATATAAACTTTTATAGTGAAATAAGAAACTATTTTTAAGGCACTGTTATGCTTTGAAATGCCAATTTTAGCCGGACTTAACAGGTATTATTGTATGAGGTTAGTGGACACCAGGGTTGGCGATTTTTTTTTTTTTTTTTTTTTTTTATCTTTTTAGAAAATAAAAAATCTATTTTTTTCATTTAAATCAGATTTATTTGATTTAAATAGATTTTTTTTTTTATAGATTTTAAATATTGTGGGATTGCTATCTGATATGCGATCTGATTGCTAAAGGACATTTTTAGCATATCAATATAAGGAGCAGTGTTATATAGACTTGCCACAAGTATACAAGGAACGGTATAAGCCGTATGTGAGGACGGTATGCTCAGGTTCACTCGATTCCTCCAAGAGTTTTCTCATCTTGGTGACATTTGCTGCATTGTCTGTCACAACACTTCCAATGTGACAACCAAAATCTTGTTCAGCCTTCTTGATCGAATTTTGTACAAGTTGTAGAAGATATTCAGCAGTGTGAGGTTTCCTGATGTGTCTATTGTGTCAACTAAATAAATCTGACCAGTGGATGTTGTTAGAGTGACACATATTATGGGCTCATTATGGATGACATACAGTTATTGAAAGACATACAGTTTCATTATTCAGGTCATCTGCACACTTTTTATATTCCTTTTCATACACAAGATCCAAGTACTTATCAGCAATATCTTTTCTGGATGGAATATAACCTGGCCTCAGGTTCTGAACCATCTTGAGAAACTGAGGATGCTGAACAAGACGAAATGGTGAATTTGTAGCAAATATAATTCTTGCAACTTCTTTGTCGAGATTTTCCTTTTGAGAGGCTGAATTTTTTATGATAAATCTGTCCAGAGATGTTGATGACTTTCTTTTAGATGAAAATGATTTAGCAGAAGTGGCGCCTGTGGAGGAGTCTGATAGTGACCTTTTTAATGGTGGAGTCAGGTTTGCAGATAATTCAAGTGGAGCCGATGATGAAGGGATTGAAGCTGTTGATACAGATCCTGAAATGGAAACAGAAAATTTTAGCATATTGCATAATTTATAAATGAATGAATACAGTGTGATTTAGGCTACTTTTGAGTACAGTAGTTATTTTTTTAGATAATGATCATATTCACACAAGCCACTAAATTATTTGGAAATAATTAACAGGATATGAAATAGGTGGGCTTGGAATTCAGCCCACACAGGATTCAGTCCACTTTTAAATTCACTAAAAATAATGGGTTAGTTGGGTTAGGTTAGGCTAAATCCCTTTGGGCTGAATCCCATGTGGGCTGAATTCCAATGGAACCTATGAAATATATTACACAATGTTGAATGAAATGAATAACAATCATCTAGGCCCCAAAGTTGAGTGGATACAGTATATTATAGTGATATAGTCATTACCCAAATTTAGAAGTAATGAAGTTGAAGTATCATCTCTTTAGGCCTTCACATTTTTATTGCACATGCTCTCCATTGTTCACCAAATTTATATAGTTGCGTATGAAAAGGGAGAAATGCACACAATATAAGTAAAATTATTTACCTGGGTCATCAATTTCTTCTGTATGCTGTGGCTGACCTTGGCATTTATCTCTGTGAGATTTTAATCTTGACACAATGCCCTGTAGTTCCTGGCTGCAGTCTTTGCATTTAGCTCGGTACCCTTTGCCAGAAGTTGTTGGTAGTTTTTCAAAATAATTCCAGACAGGATCATTTTTTCTGCCTGAAGGAACCACTCTGCCAGGTCCAGAAGACATCCTTCCTGGTTGATTCCAAAGCAGCAACTGACTCAGTGAGAAGCTGCTTACCTAGAACAAGTTTCAACAAGAATCTTGTTGAAACTTGTTGTGGGCTGCACAGTGATATACCGTTCCTTGTATACTTGTGGCAAGTCTATATAACACTGCTCCTTATATTGATATGCTAAAAATGTCCTTTAGCAATCAGATCGCATATCAGATAGCAATCCCACAATATTCAAAATCTATAAAGAAATCTATTTATATAAATCTGATTTATATAAAAATAGATTTAAAAAAAAAAAAAAAAATCGCCAACCCTGATGTCCACTAACCTCATACAATAATACCTGTCCGGGTAAAATTGGCATTTCGATGCATAACAGTGCCTTAAAAATATTTTCTTATTTCACTATAAAAGTTTATATTAACTTATACTGCATTGAATAAGTCAATAATTGATATATTTGTCCTATATACAATATTGGGTTTCTAGTTTTGATATAGATGTCAATATAAAATGTTAGTTACAAAGAAAGCAATGGCCTCCGCTAGAGGACCCAGGGATCTGGGTGCGCACGACCTGTGTAATAGCAGTCCTTG
>NC_134812.1:40542542-40552542 GCF_046742065.1 Oratosquilla oratoria
GTCCTCCGTCTCCATTTTATGAGATTTCGTGCAGAACATTGACGTCTCCTCCCTCTCTGCCGCCAACACTCTTCAACACTCTTCGTTCTCCGTCATCCTTTCCACAACAATCGTTTTCCAACATTCGTTCTTCAACACTTGTTGTCTAATACTCGTTCTTCAACACCTACTTCCTTCTTTCATTTCGTCAGAGGAGAGGGAAAGAGAGAGAGAGAGAGAGACTGAGACAGACAGACAGACAGAGAGAGAGAGAGAGAGAGAGAGAGAGAGAGAGAGAGAGAGAGAGAGAGAGAGAGAGAGAGAGAGAGAGAGAGAGAGAGAGAGAGAGAGAGAGAGAGAGAGAGAGAGAGAGAGAGAGAGAGAGAGAGAGAGAGAGAGAGAGAGAGAGAGAGAGAGAGAGAGAGAGAGAGAGAGAGAGGGAGGGAGGGAGGGAGGGAGAGAGGAGTAGGTGAAGGGAAGAAGAGAGGGTAGATGGGGTAAATGAGGGAGGGGAGAGGAGGGAGGGAACTCATTAAGTGATAGATGGGGGAAGGGCGATATAAGAGGGGGAGGGAAATAGGTAAGGAGGTTTGAGAAGGAGGGAGAGACGGAAGCTGAGGGCGATATGAGGGAAGAACGTAGGGAGGGAAAGATGGAGGGAGGTAAGGGAAGGAGGGAGGGAGACAGGTGTGATTAAAGTACAAGTCGGAGGAGAAGGAAGAAGACGAATGGATTTTAGGAGTGGGGGAGTGGAATCGGGTGTTGGAGAAACCCACGTGGATTAGGACATGAGGGAGAAGGAGAGCTGAAGAGGAGAGGTGGGGGAGGAAGAAGACCGGGCGGAGATGTTGGGGATGGTAGGGGGTAGTGGGTCATTTAAGGGTCAATAAAATCCTTTACATACAAAATATTGTTCTATTAAATGACAATTATCTTTGAGAGCTCCGTCAGGGGGCCGCGCAGGATACAGACTGTCGAGTCTGCCCTCGGCCGTTGAGTCCCACTGTGGTCACTCTTGGGATTTTTGCCATCATCTTGGAATCTTGGATATAAATTGTAAAAAATGAACAAATCTTGTTTTTTTTTCGCCAGGATTTGTTCATTTTTTACCATTTATATCCAAGATTCCAATATGATGGCAAAAATCCCGAGATCTTGGGAAAAAGCCAAAGAATGGCCACAGTTCGGCGTTGACAATTCTTGTGGGTTGCCACACTGGATGTTAGTGCTAAACATAGTGTTGGGGAGGAATACATATGGGGAAGAGTTGGAGGAAAGTACAGGAAGGAGATTGGTGGAGACAGGTGGAAGGGATTGTGGTGGAAAAGTTCAATGGAGGTTGGTGGAGTGAATATGGATGTGGATATGGATGGAGGCGTCAGGTGGTTGGGAGTCGGTTGTGGATGAAGGGGGTTGGTGGTGGAGATTTGTAGAAGCTGGAAGAAAATGGTGGAGGAGGAGGGTAGTTGTGGAGGAGAGTGGAGGGATAGTGTAGGAGAGAAGATGTCAAAGGAAGGAAGGGAGGGAGAGAGGGAGGGAGGAAGGGAGGGAGGGAGGGAGGGAGTGAGGAAGGGAGGAAGGGAGGGAGAGAGGGAGGGAGGGGGAGGGAGGGAGGGAGAAAGGGAGAAAGGGAGGGAGGGAGGGAGGGAGGGAGGAAGCGACTGCGCGAATGATATCGAGGAAGTGGAGTTGGGGCGATGGAGGTGAGTGGAGGCGAAGGAAGTAATATAATTACGTGGATATGTGGAAGGGGGGGAGAGACTGAATCAGGTGGAGTTGATGAAGTGGTTCGAGGGGAAGGGGGTGGAGGTAGGAGGAAAGATGGGATAGGGTGGAATTGTGTGGATGGGGTTGATGAGAGAAATGAAGCTGATGAAATGGATGAAGTCGTCCGAAGTAGTAAAAGACAAAATGGATGATTGAGTGGATGGATTTAAGTGGAATCAGGCGAATGAGATAGATGAAGTGGTTCAGGTAGTAAAAAGTGTATGAAGTGGATCGAATAAACAGAATCAGGTTAATGAGGTGAATCAAGTGGATGAGTTAGATGAGATGATTCAGTGGATAAAGTTGATAGCGGGATGGAGCGAGGACGAATGGAGGGTACAGGACACGCATGTGATCTTGTAAGAGGAATCGACCTCGTAAGGTAAGGAGCCTACACCAGGGGACGCTGAGTGCCTGCGGCCAAAACCACCCCCTTTGCCCTATGTACGTTGTTTGGGGACTCCTTAGGCAGGAAACAGTCACTGCTAGGAACTGGGGAGAAGTGCGGGATTTGAACCCACAATTAAGCGATTGTGAGACCTATACGCTTACGATGACGTCACCAGTGCACTCTCGTAAAGTGACCTCGTGACCCAGCCTCTTGCTTCGTCCCCTTCCACCCATAATCGGATCTCCAGATATCCTTCCCACCCCCTTCCTCCAAGTGACCCTGACCCAAAGGGCAAGAGCCAGGGTGACCTGCTCATGGAGGGGTGGGGGGGCGTGTTCTCTCGCGCCCATTTGGGGGCGTCGGCGGTGGAAGGCGCCGCCCGGCCGCTTGTGCCCGCGCCGCCGAACTGAACTACTTAGCGACCAGGTTCGATGTATCTACGGGATTATCTTGAGACATGCCCTGATGAAGGCAGTGCGGGGCGTGTCTTCTTGATTAAGCCTCCGCCCGCTAATTGGTTCTCCCCGCTTCCTCTTCCTCCTCCTCCTCCACCTCCTCCTCCTCCTGCTGCTGCTCCTCCTCCTCCTCTTCATCCTTCTTCTCCCCCTCCTTCGCTGCTGCCTTCCTTCCTTCATTCATTCCGATACTAGGGATCGTCGCCCGAGTTTGGTGATTGTTGTTGGCTGGCAGGTGTGGAGTATTATTGTTGTAGTGGAGGAGGATGGGGGTGTATGAAAGGGCTATGTTTATAAGGTGAGGATGATGGTGGTGATGGGTGAATTGGGAGCAGGATTATCATTGTTGCTGTTATTATTATTATTATTATTATTGTTATTATTATTATTATTATTATTATTATTATTATTATTATTATTATTATTATTATTATTATTATTATTATTATTATAATTATTATTATCATCATTATTATTATTATTATTATTATTATTATTATTATTTTTATTATTATTATATTATTATTATTATTATATATTATTATTATTTTATCATTATTATTATTATTATTATTATTATTATTATTATTATTATTATTATTATTATTATTATTATTATTATTATTATTATTATTATTATTATTATTATTATTATTATTATTATTATTATTATTATTATTATTATTATTATTATTATTATTATTATTATTATTATTATTATTATTATTATTATTATTATTATTATTATCATTATTATTATTATCATTATCATTATCATTATCATTATCATTATTATTATTATTATTATTATTATTATTATTATTATTATTATTATTATTATTATTATTATTATTATTATTATTATTATTATCATTATTATTATCATTACCATTATCATTATCATTATCATTATCATTATTATTATTATTATTATTATTATTATTATTATTATTATTATTATTATTATTATTATTATTATTATTATTATTATTATTATTATTATTATTATTATTATTATTATTATTATTATTATTATTATTATTATTATTATTATTATTATTATTATTATTATTATTATTATTATTATTATTATTATTATTATTAACTGGTCATTGGTTAACCGTTTAGAGGTATTGTCAACCTGTGGATATAGGTAAAAATGGTCTGGTTTGTCATTGTCAATTAAGTCTTCTGTGTGTATTTCCTCTTTGTCACTGGATATGTCCTGTGGTTGTTTTTCTTCTCTAGATCTTGACAAGACGCTATGCATCCTTTGAAAAACTTTACTCCTGGTTCCAGTCGCCATGTTTGTCAAGCCATGTATTAGTTAATAGTTAGTATGTATTAGTTAATAGTTAGGTTTGATTTGTAATCTAAGAAAAAAAAACTGTTAAAATATGAATAATAGGTATATAGTAACTAAGGGTAATATGTTATGCTTAGATAAGGGAGGGGGGATATGGGATGTCAACATTTATATATGGGTTACATATAAGAACATATAAATATAAATGGTAAAAATAGTAAAAATATGGTAATAATAATAATGGTTAAATATAGTGCACATTATAGTATAATAATCGCTGGTTAACAGTAGTAATTATGAAAGGTAAGTTACATTTATAAAAATGTCTAAGTTCTATGTAAAATATAAATGGAGTTTAGACAAGAATTACTTAACTGTAAGAATACATATGAATGTGATATTATGTAATAGTCAAATCTAGTAAAGTTATTGCATATCTATAAATATGAAATGGTATTAGGAATATGTGAAATTCCTATTTGACAAGTTGTAGTGGTTGAAAATTAGAATTTACAAAATGCTTGAAGCATGTTATCTTCTTCCAGCTAAACAATGTTACGACTGTTTGGTGAGTGACATTGAGTGCAAGACAATAGATACAATGGATAATATTTAAAGCAAAAAAAGGTATATAGTGTAAACACAAATTATGTCACTGGAAAAATGCATATGAACATAATAGTATGTATGCAAAACAGTGGAATAGTGAAATCTAGAAAAAATAATTCATAGTGAATATAATTATTAAAATGAATTTGTTTTATCATATATATAGTATTTAACACTGTGAAATATTTTTAAAAATGATATTCCTAATAGTCTTACTTGGAATATTATTGTTTGTTAATTGGACACTGCACTCGTAAATGTAGACAGGTTTGTAGATATCGCCAGGTGGGGCTGTCACTAGGCGTAGACTTCTTTGTAGTTACGCGTTGAGAGAGGCGTACGTCACCATAGTAATAGGGTACTGGGTTGAGTGGTGTGTGTAGGTTTACCTCTAGATGAGGGGAGCGCCTCGTTGATATTCTCGTAAAAAAAGGAGAAGCAGTATCAGCGATTCAGGAATGGATAGGTAAGGTAATAGTAGTAATGATACTACTACGTATTTGAAAAAGGTAGTGGTTGGGTTACCTTATTTAGAGGCGGGTAGATATTGTGGAGTCGGCGGCGATAACGTAGGTGTTGTGCAGGGTGTGGTTTTGCTGCCACCAGGTGGTGAGAAATTTTCACCACCGCTTCTTTTGGAGGAACACAATTGGTGCAGAGGGGTGCGCAGGATGAGTCCTCGATAGTTTTTTTTTTTTTGGTAGTTAGTTTGTTTCTCTGGAGACGTGGGCGCGGTCACCGCTTGCCATCAGTAATATGTATCGTTCACTGGTGCTACTTCAGATACTAGGTAGGGGGTAGTGGTTTGTGTAAACTCGTATTAAGTTTATACCCCTTTATTCAAAGCTTCCTGGTTTGACACTTATGGTATATACACTGTTAACTGTTAAACAGAACGATACAATCCTGGTTACATAGATAACTGTTTATCACACCTCTTCTTGCACAACACCCGTCATCGTCCCAACTGGTGCTCTCGGCCGGCGCATCTCGTGGTCATTGGCCGGAAGTGCCAACCTCAACACTTTCTCGTGTTGTCTTTAGTCGTGAGATTAATAATAATTTCGAGAAGGTCCGTTGTCTCACATGGGTGGTGCAACTGCATTGATTACGTATTGCTGTCTACTATCATACATGTTAATTATATATCCAGGGGAGGACCGTCAGTATACGTAATATCGTATGTCAGTACTGGGTGGCTACTAGATTGATCGCGTGTGTTCGTTTGTGTGTGTGTGTGTTTGGTGGTCGACGGTGTTGTCGCGAAGCCAAAGGATCAATGTGTCAGGGATTTGTGGGTCCCACTGGGCCTCGCCTTGTTGACTCAGCGATTTGAATGCCCGTGGTGGACAGTGAGTTAAGAAGTGGGTTATATGACTGGGGTTATATTACTCGTCGTGTATATGAGACGTATACAATTATTATTATTATTATTATTATTATTATTATTATTATTATTATTATTATTATTATTATTATTATTATTATTATTATTATTATTATTATTATTATTATTATTATTATTATTATTATTATTATTATTATTATTATTATTATTATTATTATTATTATTATTATTATTACTATTATTATTATTACTATCATTATTATTACTCTTATTATTATTATTATTATTATTATTATTATTATTATTATTATTATTATTATTATTATTATTATTATTATTATTATTGTTATTGATATTATTGTTATTATTATTATTATTATCGTTGTTATTATTATCATTATTATTATCATTATAATTATTATTATTATTATTATTATTATTATTATTATTATTATTATTATTATTATTATTATTATTATTATTACTATTATTATCATCATTATTATCATTATTATTATAATTATCATCACTATCATCACTATCATCACTATCATCACTATTATCATTATTATCATTATCATTACTATCATTATTATCATTATTATCAGTATTATCAGTATTATCAGTATTATCAGTATTACCAGTATTACCAGTATTATCAGGATTATCATTATTATCATTATTATCATTATCATTATTATCACTATTATCATAATTATCATTATTATTATTGTTATTATTACCGCCAAAACCATCATCGTTATCATAACTATCATTATTGTTATTATTATTATCATTATTATTATCCTTAATACTATTATTGTTATTACAGTGGCAAATGAGACTGGAACGCCTTCGTTTGTTGTGCTGCACGATGGAAAAACAGCCAAATGATTCGTGCAGTTGAGGAAACCCCACCTCACTCCCTCCCTCCCTTCATCCCTCCATTCCTCACTCATTCATCTCTCCACTCCTCCCTCCCATACGACCTTCCTCCCTCCCTCACTCACTCATCCACTCTATTAACACCACCACTAGCTACCGGAAAGGAAAAACTTAGACCTGCCACCCACATGCTGATAGTTTTTCTCTGTTTTTTTTTTTTTAACGCGGAGAGCATTTCAAATTCAGGCCAGAACTCTATCGCCCCACTACTGACAACACCTCCACCTTTGCCCTCCTGGAGGCCTACTTTCCTATGTTCAAAGGTATGTAAATGCACATATATATATATAAATATATATATACATATACATATATATATATATACATATATATATATACATATGTATATATATACATATATATATATATATATATATACATGCATATATACTGTATATATACGTATATATATAAATATATATATACATATATATATGCATATATGTATGTATGTGAATATATATATATACATATACATATATATATATATACATATATATATATACATATGTATATATATACATATATATATATATATATATATATATGTATGTACACCCCCCCACACGCACACACACACACACACACACACACACACACACACACACACACACACACACACACACACACACACACACACACACACACACACACACACACACACACACACACACACACACACACACACACACATGACGTGGACACCAATCCCGGACTTTGCATGAATGGAGAGAGCGAGTGTCCCCAGAGGTACAAAGACGCCACAATTAGCGCCTTTTTCAGAAGAGCCCTCAGCCACTGTTCTTCTTGGAGTGATTTTCAAAAAGAGTTTGATCGGGTCCACCAACTCCTTATCAACAAGGAATACACGAATCATGAGGTCCAAGCCAATCTCCGCAGAGTGATCGACAATTGGTATAAACAAACACGCCCCACTACAGTAGACCACGAAGGGACAGCAATTAAGGTGTTCTACAAAGCTTACATTTTTACCAAGTAGAAGGAGGATGAGAAGATTATAAAAAGCATAATCTATAGAAATGTAGTCCCCAAAAACGAAATTGACAAACTGTCCTTCACAATCTTTTACAAAAGTAGAAAGACCTCTTCTCTACTTTTAAGGAACAACTCCGCACCAGAACCCCAGGAGGTTCGTCAATCCCACGTAGTATACAAATACGTATGCCCAGAGGAGGACTGCACGCCCCTTTCAGTCTACGTGGGAAGGACGACCACCACATTATCCAGAAGAATCACCATGCACTTGCAACACGGAGGACCTAAGCAACACCACTGGACCCAGCATCGACGCCACCTCGATAGGGAGACTATGGTAAAAAACAACGAAGTTGTGGCGAAAGAAGAGGATCCACAGCGCTTAGCTATCTTGGAAGCCATCTGGATAAAGCAGCTGCAACCTGCCATTAATTGACAAGTAAATAAGTTCGCCCTCCTTCCTAGCATAAAACCTGCTCAGAGGAGCCAGATGGACAACCCCAAGGAATCGGGGTCTACTCCACAGAGACTTCCCATACGTCGTTCTCAAAGACTGAGAAGCAGATTGGCTCCGAACCCGGGAGTAACCTCTCCGAGTACCGTTTCCGCTAACCTGTGATCTCTCCCAGTGTTCGTGGTCATACGTGTGATATCCCCAATTACAACACGGTGACTTCTCCCCGTGCTTTTTATTTCATCTAAAATATGCTCCCTTTTCCTTTCTATTCACTTCAACTGAGGATGCGGAAAGATCTGCGAAACGTCTTCAAAATTAATTTGTTCTGCTTGTATTTTGTTTTTGCTGTATTTTTTGTACTAATTTCTTGTATTTTGTTTACTGTGTGCTGTATTTTGTGTTTCCTATGAGTTTTGGAAATTTGATTTACTCCCTTTCCCCCTACCAGAAATCTACTTTTCGCAAGCTTGAGAGTTCACGGAAAAAGTTAATGAATGATTATTTTGCTGTCGTTTTTAACAGAATATGCCTCAGAGAGAATCTCCTGCCACGCTTCACCAATATATATATATATATATATATATATATATATATATATATATATATATATATATATATGCGTAAATAACCACTAGGAAAAAGTAAACTAACGAAGCAGAGCGCTTTCGTGTAATTACATCTTCAGTCCCGAAGATGTAATTACACGAAAGCGCTCTGCTTCGTTAGTTTACTTTTTCCTAGTGGTTATTTACGCATTTGTGAACACACGCTCCTGGTGTTTTTATTGCATATATATATATATATGTATATATATGTAAATATATATATGTACGTATATGTAAATATATGTATGTATATATATGTATATATGCGTATACTTAGGCAGGAGGTTCTCCCTCTGGCAAGAAATGTTGTATATAATAGCATGATGACAACTCACAATTTTCTTGTTAACTTGTTCAATACTGCGAACAAGGATGTCCTCCTAAAAGTCGAGGAGGACACAATTTCCACTTCGGTCTATGTCAAATCCACTAACGCTGGCCATTGTTTGAATGGTCAAAGCGAATGCCCTGACCGATTTAAAGAGACTACCATCGCAGCTTTCGTCAGAAGAGCGCTGTCCCACTGCAGTGAGTGGAAAAGCGTCCACAGAGAAATAGACCGGGTATCCCAAATGCTTGTAGACAATGGATACCCACACCACGTCGTTTCAAGTGTGGTCAAACGCACTATAAATAAGTGGTATAACCAGAAAAACAACTCCTTACAGATCATCCCGCCTAGCAATAAAATTAATTTATATTATAAGTCTCAGATGTCAACCTCGTATAAGACCGAGGAACGAGTTATCAAGGACATAATTAAAAGAAATGTCAAACCTATTAACGAGAGCGATAGGTTAAATCTGGTCATTTTCTATAAAAACAAAAGGATTAGTAACCTGATCATGAGAAATAACACCACTCCTGAACGCCCTCTCCTTCAACGTAGTCATGCCGTATACAAATTTGTATGCCAACATGAGGACTGTGGGCCTCATGCGTCGTATATTGGTATGACGACTACTAAAGTATCGAGAAGGCTTACTCTTCATTTATCTGCAGGCGCCATCAAAAATCATTATAGTAACCACCACCAACCACGACTTACTAGAGAAGACCTCGTAAAGGGCACTTCCATTATTGCCACGGAAAAAGACCACAAAAGACTTGCGATTATCGAAGCGTTGCATATCAAACACAGC
>NC_134812.1:40560042-40570042 GCF_046742065.1 Oratosquilla oratoria
TTCATGCTAATCATTTAATTTTAAAGACTGCCTTTTGAGACCATAGTAATTCACTGACCCCTTCCGACCCCCTAGCAATCTACTGACCCTTTTCGACCACTTGGATGGTTTCATCGACCCCTAGCAATCTACCGACCCCTTTCGACCCCTTGGTTATTTGTGGGCCCCTTGGATGGTCTCATCGACCCCTGGGGGTCGATATCGCCCACTTTGGGAACCCCTGGTCTATCTTTTTATGGAAATTTTGTAACCACGTTCCAATGCCACCGTACAACGTGATCTCAGTACGCGTTCCAGGTACGAGATCCCCTGCGCAGCCTCTCGAGATGCACCAACCTCTTCGACGTCATCCACGACGTACAGGACAACTCCGGTCCCACGGGGTAGCCGAGTGCCCCGAGGCTTGCTATCCTGTGGCAAACAGACAGCCACCTACTGCTACTGCAGTCTGAGGGCCAGCTCCACCCCCGCATTCAAGTTCCAGCCCAGTCGTGAGAACAACTCCATTGACGATTTCTTGTCGAGGCTCCACACGACTTCACTTCCAGCCTCGACTTCCGTGGGGGTGTGTTTGGAGTAGTCCTCACTTCCCTCCTCACCTCTTCTCCTTACTCCCGTCCTCACCTCTTCTCTGCCCACGACATTTGACCTCCGAGAGCCCCAAGGGAATCGCTCGTGGGATGACCAATCAGCTCTATTTTCTGCCAAGTGACCACCGTAAAACCTCTTTGAAGAAAAATGCGTGCAGTGCCAGCATCGGCCAGCCATGACTAAACCTGCACCTCGGGCTGCCATGAATAAACCTGCACCTCGGCCAGCCACGTTGCGAAATACTGGACCTATTAAAGAACACATAACCCCTGTCTTCGTGAATCACCGGTGTCAAACGTTTTGCCTCCTACTTCCCGCGCAGCACACGAGACCTTACGCCAATTAGAAGCACGGGCCATGACCTGCCCGTGTATGTAAAATCTGAACGGACGCCGAGGATTCAGATAGCCTCGAAGCAGCATACTTGAGCCTGTCTCGCGTATCCTGCTTTCTCGCCGCCCCCCTTTTGGTCCCTCGCAAGCAGATCACCAAGAAACACGACTTAAAATACCGTCGTTACCTCCCTCGCCGTCTCGTCCCCGGCGTCCAACATTCATTGTTAAATAAACCCAATTTTCTCTCCATCACAATTAGCCTTCAACCAAACTAACTGGCTTCCCAGCGTGGGACAGACTACCAGCCTAACATTTGGCGCCCGACGTTGGGCAGACTACCAGCCTAACTGATACTTTTTTTTTTCCTCTCCTTCTTTTATCCATCCCCTCGTTAGTCAATGGGATAATTTGTTAATCTTTTTATATGAGGCAGTGGACATCTTCAATGCCACTGGTACACTGCTTGTTTGGGTAATAGGAAATGTTAGAATTTGTATCCGATGGGGTAGAAAAAAAGATAAGGGAAACAAGAGATGTGATGCTGTGCATACATAGACCGATCTGCTAGACTCATGATGAATCCACTGTCCGGAAAACGCATCTATCCTAATCTAATCTAACCTAACCGGATCCAATCTAACCTAACCTAATCCAATCTAACTGCGTTCACGAAGCTACGTATCACTTACCTTATCCGGGTTATTTCCTGGTTCTTTCGATTTATGTTTCTTCGCTAACGTCGCTAACAAAGACTCCTTTCACTAGCTTCTCTATCACTCATATCACCTATCAATCCTACTCTAGCTAAGGTTTGTCTGTATTTTTCTTCCACTGCACTTTTATCATTCACACCTCACCGTTCCCCCCGCATACGCACTGTCCATACGCATCAGTATGACACCTTACGAAATGGTTCAGTTCTCGGAAATCCAACATCGGTCGCATGTTGTTCTTGGTTGGCTGCACCACTGCTATCAAAGGCAAGATTCCATCCACCACCGGCTCCTCCCAACGACTCAAAATTCCCTCGTCAATCCACCACTCTTCTTCGAAGTCAAAGTCATCCCTCACCCCCTCTCCGAGAGTCTGTTCATAGCAGCTGACTTTGTTCTTCAAAATAGGTGAGCCTCCTTTGAGGTACTACTCTACCTCCCACTTCTGGCCATCAAATTTCACCAGGAAGACTTCGTCCTCAATTATCAAGGTCGAGCTTCGTGGCGACACTATTCTTCATGGCCCTCATTGTCATTCCTACGTCTATTTCTGGCCTCTGACGACTCCTCCCTCGCCATACCGTACTCGAGTTACGTATCGCTCCAACCCTCACTTCTCTGGCGACAAACGTGACTTCTCCGAGCTGTGTAATTGCATCCATTCCCAGCACCACTTCATTTCTCTCTATTATCGTCCTAATAACAAGCATTCTCAGTCGTATCGGAAGGACCACCGTCATTTCAACTTCCTGGTCACCCTCGCACTTTGTCTCCTTTCCGTCAACTGTCATCAGGGCCACATCTCCCTGTCTGAATGCTTTGATTAGCTTGGCCGTTACAATCGTGATTGAACAGCCGGAATCTACTAGTGCTCTTGCACGTATTCCTCTTAACCACACATCTATAGTCACCATACAGTTGGAGAGTGCCCTTACATTGACTGGGCGGCAACTCGTACAGCAGCCGCCCCTTGTCCATTTCCCTGCTCGCACTGTCGAGTGATATGTCCAGGTTCTCTGCATTTGTAACAGACAGGCTCCGTCTCTCTACAATCCCTCGCGAGGTGCCCGGGGGGCCCACACGTATAACAACGTATCCTAGGTAAATCACTCCATCCGCTGTGGTCACCCTTGGACTCCTGCGTTTTACCTTTTCTATCGGCCGGTGGACTCTGCCCCGACGGGTCTCCCTCTTCCCAGGTGAGTCATTGGGCTGGCACCTCGATCATTGGTCTGGTCCAGAGCCTTTCGCTTTCTCTGTCGCCATGGTAGCTAAAGCCCTACCCTTCTGTGTCCTTGTGAGAAGTCTAGCACGGACTATCAATACGTCCATGCTCGTAGACACGGTATTATCTACTTCCTGTAGCCCAGCGGATACGTGATCTGGAAAGCCATTCACAAACACCATTCTAACTAATTGCTCTAAGCCTTCGCCTTTCAATGTCGACCTGTTCGCTAGCCCAGTGCATTCTTTGTGGTCGATTAAGCAATTCGTATGCACTCTTAGCAAATGCCTCTTCCAGCCTCTTTTTCAATTTCTCTGCATCTGCTTGATCACTATCTTACATTTCTAAGTAGATGGCCAATGCGTCGCCTTCCAGGTAAAGGGCAATATAGCTCACGACGTCGCTGACACCAGATAATTTTGCCATTAATTCTGCCTTTTTGAGCCATGTGGCGACGTTTTCATTGCTATCAAACGGCCTTAGGGTTATGCTGCTCATTTTGAACGGCTTTCTCGTGCTAGTAGCCTCGGCCATGCCTAGATAGCTTGCGTTCACGGAGCGACGTATCACTTACCTTATCCGTGTTATTTCCTGGTTCTTCTGATTTCTGTTTCTTCTCTAACGTTCCTAACGAAGACTCCTATGGTTTATCTGTATTTTTCTTCCACTGCACTTTTATCACTTGCACCTTCTCACCGTTCGCCCCACATACGCACTGCATATACACATCAGCCAACGCCCTGTTCGCCCTCCTTTCTACCCGGTGACCTTTGACCGCGCTGCGGGGATGCTAACTGAGCACCCATACTCACACCACATTTACCACATTCATACCACACTAACCTAACCTAATTTAACCTAACCTAACCTAATCTAACCTAACCTAGGCCAGATTAACTTAATCTACCCTGGGTTAATCTGATCTAAAGTGCACAAAGGTGCACGGTGCGACTCTGCGTATGTGAATTACGTCACATTCCACTTTTGCCTGACGTCCCTCTTTTTGCCTACAACACGATCTTTCTTGGGGGCAATTATACTACTGTGAAGGACAGGTGCAAACTACGTGTTGATATGTTGCATACCTCGTGCGCATGTGGTGTTGCTGCTTGACAGTGGCACGCAATTGTGGGTATCGTAAGATGAGGGTAATCATTCGCTTGAGAAAAGAAAGAGAAACATGGATAGAATAGAGGAAACCATTCAGAAAGGTAAAAGTATTAAAGAGACCGAGCGCAGACATGCTTTAGGAAGACAACAAATGATATGTTTGAAAGATAGAAATGGAGAAATCATTAAATGCAGAGACAGAATGGTAAAAAGAGTAGAATAATTTTACCAAGAGCTTTACTCGTCAAAGACCGTAGTTGAGTCAGTAAATTCATGTGTAGATGTTAGTAGTGTACCAGAGATTAAAAAAGAAGTAGAATTTGCTCTAAAAATTATGAAACGAGGAAAAGCACCTGGGGAAGATGGTATATAGATAGATCTGTTGAAAGACGCACGTAGAAGAGTTCATATTAAATTAGCTGAGTTGTACACCCAGTGCTTACGTCAAGAAAGCGTTCCTGATGCGTGGTGTAATGCTGTAATGATTTTGCTTCATAAACAAGGAGACCAGAAGGACCTTAGTAACTATCTACCGATTAGCTTACTGTCAAATGTATATAGAGTGTTCTCCAAGATCCTTACAAATAGACTAAGTCAAGTTTTTAGATGGAAACTAACCGAGAGAACAGGCAGGCTTTAGGAGCGGATATTCGACTCTAGACCATTTGCAGGTGATAAAACAACTAATCGAGAAAACGACAGAATACAATATACCTCTGTGTTTAGCTTTTGTAGATTACAAGGTCTTTAACTCGGTAGAACAAATAGCAATACTAAACTCACTACGTAACCAGGGTACAAACGAACAAATCGTAAGAGTTTTAAAAAATATTTATGCAAGAGGTACCGCTATAATTCGACTACATAAAGATACAAAAAGATCAAGATCGAGAAAGGAGTACGGCAAGACGATACCATTTCACTCAAACTATTTACAGCTTGTTTGGAAGGTATTTTCAGAAAATTGAGTTGGGAAAAGAAAGGTTTGAAGATTAATGGCGAATATTTGAACCACCTAAGATTTGCGGATGACATTATTCTTATTTCAGAAAGAGCAGAATATTTGTAAGATATGCTGAGCGATCTAAACAAGGAAAGTCTTAAAGTAGGTTTAAAAAGGAATAAGAGTAAAACCAAAGTAATGTTCAAAAAGAAAGTTCAAAGTAAAGAGATTGTAATTGATGGTGAGAGTCTTGAAGATGTTGAAGAGTATAATTATTTAGGGCAGATGGTGAAAGTAACGAATGATCATGATAATGAAATAAAAAGACGTATTACAATTGGTTGGAAAGTGTTTGGTAAGTATAATAAAATCCTGAGAGGCTCTCTACCTTTATGTTTGAAACGTAAAGTTTACAATCAATGCATTCTACCAGCAATTATCTACGGATGTAAGACTTGGAAACTAAAGAAGGCGATGGAAAAAAAACTAAGGACAGGACAGAGGAATATGGAGAGATCAATGATGGGAATAACACTGAGAGACCGAAAGAGAGCAAGTTGGGTGAAAGAGCAGATTTGAGTGAAAGATATTGTGGAGGCGGTAAAAGAGAGGAAGTGGAATTGGGCAGGTAAGTTAGTGCGAACGACTGATGAGCAATGAAGTAAGTGTGTTACTGAGTGGACGCCGCGAGATAGGAAGCGTGGAAAAGGGAGACCAGACAGAAGGTGGAGGGACGAGATTGAGAAGTTTGCAGGAGTGACGTGGCAGAGGATGGCGCAGTCGTGTGAATCATGAAGTGCTATGAAGTAGACTCAGAATGGCTGATTTGATTGATTGATTGATTGATTGATTGATTGGTCACTTAAGCATTAAACTGAAAAAATAATATACAGTGTTCTCTGCAGATTATGTTTAAGTAATCCTTCGCTAGTCATCTAAGAACCCCTAGGAACCGTTCCGCGAAGCCCAGGTTGAGAAACCCTGCTCCAAAGGAACTGCATGTCAGTCAGATCTAGTTTGCAACAATATTTATATATCGACAAGCAAAGAAATATGTAACTAAGGCATGCTATTATGATGCGCCTTTTTTTTTTTTTTTTTTTTGCTGTGGAGTATTGTGTCATATATTTATTATATATCATATTATATTTCTTAAAGGACATTATATAAATTCAATAACAATGAGATATATTTGGATAGTTCTGATGTATCATAGGTCAGGTTTGGTTGCCCGCGATGGTACTTCTTTGATCATGGAAGGGCTATAGCGCATGATGGGAAAGGGTTTGATTGCAGGGGAAAGCCACGTTTGGAGGTGAAACAATATTGCTGAATGGGGAAAAATGCATAAATAAAAGACACTGGTCTGCACGGAGGAACAGATGGGCAAAGATGAAAATAAGAGAAACAGAAATGGAGAGGAACATCATTCCTACCACAGAGTTCTTATGGGTTTATCATACTAGGCTATTTTTCCTCAAACCTCCGATTAATCGCCGGTACTAGAACTTTTTCGACCGTAAAATCACTATGTCAAGATATTTTGTTTTCTCTAAAAAAAAAAAAAAAAAAAAAAAAAAAAAAAACATAGAATGTCATTTGATAAGCTGGAGGAAATTTGTTTTATTCCAGCGTATCAGATTCCTTCACGAAAGCTGCGGACTGCAAATCTGCTCCAACTGTTGAGGGAAAATTAGCCCAGTGTGATAACGCCTTTAGGCTCGTCGTCATTCTGGCGCGTCTTCTGTGAATTCTAAAATCACCGACGCCAGACGATTTTATCCAGTTTTCGCCATTTCAACCACCGTTTAGTAGCTAGTACTTGTTTTTCGTTGTATGAATAAAAGTGGGATGAGCATCTTACTCAGCTTCATGTTGGCGTTCATATCCGTATGTATTTGGAGAAATTCTTACTTGTTTCTTATCTCTAATTTGGCAGTCACGGAAACTGAAAGGTAAATGGAGAGACAAGGCATTGCCAGGAGGGATGAACGGAGGAGTCTCAAGGGACTATTACCAGTATCCTGAAAAAGAAACAATTGTACTTTAAAAGATGGATATTTAGACAGTATGGGGAACGAAATGTCTGAAAAAGGGAGGTACAGTGATGGTGGACTGGTTGGTGAGGTTATTTAATGTTTGTTGGAGAGAGAGTAGAGTGCCGGAGGACTGGAGGAGTGCCTGTATAGTTCCCCTTTACAAGGGAAAAGGGGACAAGTGTGAATGTAGTAGTTTCAGAGGGATTAGCTTGTTAAGTGTAGTTGGGAAGGCTTATGGGAGGATCTTGGTTGAGAGGATTAGGAGAGGAACAGAAGGAGTAATTGGTGAGGAACAGTGTGGATTTAGGACAGGTAGAGGTTGTGTAGATCAGATCTTTGTGGTAAGACAGATATGTGAGAAAGGGGAAGGATGTTTTTTGGGCTTTTATGGATCTGGAAAAGGCTTATGATAGGGTAGACAGGAAGGCACTGTGGGAGGTTATGCAGATATACGGGATAGAAGGAAAGCTCCTGGGAGCTGTCAAGAGTTTTTATGAGAATAGTAGAGCTTGTGTCAGGATTGGGAATGGAGAGAGTGAGTGGTTGGAGGTAAAGGTGGGACTTCGTCAAGGATGCGTTATGTTGCCCTGGCTGTTCAACTTATACATGGATGGGGTGGTGCGAGAGGTAAATGCAAGGGTAGTGGACAAGGGATTGGAGATGGTTAAAGAAAATTGAGAAAAGTGGGAGGTGAGCCAGCTGTTGTTTGTGGACGACACTGCGCTTGTGGCAGGATCGGAGGAGGGATTGAGGAAGTTGGTGGCAGAGTTTGGGAGAGTATGTGATAGAAGAAAGCTAAAGATAAATGTGGGTAAAAGTAAGGTGATGAGATGTACAAGGGGTGAAAGTGGCAGTAGACTGGAAGTGAGCATTAAGGAGGGAGTGGATAGTTTTAGATACTTGGGTGCAAATGTGGCAGGGAAAGGTGGAGTGAAAGTGGAGGTAGAATGTAGATTGAGAGAAGCGAGTAAATTCCTTGGTGGATTAAAGAGTGTAATGAGGAATAGACATTTGGGAATGGATGCTAAGAGGAGACTGTATGAAGGAGTGATTGTGCCAACAGCACTGTATGGAGCAGAAACATGGAACATAAGAGAAGAAGAGAGAAGGAGTTTGAATGTGTTTGAGATGAGGTGTCTGAGAAGTATGATGGGGGTTACTAGGCTAGATAGAGTGAGAAATGAGGAGGTGAGGAGGAGAACAGGGGTGGAAAAGGAGCTGGGAGATAGGGTTGATGAAAGAATATTAGGATGGTTTGGACACATGGAAATAATGAGTGAAGAAAGACTAATAAAAGAGGTGTGGAAGGCAGATGTGGAGGGAGTGAACATGAGGGGACGTCCTAGGATGAGGTGGATGGATGGGGTGAAGGGGGCTTTGGGGAAGAGGGGAATGTCTGTTGAGGAAGGACGGGAGAGGACAGAAGACAGGGGTGAATGGAGAATGGTTGTATAGGGATGATGTTGTGATAGCATGAGGTGGAATGGGCGGGTGGATGGGGGCTGAGGTAGTATGTGTGAGCAAAATTTGACGCAGCCCGAAGGGATTTCTCCCCGTCCTCTCATTTTATGCAATGGGGGGACGGAGAGGGGGGGTCGCCGATTTAATGAAGCGGCCTTGCTGTGGATGTGCTGTGTCTTGCGACACTGCTTCTGACCCAGTGCAGTGGACAAAGTGCAGGGATGACCCGTCATTCAGGAGGTGCTAAGATAAGAGGGAGGGTGGAGGGGTGTGGAGTGTATTCAGGGATGGAATGGGTGGGAATGATTTTATGCCTTTTTCTTTTTGGCTACCCCCCTTGTAAGGGGGAAAAAGCCTTGGTATATGTATGTATGTATGTACGGGGAACCTTGATGATTTTTCTATATATATATATTTTTAACATCAGTACTGTGAGAACTTTCCTGAAGGGAAGTCTCACGTTGAAAAATAGTATATAGAACATATAGAAGACTTCCTGGAAGAGGCTTACGCCTGTGACTCCATCTCCATCTCGTATCCTTCAATGTTATATTCTTCAAGATGGTTGGTCAAACACTCCAGATTATTTTTTATCAAGTTTACTCCAAATTCTAATAGATAATAGGTAAGAGTCAGTAAGTTACATAATTTTTCGAGAATGTGAATGTTTCATTCGTATTTATAGGTTCTTTACAACCCCAGCCACACATACGCGACTTAAGTGAATTCGTTTGAGTAGAAACGACTTAGATTTGGATATTTTACTTTTCGAATCTCCAAACGTCAAATCACCTTCGTGTCATATATTGAGAAGCTCAATGACGAACTAAGAAAAGTTAAGCCTATATGAATATTAAGATAATCACATCCCGTTGATACCCGCGGTTCTTCGAAGTTGGATAAAATCTCCTGGCGGCAGCAATAGAATCCTCACATTTATTCAACTTGAATCGGTGTTTGGGATTGTGCTGTAATGCATCTGTAAGTTCCTAAGATCCCCCTGAAGCTGAGTAGAATCACCTAAAGCTTGGATAGAACTGAAGTGAAACTGGAAATTGCACATTCACTGCTTCAGTCATGGAACTTTTTCCCTGGGCTGATAAGCATAATCAGTTCCAAGGATCCACCTAGAGCTGAGTAGAATTACCTAGAGGTCGGATAGAACTAAAGTGAAATAGGAATCCGCACATTCCCTAAATTAATTTTGGATTTTTTTTTTTCTGGAGTCTTTAGCACAATCTCGCATAGGCCTCATGGATCGTCTCTGGTAGGAAGTGTGTCAGGTCATTTGGTATCCGTCTATATGAAATACCAATGGCAAAGAACTTGCATTTATTGTATACATTATTTGAGAGAGTAAAATTAATGCAGTGCAACATACATGCACCATAACTAATTAAAGTAAAAATAATTTATTAAAGGCACAAGTTCATTATGCTAAAGAGGTTTATTGCAGAAATTTTTATCCAGAAGAGCATAAAGGCATGAGAAATCACATAAACTCGTGATTCTAAATATGCGGACTGATGACCAAGCGCTTTCGTCTATTCAGACATCCTCAGGGTACATACCCTGAGGATGTC
>NC_134812.1:40575042-40582542 GCF_046742065.1 Oratosquilla oratoria
GACGTTTCGGGCTCAGGAAATTGTCGACCCCGGACGTTTCGTCATAAGTTTTCATACACCCTCTTAAGTACTTGATATAGCAGTTATTTTGTTTCATAATCATATCACATTAGATAAAAAAGATCATACACTTTTAAATACTTAATATATCAGTTATTTTGTTTCATAATCATATCAAATTAAATAAAAAAAGATCATACACTTTTGAATACTTAATATATCAGTTATTTTGTTTCATAATCATATCATCAAAATAGATAAAAAAAGATCATACACTTTTAAATACTTAATATATCAGTTATTTTGTTTCATAACGTAATATCAAATTAGATAACATTTATATATTTTTTCATGAATAACCAAGAAACATCCGTGCACGTAAGGACGCTACGCAGGTGAATAAAATCACTCGGAAGCAGTCGGACCCAAAAACAAATACCACCAGGTACGGAAGGAGTGAACTCTTTCAGCATGAGCTCAGTACAGTCAGCATGAGCTCAGCATAGTCAGCACGAACTCAGCATAGTCTCACTAGCTCAGTATAGCATGAGATCAGCATAGTCGGCACGAGTTCAGCATAGTCAGAATGAGCTCAGCATAGTCGGACGAGCTCAGCATAGTCAGTACTAGCTCAGCATAGTCAACATGAGCTCATCATAATCGGACGAGCTCAACATTGTCAGCACTAGCTCATCATATACATCATGAGTTCTGCATAGCACTAGCTCAGTATAGCATGAGCTCTGCATAGCATAGTCGGCACGAGCTCAGCATAGTCAGAATGAGCTCAGCATAGTCGGACGAACTCAGCATAGTCAGTACTAGCTCAGCATAGTCAACATGAGCTCATCATAATCGGACGAGCTCAACATAGTCAGCATTAGCTCAGCATAGTCAGCATATTTCATTGGTTCTTGGTGTTCTACTCTATTGTCATACATGCTGTAACTATGTTTTCACCGAATTTTCATCTATTCGAAGAAACCCAGAATAAAGAAAAAAATACGAAAAATTACAAAGGCGGAGCATGCCGACAGGAGACTTTTCGGTCCATAGCTAGTTCGGATGCGAAAAATATAATAATGATGAATAAATAAACAAATAAAAACAATAATAATATAAATAATAAATAAGATGAATAAATAAATAGGTAAACTTAAATAATAAACAAACAGGTAAATAGTAAATAACAATAAATGGACAAAAAAATAATAACAAAATAGATAATAAACAAACAAATAATAACAAACAAATAAACAAATTATATAAAATGAATGGCAGGCATTACAGCATCTTGCTTAGGTATTTAACTAAACGAATCTCGAACTGAACTACATTGCACTACTTCTGCAGAAGTTTTATTCCACAGTTGGCGAAGTTGTTTTTACCCACTTCCAAATTAAATCTATTTCCTGACAGTTTGAGACCATTACTTCTTGTCTGAATCTCATTCAGTGTGAAAAGTTGATCACTTTTGATATTGTCAATCCCCTGTAGAATCTTAAAAACTTGTATCAAGTTACCTCTGAGTCTACGCTTTTTTCAGAAAAAGCGGATTCATATGTTTTAGTCGATTTTCGTATGATTTATTTTTGATATACGAAGTCAGTTTTGTAGCTCGCCACTGTACTTTTTCCAATCTGTCAATGTCTTTAACGAAATTCGGTGACCATACGGAAACATCATTTTCCAAATATGGACGAACTAACGATTTATATAGCTTGTTAATGAAAAATGGACTTTTGAAACCAAAAGATCGCGCAATCAGTCCTAAAACCATATTTGCTCCCCTCATGCGAAAGTAGTTAAGATAATGATAATGATAGGGACAACATTTGCGTCCCTAGCATGAAGCCAATCGCCTCTCGAGAGCTTTTATCATGATGATGACAGGGGATGACTTTTTTCAAATGCATTTTAATGTTTATCGGATCGGGAAGGAGGGGGCGAGGTATTGATCTTGGTCGAGTGCCTTTATTCATGAGCAACATTATGGCACAGCGGTTGACATGAAAGGTGGCAATTGTCCCAATGTGACCCCATTTGATATTGGAGATCAGTCAGCGCCCACGGCAGGAGGCGCTGACTAGCTGCCGCCGAAGCCATCGCCTTTGTCCTATGGTGCGCTTTGGGGGACTGTTGGGGGGGCATGTAATAGGTAACAGTTACTGCTGGGAATAGAAGAGAAATGCGGGAGTCGAATCCATGACTAAGCAAAAGCGAGACCAGCACGCTTCCAACGACGCCACTAGCGCACATTGAAGGTCAATGAGTTAGAGAAAAAATAAGGAAAAAGTGAAAATAGTTGTTTTACTTGTAATCTAAAGAATATTCATTTACCTCAGACAAATTCTACAGTCACCTCTATCCTATATTTCATTTATAACTCAGCTTACCAGGCCATAGTGCATCGTTCTACGATTCTGGTGGTCAAGGTCATTGCTCCATTTAAAGGACAGTTGCCGGGTAACGTTTGTAGTGGCTGACACCACTTTTCGCAACAGATGTCAGAAGTGAAGTTGCTCCCTCTCAGAGTCAAACGGATAAGGGGGGGGGAGGACAAGAATATTGCCTCTATGTATCATCTGCATGACAAAAACTCACTTGTCGCAGAGGGGAGGGGGACTAGCAGTATGGTGCCTACTTTCAAATCGTTTATGAATTCATGAACACCCTATGGTGGCGGGGGGGGGGGGAAAGAATGCCGCCACCGTATACCATCTGCATGTCTTAAGAAACAACTTAGTGGGGAAGAAGGGAGGGACCTAGGGACCCCCATTTCCTGCTCTTTTCTATATTCTCCTATATAAAGACAGGGGTTGGGGGATCCTTTGACTCTCTCTTCCACTCTATGAGATTCGGCTTAGATGGGTAGTGGGGGAGGGGGTGAAGTCCCTCATATGACGTCAGCGTTACGAGACGGGTCCGATCTTCGAGGAAGTTGAAGAGCTATTTCCTGGTGTATCATCTCAATATTCCGTGCAGGGGAGGTAGGAGACACCAACGCCATGTGCTTCATGTTTAGTGGGTCGTTATGACGCCCCAATGGCCACCCCGCCCCCGTCCCTCTCCTCATAAGTCACGGTTCACTTTCGAGCTCCGACGTCTACCTCGAATTAAAATACTTACATGTTAAATGACTCCATAGTCGAGCCGGGGCCAACCGCCGTATTTATGCGCCGCTCTGTTTTATTACCTGTCTGCGTATTCCTCCCACTGCCCGTGCACGCATATACGCACACACCCACGCACCCAGGATGGATAGACCACCCTGTATAGTTCTCTTTTCCATCTGATCTCATGTTTCAGCCTGTCCGTCATCCATTTGGGAATATTACTATTCTTCCGCATTAACATGAGGGGAATCAATTTATTTTGTGAGTTTAGAATTAAATCTGTTAGGTTTCTATACATTTCGTCCAAATCGCTGACCTGGCTGTTGACCCCGCGCCCGCCATTGACCTGACCCAAGGTACGCATACCCGTCACAGCCCTCTGGGTCAGTCCCGTAAGTGATCAAATGTCTCATATACTCTCTCATCTTGTCAAAATTGGCTCTCCTTAAGTTCGGTACTTGAACGTCCTTCGTACTTTTTAATTCTTCCCAAATAATTAAATCTTATTTCTTGATGATCGCTAGAGCCTGGACTATCTCACAGTTTTACGTTACTCGTTAGGTATTCATTATTAGTTAAGAGTAAGTACAGAGTATTCTCTCCCATCTTACAACTGAGTAAATTAGGTTATCCAAATTGGTTGTTGACAAAAGCTCTTAGCAAGGCAAAAATCAGCCATTATAAGAACTCTTCCCAAACAAAGAACTGGGATTCGAACCCTCGCCAAACACTTGCCAAATTTCAACACATCAAAAGGGCAATGGTCACCTGATTGTATAACAACTTATGCTGTGAATAAATTGTTACAATTCCCGAGTCCGCCCCACCAAAATGACACAAACATATATATGTATATATATATGTATATGTGTATATGTATGTATATATGTATGTATATATATATATATATGTATGTATATATATATGTATATATCAAGGAGTAGTATTACACAGGACGTGCGCACCGAGATCCCTGGGTCCGCTAGCGGAGGACATTGCTTTCTTTGTAACCTAACATTTTATATTGGACAACTATATCAAAACTAGAAACCTAACATTGTATATAGGATAAATATATCAACTATTGACTTATTCAATGCAGTATAAGTTAATATAAACTTTTATAGTGTAATAAGAAACTATTTCTAAGGCACTGTTATGCTTTGAAATGCCAATTTTAGTCGGACTTAACAGGTATTATTGTCTTGTTCAGCATCCTCAGTTTCTCAAGATGGTTCAGAACCTGAGGTCAGGTTATATTCCTCCATCCAGAAAAGATATTGCTGATAAGATATTGCTGATAAGTACTTGGATCTTGTGTATGAAAAGAAATAAAAAAAAATTTGCAGATGACCTGAATAATGAAACTGTATGTCTTTCAATTGATGGGTGGTCTAACATCCATAATGAGCCCATAATATGTGTCACTCTAACAACATCCACTGGTCAGATTTATTTAGTTGACACAATAGACACATCAGGGAAACCTCACACTGTTGAATATCTTCTACTTGTACAAAATTCGATCAAGAAAGCTGAACAAGATTTTGGTTGTCACATTGGAAGTGTTGTGACAGACAATGCAGCAAATGTCACCAAGATGAGAAAACTCTTGGAGGAATCGAGTGAACCTGAGCATACCGTCCTTACATACGGCTTATACCGTTCCTTGTATACTTGTGGCAAGTCTATATAACACTGCTCCTTATATTGATATGCTAAAAATGTCCTTGAACAATCAGATCGCATATCAGATAGCAATTCCACAATATTTGAAATCCATAAAAAAATATATTTAAATGAAATAAACCTGATTAAAAAAAAGATCCTTTATATTTTTTAAAAAGATAATAATAAAAAAAAAAAAAATCGCCAACACTGTTGTCCACTAACCTCATACAATAATACCTGTTAAGTCCGGCTAAAATTGGTATTAAAAGGATAACAGTGTCTTAAAAATAGTTTCTTATTTCACTATAAAATTTTATATTAAGGGGAGATACCTCTGCCAGATCTAAACACATTAAAACTAACCCAATCATCTTAACTTTTTTACACGATGTCAAGGATACTTGGAGATCAGAATAGCCAAAAGATTAAAGCGATCCATTAAATATCTATATTTTATCTATTTATTTATTTATGTAAATAGCAGTTACTCTTTAAATATGAATAACTAGTTCCCATGTTGCTTGATTTACAAAGCAATTACCTGCTTTGTGTGAATAAAAAAAATATATTGAAAAAAATTGAAATTATATATATAAAACAATAGATTAACCAAAATAAAAGCAGAACTTTCATTAAAAAATGATTTATAAATTCATTATGAGAGATGAAATGTTTTTACCAAGTAAATAACTTTCTCATTTTATGAGAATCATTTTGCATTTAATTTTTTTAAGATAGAGCAAAAATTATAGAAGTTATTAAAGTTTTTATGACAAAAACTAACATAAATATGGGTTTTTAGATATCGCTTGATAAAGGTTTGCTTGCTGCTGCACAAAAAACTATGCTTCCCACAGATAAAAACATTAACTAAAAGTTCTTCCTTAGAGTGTGTAGATTAATTACATATTTTTTTGTAAATTGGACAGGAAATAAGAAAAATAGAGCAATTGTTCCACATGTAACTTCACTGAAAATTGGTAGATTTAGTATCGTATATACGGTACTGCCAATAAACACCCCAGCAAACATTTCAGTAATGATCAGATACTCACATGCGCACTCCACAGTAATCTAGAATGCACCAGGATAATATCCACTAGTACTTGCTCCACCTGACACTTGATAAGGCACACTGATTTTTTCATTGTTTCATTTTCTATTAGTGAACACTTACGTACAGAAATGTTACAGGACTGAAAAACATTGGGAATGGGATGGCGTCCCATGACTCTCACCATGTTGACAACTCACTTCCACTATCATTTTTACCCTTCGTGTGTAATATTTTCATCTTGGCAAACATCTGCTGGCTTCTGCGTTTCTTTGTCTCACTTATTCGTGGCATTCTGGATGATGTCACACCTTTAGTCGTAAAAAAAAAAAATGTGGGTAAAACTAATTCACACCTTACCAGTACAATTTCAAAACACAGAGGTGGAGGGGTGAGGGGAGGGGTTGCTGCCGGGAAACACACACAGCCCAACTGATCGTACCGTATAACAACAGAAATTTTTCTAAAAACTCATAGTAATCGGAAAAAACATATATAATGAATAATATATTCACCATACGGCAACACCGCGCACCCATGCGTATGTTGGCCGGGACATTTAAATGGTTTAATGGGAAAATATGCGTAAATAATCGTACGCGTGGCACCGCTATATGTCCAGGCTACCTCCTAGTGTCGTCAGCTAAAAATGCATAATTTCATGATTTTCCATGATCCAAGACAGGTATCTCCCCTTAACTTATACTGCATTGAATAAGTCAATAGTTGATATATTTGTCCTATATACAATGTTAGGTTTCTAGTTTTGATATATTTGTCCAATATAAAATGTTAGGTTACAAAGAAAGCAATGGCCTCCGCTAGCGGACCCAGGGATCTGGGTGCGCACGTCCTGTGTAATAGTAGTCCTTGATATATATATATATATATATATATATATATATATATATATATATATATATATATATATATATATATATATATATATATATACATATATATATATACACACACACACACACACACACACACACAACACACACACACACACACACACACACACACACACACACACACACACACACACACACACACACACACACACACACACACACACACACACACACACACACACACACATATATATATATATATATATATATGTGTGTGTGTGTGTGTGTGTGTGTGTGTGTGTGTGCAAGCAATCACATCACCGTGATACAACAATGCAAAAAAGTTCAGAATAAGTGTTTTTATCTTGTAAATGATCAATTACTTTGCTATCATAATCACTTTTATCCATAGTAACCAAGGTGTTGCTTTTATTAGCATTAGTTATGCGTAGAGATGTATCTTTCTTTAAAGTTAACATGACTTTAACAAATATTCTAAGGAATGTGTTATTACAAAGGATTACAAAGGCGGAGCATGCCGACAGGAGACCTTTTGGTCCATATCTAGGTCGGATGCGAAAAAAATCATAATAATAATAAAATAATAAATAAAAACTATAGTAATGTAAATAACAAATAAAATACATAAATAAATGCATAGGTATAGTTAAATAATAAACAAACAGGTAAATAGTATATAATAATAAATTGACATATAACTAATGATAAATGAAAATCAGACAGACAAATTATAACAAAACAAAAACAATAATATAAAATAAATTATAATCATTACAGCATCTTG
>NC_134812.1:40590042-40592542 GCF_046742065.1 Oratosquilla oratoria
AATGATAATAATGATAATAATGATAGTAATGATAATAATGATAATAATGATAATAATGATAATAATGATAATAATGATAATAATGATAATAATGATAATAATAATGATAATAATAATAATAATAATAATAATAATAATAATAACAATAATAATGATAATAATAATAATAATAATAATAATAATAATAATAATAATAATAATAATAATGATAATAATAATAATAATAATAATAATAATAATAATAATAATAATAATAATAATAATAATAATAATAATAATAATAATAATAATAATAATAATAATAATAATAATAATAATAATAATAATAATAATAATAATAATAATAATAATAATAATAATAATAATAATAATAATAATAATAATAATAACACTGAGGGAAAACATCAGTTTCTCTTCCTCATCTCTCTCAATATCTCTCCCTCCCTCCCCTTCCCTCTCCCTCTCTCTCCTTTTCTCTCTCCCTTCCTCTCCCTTTCACTTTTCCTGCCAGAAGGGCTTCGCATCGGTGTCCGCTACGGGTTCATTCACATCAGCGATTCTCAACCAGGGTTCCCGGAACCCTAAGGTTCCGCAAAAGGTCCCTAAGGGTTCCGTGAGAACAAGTGCGACAAGCTATTGCACTTTTGATTTCTTATATAATTTCATATACGTAATATAATCAAACACGCACGACGTATTCTTGGTTATTGTGAAAATGTAATATAAACATCATCCTATCTAACCTATTATTACGATGAAAATAAAACGAGAAAGATATGGTATCTTATTTTATTTTTATTTTTTTTTTCCGCAGGGGTTCCTTGAGACATCGTGCAATTTTTTTTAAAGGTTACGTAATAGTAAAAAGGTTGAGAAACGCTGATTTATATTAATACCTCTCACCAAACCCTTCTTCCTCCCCTCTTCTCTTCCTCTTCTTCCCTTCATCTCTTCCCTTCTTTCGTCCTCCTCCCTTCCTACTCTACTCCCTCTCTTTCCTTCTTTATTTCCTATTCTCCTTCTCACCTCCCCTCCTCCATTCCTCCGCTTCTCCTCCCATCTTCTAACTCCTATCCTCCCATTCTCTCCTCCTTCCCTATCATTCCCTTTGTCTTCCTCCCCTTTCCTCCTCTTCCTCCTCCTTATCCTCCTCGGCTATCGCTGATGAATTTCCCTTTTTTTATGAATGAGAAATCCGAAAGGCGGATCCGAAAGGGCCAAAACAATTCCCGCCCGATGACAACTCCAAAACAGTCTAGCTTCATGACGTTGATGACGATGGCGATGAAGATGCTGACGATGATGATGATAATGACGATGATATTGGTGGTGATGATGGTGATGATGATGACGACGATTTTGACGAGGACGACAACGACTGATGATGATGACGACGACGACGACGACGACAACGACGACGACGACGACGACGACGATGATGATGATGATGATGATGATGATGATGATGATGATGATGATGATGATGATGATGATGATGATGATGATGACAACAGAGTAGGAAGGTACTGTTGTCACTTTCGGCTGACCCCGGCGGCAGTAATGGCCAACACTCCTGACCCGACACAGGCCACTGTTAGCAACGCATTGACCTCGTCTATAGACTATTGTCAGAGGACACTGTGTCTAAGTAGGGGTCGGGTGTCAACGATAAAAAAAAAAAAAAAAAAAAAACTCACGAGAAAAATGACGGCCTAACCTCACAATAGGATGGACAGACAAAGACTCTCACGAGAAGAACGATGGACCAACTTCACGGGAGAAATATCGGGCAAAGACTCTCACGAGAAGAACAACGGACCAATCTCATGAAAGAAAGGTCAAAGACTTTCACGAGAGAAACGATAGACAAGTCTCACGAGAAAAAGGTCGAACAAAAACTCTCACGGGAGAAACGACTCACCCTTTTCTCGGGAGAAAGGTCGGAGAGAGACTCACGACAGAAACGAAGGACAAATATCACGGGAAAAAGGTCAAACAAAGACTCTCACGAGAGAACTGAGGGACCAATCTCACGATAAAAAGGTCGGGACCGTAAAGAGGGGAGCCTTCGCTCTTATTTGATGGCGCAATTGACAAAGATTCTCACGAGAGAAACGATGGGCCATTCTCAAGAGAAAAAATTGACAAAGACTCTCACGAGAAGAAAGGCAGACCAATCACACGAGAGAAAGGTAAAATACTTTCACGGGAGAAAGGTCGGGCAAAGAATCTCACGTGAGAAACGAAGGACAAATCATACGGGAGGAAGGTCAGACAAAGACTCTCACGAGAGAAACAAAGGACCAGTCTCACGAAAAAAAAAATCGGGACAGTAATGAGTGGAGCCTTCGCTCTCACTCTCAATTGACGAAGACTCTCACGAGAGAAACGACGGACCAATCTCACGAGAAAAAAGGTCGGGTCAGTAATGAAAAGAGTCTTCGGCCTCACGTGATGGCCTCTCATTCGATGGGCACTTGGCGAAGACTCTCACGAGAGG
>NC_134812.1:40597542-40600042 GCF_046742065.1 Oratosquilla oratoria
TAAGAATATTCTAACCCTCCCTTTTCATAAAAAAATTATTAGTTTAACTCGTGCTTGTAATAAATCTGGTGTCCAAGCTGTCTATAAAAATAACAACACTGTTAAAAACAGGTTGATTAAAAATTCACCTGCTTGTAATGAAGGTTGTGTTTATACTATCCCTTGCAAAAATTGTAGCTTTAATTATATTGGACAAACAGGCAAGGAATTAGAATTGAGAATAAACCAACATAAATATAACAGAACAGGGCAAGTTTCAAGTGGGTTGTTTTTGCATTTAGGGGATTTTAATCATTGCATTGATTGGGATAACACAAAGAAAATTGTCTTAAGTAAGGATATTAAGGAGAGGAATATCATAGAATCATGTTATATAAAAGCTTCATCTGAGAACAACATGAATATGAGTATGGGAATGTATAAACTAGATAACTTTATAACATACAAAATTATTGACAGTAGCTGACTCAAATGTCCGGCTGTGCTGAGAGAGTGAGGTCACAATGGACCTGTCCTAATTTCCCCCTAGTGTGCTTCTTTTGTATATATATTGTCACTGTTTCCTTCCTTTGAAACTGTCTTAAATAGACGAAAACGTGATTTATTCGCATATATATATATATATATATATATTATATACATATATTATATATATATATATATATATATATATACATAGAGAGAGATAGAGAGAGAGAGATGCAATAAATATAAAGATAAACGTAGAGGGGAGAAAGAAAGAATAGACACTGATAGATACACAGATATACGAGTACAGAGGGGAGATTCTGTAGAGACCATAAAAAGGTGCTAGCAATTCTCCTCGATTTCGACAGAATTGATGCGGACATCCAGAAGCAAAAGGAAATATTTCCCGAAAGAAGTCTTCAAAATTTTCGCACAGCAGGAGGAGGAGGAAGAGGAGGAGGAGGAATAGCAAGAGGAAGAGTAGGAGGAAGAGGAGGAGGAGGAGGAGTAGGAGGAGAAGGAGGAGGAGGAGGAGGAGGAGGAGGAGGAGGAGGAGGAGGAGGAGGAAGACCTGTAACCGGAACTACAGTTTCAACTTTGCACCAGAGCCCACTAAATTTTAATTTTAGAAAATAAAAGAGGAGGAGGAGCAGGAGGAGGAAACAGAGGCAATTTCAACTGTAAGTACGTGCGTATGTATGTATGTCTGTGCGCTCGTTTGTGTGTATTTAACTAGTTGTGGTATACAAGAAAAGAGCAACGCTCGTTGGGTCCCGTCTCCTACTTTGAAAGTAGTGTGCGTATGCCTGTATGTGTGTGTGTGTACTTTTATGTATTACCTTATTGTAGTATACAGGAAAGGAGCAATTTTAATTGGGCTGCTACGTCATATATATATATATATATATGTATATGTATGTATGCATATATATATATATATATATGTATGTATATACATATGTATATATATATATGTATATATATATATATATATATATATATATATATATATATATATATATATATATATACAAAGGATTACAAAGGCGGAGCATGCCGACAGGAGACCTTTTGGTCCATATCTAGGTCGGATGCGAAAAAAATCATAATAATAATGAAATAGTAAATAAAAAACTATTATAATGTAAATAACAAATAAAATACATAAATAAATGCATGGTTATAGTTAAATAATAAACAAACAGGTAAATAGTAATGAATATATATATATATGTGTGTGTGTGTGTGTGTGTGTGTGTGTGTGTGTGTGTGTGTGTGTGTGTGTGTGTGTGTGTGTGTGTGTGTGTGTGTGTGTGTGTATGTGTGTGTGTGTGTGTATACATATACAAATATGAGTATATATGCATACATGTATATGCGCATATACGCACGTGTCTGTACGTGCAAGTGTCTGGGTCCGTATGAGGCGAATGGGCCGATCTGCTTTTGAGGTTGGGAATGGGAATTGCACTTGCGGGATTGCATTAATTCGATTCTCGTCCAGATCGGAATCGCAAATCCCAGATTCTTGCTGCGCCATCCCCGCCCCCCCCCTCCCACCCCAACTCCCCCTCTCTCTGTCTCTCAATCTCTCATTCTCTCATTCTCTCTCATTCTCTCATTCTCTTTCATTCTCTCATTCGCTCATTCTCTCATTCTCTCTCATTCTCTCTCATTCTCTCTCATTCTCTCATTCTCTCATTCTCTCTCATTCTCTCTCATTCTCTCATTCTCTCTCATTCTCTCTCATTCTCTCATTCTTTCATTCTCTCATTCTTTCTCATTCTCTCTCATTCTCTCTCATTCTCTCATTATCTCATTCTTTCATTCTCTCATTCTCTCATTCTCTCATTCTCTCTCTCTCTCTCTCTGTGTGTGTGTGTGTGTGTGTGTGCGTGTGTGTGAAAAATTAAATTTCCCTCATCCCCTCCCCTCCCCTCCCCTTCCGTCCTATTGAGGTCTTCTTCCAATGCACTCTCATACTATTCATTTCACCGGTCATAACCGATTTTTCTCATTCTCTCCTTCCCTC
>NC_134812.1:40605042-40615042 GCF_046742065.1 Oratosquilla oratoria
ACTGCAAACAAATTAATTGGATTTATAAGTAGACCCTTCGAGTTCAGAACTGAAGAAAATTTTCTTTATTTCTATAATGCCCTAGTCAGGCCTAACCTAGAATACTGCATACAGTGCTGGTCTCCATACTACAAGAAGGATATACAAAAGTTAGAAAAGGTACAACGCAGAGTAACAAAGCTCATCCCAAGGTTGAGGAACAAGCCATACGAAGAGCGCTTAAGGGAACTTAATTTGTTTAGTCTCTCGAAAAGGAGAATGAAAAGGGACCTAATTGAGATCTTCAAAATTATCAAAGGAATTGAAAACATGGACGTGGGGAAATATTTTAAAATTGACACCTTCAACGTAACTAGGACTAATGGATGCTAGATTGTAGGTAAACGTTTTCAAACAAACTTGGCCAAATACTCCTTCTTCACTCGCGTTGTTAAAATATGGAATGGTCTACCATCCAACGTCATTGATTGTTCCACTGTAGAGGTATTCAAAAAAAGCCTCAACATTTACTTAACTACAAATCCCCGACTAGAATTATTTTACTTATAGATAGATTATAGGGACATTTACTTAACTACAAATCCCCGTCTAGTATTATTTTACTTCTAGATAAATTTAGATTAAGTAACGAAAAAGCCTCGTGGGGACCGGTACGTTTGTTGCTGTCTGTTTGTTCATGCAATTCCATGTAACTCCTCCACCTATATCAAGTTTCAGTGCCAAGTGCCAAGGGTATGTATGGTAGGTAAGTAGGCAGTATGTCTACCCCGGGCGTCTTCGGGGGTACCAGACCCACCAGCAACCGGCAACAGTCGCTTGTCGTTCTACACCTGCATAGGAAACGGGGGCACTTCAGTGGATCATCCCACCTCTCCCCCCCCCCTTCTTCCAGTACTTTATAATGTCTTTCTGTGGAGCATTACCCATACTTCACCGCCCTTTCCTGCTCTTCCACCCTCCCACCCTGTCTTTCCTGCACTCCTCGCTCCCCCCCATTCCTCTGCTCCCTTTGTTTCTTCCTCTTCTCCCTCTATTCCCCCTCTTCTTCCTCTTCCACTTCTATTCCTCCTCTCCCTCTTCTATTCCCACTCTTCCCCTTTCTTCTCTCTTCCTCTCTATTTCTCCTTTTCCTATTCTTCTTCTTCCCCGTGCTCTCCTCTCTTCCTCTTTTTCCTCCTGTTTCCCACGTCCTCCCCAACTTCCCATTTTTCCTCTTCCCACTTCTCCTCTTCCCCTCTTCCTCTCCTCTTCCCCTCTTCCTCTCCTCTTCCGTTACCTTACGTCCCTTCTTCCCCTTCTTCCCCCTGTTTCCATCCTCTTACCCCTCTTTCCCCCCTCTTCCCCTATCCCCTCTCACTGTTACCCCTTTCCCCTCTTTTCCTTCCCCTTATTCCTTCTATCTTCCCCCCTCTTTCCCCCTTCCCCACCTCTCGTACCGTCTTCGCCCTCACGCTCCATTGCACCTGTATTCGCCAATACTAAAACCTCCTCTTCCTGCTCCTCCTCCTCCTCCTCCTGCTCCTCCTCCTCCTCTCCTTCTCCTCCTCCTTCTCTCTCCCCTTGTCCTCCTCCTCCTCCTCCTCCTCCTCCTTTTTTCAACATCATCCTCCCTTCCCCTTCACCACACTCCTCCCCCTCCTCTCCCCCACCTCACCTCTTTCTCTCCTGCTTTCTTAACCCCCCATTACCCCACTTTCTCCTTCACCCTGTATCTCCCTCGCCCCTTCACCTTCCCCCCTCACCCAGTATCCCCCCTCTATCCTCCATATCCTTCCCTCCTCCTTCACCCTAGCAACCTCCCTCTTTCCCTTCTTCCCCACCTACACCCTCCCCTTCTTCTTCCTCCTCACTATGTCTTCCCCTTCACCCTGCCTTCCTCATCCTATGCCACCTTCCCTCCCCTTCCTCCTCATCCTTTCCCCCTCCTCCTCCTCACCCCTTCTCCTCCTTCAATCTCTTCATCTTTCCCGCTCTCCTTCCCCTCCCCTCCTTCCCTCTCCCCTTCATTCCCCTCCCCTCTAGCCCCATCCTTCCACCTCCCCTCCTCCCCCTTTCCCCCCCTCTATCCCCTCCATATTTCCTTCCTCCCCAGTCTTGGGGAAGACAAAATCGTCGTGTACGTGACGAGATATTTACGGAGGGGTGGGGTGGGGGCTGGAGGAGGGGGGGAGGAGGGGAAGGCCATGAAATTCACTTACCACCACGATGAAGTGCTGCCGACGGTCGAGGAGGAGTAAGAGGAGGAGGAGGAAAAGTAAGGAGAGGAAAACGAGGAAGAAGAAGAAGAGGGTGATTAATCAGAATGAGGATGAAGAGGAAGAAGAAAAGGTTAAGGACTTCGGTGTTGAGGAGGTTAAGGAGACGTGTTGAGGTAGAAGGAGGGTGTAGGTGGGGGGGGGAGACAAAACGGGAAAAGAAGAAGGTCCTGATCCTTCAGCTATCCCTAACGACACTCCCCTTTCCCCAACACTCCCACCAACACTCCCACCATCCCCACCAATCCCCACCAAACGGTGGTGCAAGATTATCCACAAGGATAGAAGCACTGGTAACCTAGAGTACATGAAAACAACAACAACAACAACAACAACAACAACAACAACAACAACAACAACAACAACAACAACAACAACAACAACAACAACAACAGCAACAACAGCAACAACAACAACAACAACAACAACAACAACAACAACAACAACAACAACGACAACAACAACAACAACAACAACAACAACAACAACAACAACAACAACAACAACAACAACAACAACAACAAACCCGATCAACCGCCATTACCTTAAGCGGCCCATACACGATCAATTATATTGCGCAATTTCATTGTCAATACTCTGGAATGTGTATGGGCCGCTTTAGGCCAGCGTTTCTCAACCAGGGTTCCCCGGACCCCTAAAGTTCCGCAAAAGATCCCTAAGGGTTCCGCGAGGACAAGTGAGATATGCTAATGCACTTTTGATTTTTGATTTAATTTCATATATGTAATATAACTAAACACGCTCGATATATTCTTGGTTATTGTAATGATGTAATATAGACATTATCCTATCTAACCTATCATTACGATGAAAATAAAATGAGAAAGATATGTTTTTTTTTTTTTTTTTTTTTTTTTTTTTAGCAAGGCTTCCTTGAGACATGCAATTTATTTCAAAGGTTACGCAAGGGTAAAAAGGTTGAGAAACGCTGCCTTAGGCCGATGTCACATGGTCCGGTGCCGACGTTGCGGCTTGTTGGCTATAGCGAGTTTTCCTCGATGATTTACTAGACTCAAAAGGTTATGATAGTGCTGTAACCAGAGGGAGATGATAATTGTTAAATTGAGCTTTGGCTATCACCAGGTGATTTTATTAAGCTAAATGAATTTGCCCATAACACTGATCAACAAAACTTACTAAAATACCTGCCCCACAAGCAAAAGTAGGTGAACTTGATATATTTTTTCTGCTCATTTCAAATATGTTTTCAGATTTTTTTTAATCAGGAATAGTTTTTCTGTGATAGCATATTAAATTTTGAGCAATTATAACTAATAAATGAGGCTGATGTTTCAATTAAACTTATCTTTATAATGTAGATATGTATGATTTTCGAGTGTATTTTACTTCTGAGAGATTCCTTTTTAGTGTCCAACAGTAATCAGCCAATACTGAAGAGCTCCACTTCCCTTGTTCAGAATGTCCTGGTGAAACATCTCACCGTGCTCGTCACTGACGGCGCCACGATTTGCAGGGAAAAAGTCCAAGTGAGAGTCTAGGAAGTGGATTTTTAGGCTCATATTGAATCTTAAGGCCTTGTAGAATGTCAGAAGCTCTTTTACGATTTCAGAATAGTTATTTGCTTTGTGACTCCCTAAAAAGTACGCAAACTTTCTTAAATAACAGCCATACAGCTTTTTCAAGATCTTCGTCAAAATTCTGTCTCTCATGAGCTCCATAATCTGTGGTCCAATAAAAATACCTATTTTGATTTTTGCGTCCCTTACTCTAGGAAACTCGTTTTTCAAATATGTGAATCCTTTGCCAGTTCTATCCATATCTTTAACAAAAATTTCATCAACCCTAGCTTAATATGCAAAGGAGGCAAATAACTTTTCTTTAAATCAATAAGAGGAAGACTGACAACATTCTTTTCTCCTGGGATCAGAGATCGTTTCGGCCACATATTCTTTTCATAATTATATTTTTCCCAACTATCCTACTCACAGAGAAAGCAACAAAACTTTGCATAACTCAGCTGCATTCCGAGTAAAGTGCCACAACCTTTAGGTCACCACAGATATTCCAATTATGATCTTCACACTTATTTATTTATTTATTATTATTATTATTAATATTATTATTATTATTATTATTATTATTATTATTATTATTATTATTATTATTATTATTATTATTATTATTATTATTATTATTATTATTATTATTATTATTATTATTATTATTATTATTATTATTATTATTATTATAATTATTATTATTATCATTATTATTATTATTATTATTATTATTATTATTATTATTATTATTATTATTATTATTATTATCATTATTATCATTATTATTATTATTATTATTATTATTATTATTATTATTATTATTATTATTATTATTATTATTATTATTATTATTATTATTATTATTATCATTATTACTATTGTAATAGAAGCTTCATACTCTCATATGTTTCCTTCATGTTAGCTGCATGGGCCAGAGGAACAGAAGGAAACTTATTTCCATTGTGGAGCAAAACAGCTTTCAGGTTCACTTTTGAAGAATCAATAAACAAGCGCCACTCATTCCTGTCATATTTATGGTTAAGTTCCTCCATAACAGAATATACATCATTGCAAAACACCACACAATGTTCAAGTGAGAAAAACTGTTCAAAATCAAATGTCGCTTATGATAAAAACTAACTTTGGATTCTTTCTGGAGAAGATTCCAGCCCTTTAACCTGGAAGTAAGAAGTTCAGATTTTTTTTTCTTTTTTTACAAGTTTAAATCCCGCACAAGATCATTCAGATCTTCCTGACTTAATAAATGTGGTCCACTTGAAGAACATATTGGCTGAAAGTACATAACAATCGTACGCAATGTTCCTAAACTCAGTGTTGCCAACAGCTTGATTGAATTTTATCCCACGTAACACACGTAACGTAACATACCGTGGAACACAAAATCTGTGGGTGATGGAAAACATTTGACATCATTTTTGGATTCTCAATGCAAAAATATATGGGATACAACTATTATTTTCCTTGGGACAGGTTCTTTGTTGACCAGTGTATAATCTACCCGCATACGGCGCCGCCATCTAATGTGACACCGGCATTAGTGTAGTGTAAAGGCCGGTTATTACTGGGCAAATTATCGTCAACTGTTGTGAATTCGAATAGCCAGAGGACGACTTGGCTTCTAATATTCTAGATATCCTTAAGAACATTTCAAGAACGTATCTAACGTTTATCTTAAGTCATCATTTAATTTGTTGATATATGACGTAAAGATGATTTGACATTTGGAGGTTCGAAGAATCAAATGATTGTAACCGAAGTCGTCTCTACTCAAACGAACTCATAAGAGTTGACGGAAATCGTCCCAGTGTGAAGCGGTATTTTAGCCTGCGTCCGAGAAGATTTGCGGTTTGTACGCTACATGACCTTCAGGTTGCGGCACCTGTAGGGCTGCCACGGTCATCCACTGTCCATCCAGCAATCTGTCAACCTGGCCATCCGCAAGACAAACACGACAGAGGAACTGCGTCGGTCGAAAAGGGAGGGGAAAGAAAAGGGGAGGGGGGGAGGGGGAGAGGGAGGAAGCAGTCTTTCGATCAAAGGCCAAAAGGGGAAATGGGGGGAGGTAAGGGGGGTTGAAGAGTGAAGAAGAAGAAGAAGAAGAAGAAGAAGAAGAAGAAGAAGAAGAAGAAGAAGAAGAAGAAGAAGAAGAAGAAGAAGAAGAAGAAGAAGAAGAAGAAGAAGAAGAAGAAGAAGAAGAAGAAGAAGAAGAAAAAGAAGGAGAAGAAGAAGAAGAAGAAGAAGAAGAAGAAGAAGAAGAAGAAGAAGAAGAAGAAGAAAAGAAGAAGAAGAAGAAGAAGAAGAAGAAGAAGAAGAAGAAGAAGAAGAAGAAGAAGAAGAGGAAGAAGAAGAAGAAGAAGAAGAAGAAGAAGAAGAAGAAGAAGAAGAAGAAGAAGAAGAAGAAGAAGAAGAAGAAGAAGAAGAATAGGGAATAAAGCGGAAATCCAAATAAAACGAAAGTCGGAATTTGCGATGGAGGAGAGATGGAGGGATGGTATTTCACTATTGGTCTTGAGCTTAGCGAGGGCGGGAGGAGGAAGAGGAGGAGGAGACGAAGAAGGAAAAGGAGGAGGAGGAGAAGGAGGAGGAGGAGGAGAAAGAGGAAGAAAAAGGAGAAGGACAAGGAAGAGTAAGTGGAGACGAGGAAGGATAAGGAGGAGGAGAAGACGAAGAAGGTAGAGGTGGAGGAGAAGGAGGATATGAAGGAGGAGGAGAGGAGGAGATGAAGAAGTACAAGGAAGACGAGAAGACGAAGAAGGTGGAGGGAAAGGAGGAAGAGTAGGGAGAAGAAAAGGGAGACAAAGAAGGTGGAGGAGGAGGAGGAGAAGACAAGAAAAACGAATGCAGGTACAGGGGAGTGGGGAAGGAAAGGAAGTGGAAGAAAACAAAACCACGGAAAGGACACATATCCCTCGCTGGAAACGTAATTAATATGCTTGTAAGGGTGTGGGGGGAAGCCCCCCTCTCTATCATTCTCTCTCTATCTCTCTCCGTCCCCCCCTCTCTCTCTCTCTCTCGCTCTCTCTCTCTTTCTCCCCCACTCTCTCTCTCGTTTAGAAGAGACAGGAAGCAGATCATGCTGATCATGTTAGACAAAGTAATGATATTTGTCGTGCGGCTCAAGTTAGATTTCTTTTCGCCTGAAATGAAAATGAGTTTTGCCCAGCGCGGCGGCGGAGGCGGCAGGGTCTCCTCTGCTCACCCCCCCCACCTGCCTTCCTCCGAGGAGGTCTGGAGGCCGGTCGGGGTTGTCCTCCTTCTCTTCCTTCTCCTCTTCTTCTTTCTCCTTCTCCATCTCCTGCTGCATCTCCTGCTCCTCCTCCTGCTCATGCTCCTCCTCCTCCTCCTGCTCCTCCTCCTCCTCCTCCTCCTCCTGCTTCTCCTCCTCCTACTGTTCCTGCTCTTCTTCCTTCTCCTCCTCCTCCTCCTCCTCCTCGTACTGCTCCTGCTTCTGTTCCTCCTCCTGTTCCTCCTGTTCCTCCTCCCCCTTCTTTTCCTCCTCCTACTTCTTCTGCTCGACCTCCTCCCATTCCTCCTCCTCTTCCTCTTCTTCCTCCTTGTCCTCCTCGTCCCCCTCGTCATCTTCGTTTTCCTCTTCTTCCTCTTTCTCCTCGTTCTCCTCTTCTTCCTCTTTCTCCTCGTCCTCCTCGTCCTCCTCGTCCTCCTCTTCCTCCTCTCCCTCTTTTTCCTCCTCGTTTTCCTCGTCCCCCTCTTCTTCCTCTCCCTCCTCCTTCTATTCTTCCTCCTCTTTCTCCGTGTCTTCCTCGTCCTCCTCGCCACCTCTTCCTCCTGCTCCTTGTCCTCCTCCTCCTCCTCCAAATGAAACCCATTCTCTCGCCTTTCGAGGACCCATAATGAAGGTTTGAGGTCCTGAGTAACACTTGCGTCTTGCCCCTAAGTCCTTTGGTGCAGTGGTAAGATTTTTTTTTATCTATATTTATATATTTTTAGTTTGCTCATCTTTTTATTCTATAGTAGTAGATTTTAGTCGTTATCAACCATGGTCGATGAAAGTATTTTATCTATTCTATTTATTTTCATTTATGTATTAAGATATTCTTATTTTTTCATTTATTTACTTATTCATCTATCTATTTACTTGCTTATTTATTCATTCAATCACTCATTCTTTTACCTGTTTATTCATTTATTCTGTTTATCTATTTTCTATCAATTTCATCTAATTATCGAGCCCACGGTGGGCCTCAATTGGGGTTCAGGAAACCTTTTGGGTAGGGGTTGGTTAAGCACAGAATTTTCCCAAGGAGGTCCGAGGACACCACAAAGTGGTTGGTGGCTGCCAGGTGGCTTTATTCACTGTTGGACTCTTCCTGGGTGGGGGGAGGGGTGGAAGAGTCAGCATTACCCCCCAAACCCCCTACCTCCCCATCACACCCTGTGTGACGATCTCGCGTGGACGATAAAGGGGTCTCTGTTGGTCGGGATGCCCCCATTGGTCCCCAAGGTGCTCCTGGTCTGATTAAAATCGTCAATACTTAGCCAGAGCAAGACTTGCAAAACGCGTCGCAGCTTTGAAGAGGTTATGCTCCCCGTACTGGAGAATGGTGGTACAAAAAAAAAAAAAAAAAAAAAAAAAAAAAAAAAAAAAAAAAAAAAAAAAAAAAAAAAAAAAAAAAAAAAAAAAAAAAAAAAAAAAAAAAAAAAATCATGATAATAATAAAATAAATAAATAAATAAGTGAATAGATAAATAAGATAAATAAATAAATCAATAAGATAAATAAATAACTCAATAAATCAATAAATGAAATAAAATAAAATGAATAGATAAATAAATAAATAAGTAATAGATAAATAAATGGAATGTTTTTAAAGGCTTCAATTTCACAATAAATACTTATTGACAGTATGATAAAGTTATTTGGTTACGATTGCAACAATTATTAAGGCATGGTACTGATCAGTATGCCCGGTAAGGTGCTTCCACGTGTGTTGCTGTTAGCACGGGTTCGAGTCCCTCTGCTCAAGTTTCAGATGATCATTGGCGGAGTATCGTGGGGTTGCGGATGTTCAGACTCGAGGCAAGAATCAGTATAATTTCTTTTTTATTTGTTTATTTGTTTGTTTATTCAATTGTTTTTTTTTTCTCTGCGTCTTCCACCTCATTATGGACCAAAAGGTCCGCTGTTGGCATAATCCTCTATTGCCATCTCTCGCCTTTTGTTTCAATTGATCATCATCATCATCATCATCATCATCATCATCATCATCATCATCATCATCATCATCATCATCATCATCATCATCATCATCATCATCATCATCATCATCATCATCATCATCATCATCATCGTCATCATCATCTTCTCCTTCTCCTTCTTCTTCTTCTTCTTCTTCTTCTTCTTCTTCTTCTTCTTCTTCTTCTTCTTCTTCTTCTTCTTCTTCTTCTTCTTCTTCTTCTTCTTCTTCTTCCTCTTCTTCTTCTTCTTCTTCTTCTTCTTCTTCCTCTTCTTCTTCTTCTTCTTCTTCTTCTTCTTCTTCTTCTTCTTCTTCTTCTTCTTCTTCTTCTTCTTCTTCTCCTTCCTCCTCCTCTTCATCATCATCATAATCATCATCATCTTTTCCAAGTTCTTCTTCTTCTTCTTCTTATTTCCCAAGTTATTATTTTTTTTAAGAAATGGGGGCAATAAGAAGGTAATCTTCATTGATTGCTTCAGGTGCAACAGAGTGTAGCGTATTAATCGTTCTTTCTTCCATCTTGCTTTCCTTCTTCCTTTTCCTCCTCCTCTCCCCCCTCTCTTTTTTCTCACTGTCTTCCTCCCTTCTTCCCTTCCTCCCTCCTTCCCTCCTTTCCTCTTCCCCTCCTACCACCCCTCTTTCCTTCATTCCTTCTTCCCCTCTTTCCTCCCTCCATTCGTCGCCCACCTCCCTTCCCTCCCTCCCCTCTCTCCCCTCTCTCCCATCTTCCTTCTCTCACTTGCTGTTCGTGACAACGAAACGTTCCCCCACCACCACCACCACCACCACCACCACCACCACCACCACCACCACCACCACCACCACCACCACCACCACCACCACCACCACCACCACCACCACCACCACCACCACCACCACCACCACCACCACCACCACCACCACCACCACCACCACCACCACCATTAGCCGGGAGGTGGTGACGCGTCCCTACGAAAGACGCCCCATCCCGTCCGTCCCACTCCGTCGT
>NC_134812.1:40622542-40625042 GCF_046742065.1 Oratosquilla oratoria
CCCTTGAGCGAGAAGTAGGCATCCTACAGGTTTTTTTTCGGGCAGATTACGTGGGAGTAGGGGGGAAGTATCGGAATATAGTTTAAGCAATAGAAACAGCTCAGAGAGGGACTGTGAAAAGAATTACCAAAGCAGGTGGAGGGAGGATAAAGTTAAAGTTTACTAAACAAATAGTAGAAGCGTAATAAACAAAATTTATTTGCTGCGAGGTAAAGCATACGTAGAGAATTTTGATAATATAGCTATTACTGAATCCTGGATCAACATGGGTGATAAACATTTCCTTCCGGAAATCGAAATAGAAGGATATAATTTTTTCTTTCCTTTTCACAAGGACAGGGTTGGCAGGAATGGGGGAGGAGTACTTTTCGTTAAAAATACAATAAACTGTATTATCAACAATTCAATTAAGAAAGAGGATAGTACGGAATCTATTTGGTTGGAGATTATAGGCAAGAAAGTTATTATTGGCATCCTATATAGACCTCCTAACCTCAGGATTGAGCAGACTAATCCCCTGATTCATGAAATTTGCAGAGCGTCTCAGTACAAAAACGTTGTGATCATGGGAGATTTTAATTATATAAACATTGACTGGGAAATTTTAGTAGGAGATCAGGAAGCAAAAAAATTCTTGAATGTGGTGCAGGATAATTTCCTAAAACAAATGATTACCGATCCTACGAGGGGAGAAAATACTCTGGAGTTACTTTTGACTAATAATGAGCACCTAATAGATAACGTAAAAGTGGGAGATAGTCTAGGCTCTAGCGACCATCAAAAAATAAGATTTGATATTATTTGGGAAGAATTAAAAAGAACGAATAACGTCCAAGTACCAAACTTCAGGAGAGCCAATTTTGGTAAGATTAAAACCCATTTGATATTGAATATGAAATGTCATACGGATGATTCGGTCATCACCAGTGCGGTCAAGAGTCGGGACATGACCAGGGGTCAGGTCATAATCATGGGTCAGGTCATGACCAGGGGTCGGGTCACGGAGGGTAATATGCATATCTTGGGTCAGGTCACTTGGGGGCGTGGGTAAACAGCCAGGTCAGCAATTTGGAAGAAATGTATAGTAATCTAACTGATTTAATCATTAATGCACAAAAGACATTTATCCCCCTGAAGTCAATACGGAAGAATAGTAATACCCCCAAATGGATGACGGATAGACTGAAACATGAGATTGGAATGAAAAGAGAACTTTACGTAAAAATAAAAAACGGGGAAACACACCTTAGATGAAGATATAACGAAATGGCAAAGCTGATTAAAAAGACTACACGTACAGCGAAACGTAACTATGAAATTAAGGTTGCCAGTCAAGCAAAATCCAACCGTAAGAGTTTCTTTCATTTCTATAGAACAAAAAATAAAGAAAGAATTGGCCCAATTATTACGATAAAAATGTCATAATAGAGTGCTTAAACAGTGTAAATTTGAAATCTGCGACCAGTTAACTGAAATATTTAATAAATCGGTAGACACTGGTTTTATGCCTACTGCTTAGGAGCAGGCAAACGTTTCTGTTTTTAAGAAGGGAGAATAAATCGTCTATATGCAACTACAGGCCAATCAGTTTGACATCGGTTATATGTTTAATGCTTGAATCAATAATAGTAAATAGACTCAGAGAACACATCGAAAGACATCATTTAATTTGTGACACACAGCATGGTTTCTCCAAGGGTAAGTCATATGTGACTTATCTTCTATCTTCTTATCACTCAAGTATATAAGGCGTCAGATAACAATGATAATTACGATGTGATTTACCTTGACTTTAACAAAGCGTTCGACAAGGTATCACACCAGAGACTACTAAATAAAATCAAAGCCCATGGCATAGGAGGAAAAATGTTAAAATGGATTAAAGCTTGGATCAGTAACAAAAAAGAGCGGGTCACCATAAATGGAGTAAAATCCAGGTGGGGCAATATTACTAGTGGGGCTCCCCAGGGCTCGGTTTTGGGTCCCTTGTTGTTCATTATGTACATAAACACTTAGATGATGGGATAAATAGTGATGTTAGTAAGTTCGCGGATGACACTAAAATAGGACGCCTAATTAGGTCAGGAGACGGCGCAAAGATTCTGCAGGATGATCTTAACAAATTATTCACATGGTTGGTGAAATGGCAAATGACCTTCAATATCTCTAAGTACAGCGTGTTAAACGTAGGACCACACAACCCCGAAAATAGATACAGCTTAGGTAACACGTTTTTAGAGAAAACTGAGCACGAGAGAGACTTGTGAGTTCTAGTGAATCCGGTAATTATTAAACTCTATCTAGCAATAGTTAGACCCATCTTTGACTATGCGGTACCGTTTTGGTCTCCGTCCTACAGAATGGACATCAATTCACTAGAATAGGTACAGAGAAGAATGACCAAAATAATACATGGACTCAGAAATTTGCCTTACGAAGTGAGGCTTAGACACCTTGACTTACACTCTCTGGAAAGACGCAGAGTGCAGGGTGATCTAAT
>NC_134812.1:40640042-40657542 GCF_046742065.1 Oratosquilla oratoria
CTAACCTAACCTAACCTAGCCAAACTTAGCCTAGCCTAGCCTAGCCTAGCCTAGCCTAGCCTAGCCTAGCCTAACCTAACCTAACCTAACCTAACCTAACCTAACCTAACCTAAACTAACCCAATCTCAGAATGAACTTGTTAAGATCAGCCACCCCAAATATTAGCTTGTAAAGATAAACAACCCTCTGGTAATCTGGGGTTCCAAATCTTTACAACGTCCTGTAAACTCGTTACTTCCAACTTGTGGGTTTACTCTTATTTTGCTCTCCCTTAGGAGGGAGGGAGGGAGGAGGGGGATAGTGGAGAGGGGAGTTGAGAGAGGTGGAGGTGAATGGACAAGTCGTGAAGAGAGTGGAGAGGAAAGAAGGGACGAAGGGAAGTGGAGTAAATTGGAGGAGAAGGGAGGGGAGTAGAGTGAAGATATGTGGAGTGGACTGGAGTGGAAGAGAAGGAGGTGAATGGAGTGTAGTGCAGCGCAATGGATATATGTGGAGTGGTGTTAGATTTGTTTTTCTTTTTTATGTATATCTTGTTGGGATTTTGTCAAAATTAGGGAACCCAACCTTTACATGTCAAGAACAGCTAACCCAATTACCCCCATATAAAGAATGGCAAACCCAATGTTTTCATATCAAGAAAAGCAAACCCTTAACAAATAAACTCCTTTACTGATAAACGAACAATTAACCTAATCTAACTTAACCTAACCTAACCTAAGCATTTTTTATTTAGACTCATTTTAGAAAACATTTTCACCCTTAACAAATAAACCCCTTTACTGATGAATGGACAATTAACCTAAGCTAACCTAACCTAACCTAAGCATTTTTTATTTAGACTCATTTCAGAAAACATTTTCACCTCTTCAGCCCAAACTTGGATATTTATATATTTTTTTATATATTTGTGTGTTCCATGTGTCTTAGGTATTCTATATATTTATGTGGTTATTTGTTTTTATATATTCATGTGTATTTGATTATATACTTATGTGTTTTATGTGTATTTCATATATGTATGCGTTTATGTGTTTTTATAAAGTCGTGTATATTTTTTTACTGTGTTTCATGTGTATTTCGTATATTTTCGTTCGTTTTCATCTATTTACGCGTAATTGCTTATATATTTTTGTGTTTCATGCTTATCTTTATGTTTACGTGGATATGTGATTTTATACATTCATGCACATTTACTTACATATTTATGTGTTCGAGTGAATAAACACAGACAGAGGATAGGTGTTCAACACCTGGAAGAGTTCGAATCACCGTCTCACGAATCCTGTTCGAAACCTTCACTTCGGTCCTCTGGAGTGAAGAAAAGCGATTCGAATCGCTGTGAAATGATATTTAATTGCCATCGCTTAAGCATTGTTGACACGGGATCCGCGGCTAGTTTAGTAGCCGCTAGTTCTAGCGACTTATAAACTATCCCTCTACTTGTCCAATGCCAGCGGAAAGTTAGTAAACTTGACTCCAAACTATCCTAGTGCTAACATCTACTTCAAAGAGCAAAGAAAGTCTATGAAGTGGGATTATTTTGTGTATGTCATTAGCGGGACACGTACTGTTCACACAAAAATTTGTGACACAGGGCATATCCAGACGAATTAAACATATTGATACCCTGTTCATAAACTACAATCACAGAGTAATACAAAACATAACAGATTTTTTTCCTGCCTTTGATACCGTCAGTCCACTGAGTTTTGCAATCTAAGTAAGTAAAAGCTTCGTTTTATTTTAATTGTGTACAACTACGCGATATAGCATTAGAAAATTAAATATTAAATTTGTAAATTATAATATGTGAACGTAATATGCAATTTTCTTGGCGGAAAAAAATACCTTGCTACAAGCAAATATACTAACGAACGAAGTCGCTAGCATAGGATCGGGACGCCATCTTGTCGTTTGTCAAGTGTTTGTCGTCTGCCCGGTCCAGTTGAAATGTCAGTTACATGATGGACATCACTTTGTACACCGGTTATTCTTCCACCCCAGGTGATGTTAACAAGCGGTTTTATAAAGACAACAAGGCTTCTCTAGAGTTTCTGAGAGAACCGAACCAGGGGACCGGGAGGTACACACTCAAACTATCGAGCTGCTTTGGCGTGACGTAAAAGAGTGGACACTGAGGCCTGGTGTACGCTCTCGGTACTTCCGCCAGTACCTCGCGAGGTATACATTATAGGTCGATAGCCTTAAAGATAAAAAAAAAAGGTATATATCCTTAAAGGAATGCTATGGAGCTGAAATCCATGCATTCCTTCAAGCTATGAGAAACCTTTATACCACACAGTTAGAGTGATTGAATATCCATCACGACGACGACGACGACGACGATCCGGATGACAATTACAGGTACCGATTTACTAAATACAGGTTAGGTTTAGGTTTAGGTTTAGGTTTAGGTTTAGGCTTAGGTTAGGTTAGGTTAGGTTAGGTTAGGTTAGGTTAGATTAGGTTAGGTTAGGTTAGGTTAGGTTAGGTTAGGTTAGGTTAGATTAGGTTAGATTAGATTAGATTACACGAATTTACTTTCATTTCATTTCTTCGACGTCGGCATCTATCAAAACAAACAAGTCGTTAGTTACGAAATCTGTTTTAGCAATATTTTGGTTTTTTATTTCCGCCAAAAAATTACATATTTCGTTGATATATTATTATCTACAAAATTTATAATTATTTTTCTATTGCTATATCGCGTAGTTGTGCACGCTTGAGAAAGGAAAGGAAACTACCTTCTCAGGACTTTAGAGGAGAGAAGTGGAGGTGAGTAGAGCTGAGGTCGAAGTGAATGGAGTAGGGGTGGAGTGAGTCGACATAGTACATAACGATTACGAATTGCAAATTTCTAATACTATTAGAAAAAATAATGTTATGTTGACATTCTTTGTCGCTGTATGGGAAAACCACAAGCTGATTAATCGGAATAGTTTTGTAGGACATTGTAAAGATCAGCAACCCCAAAAATGAGCTTATAAATAAAAATCTCCCAGTTACAATCGTTCAATTAAGGATAGCCCAACCCCATCCAACCCAGCTTAACCCAACCCAACCTAACCCAATCCAACCTCAGAATAAGCTTCGTTAAGATTAGCCATCCCAAATATTAGCTTGCAAAGATAATCAACCCTAAGGCACTCTGAAGTTATGAATTTTTATAACGTCCGTTTTGTATTTCTTTACTCTGATAATGACGTTAGAATTGGTGAAGGAATAATGTTGGTTGTGTTGCCTTTGAGCCAAGTGAAAAGGATATTAAATTTTGAGTCATTGTCGCAATAAGTAAAGTTTTGAAACTTAATGTAGACCAATCATGTATACTGAAAAAATGAACAGTTGTGTTAATTGTGCTCTTTCATCTTATTATTTCTTTAGTTAGAATATATTCAAATATCTGAAAAAAGTGCGTGCATTTTGTCGATTGGTCAATACACCGGTTGCGTCATCGGAAGCGTGCTGGTCACGCATTCGCTTAGTTATCGGTTCGAATCCTGCACTCCTCACCTATTTCCAGAAGCAAATGACTGTGTTACTTGCCTCCCCCTAACAATCCTGAGAGTGCATAAAGTTGACGGCTTCGGCCACAGTTACTCAGCGCCTCCTGGCATAGGCTCCTCACCACCCCTCACCTCAGTCTGACTAGTCTCTGTTGCGGCTTTGTTAAAGTTCCCCCCAGAAATAACTAATTTTTCTCTCATTTATGTGGGGAGGGCGCGCTCGCTGCGCGGCGACAAAGGTGACGTCAACTGTAGACGGACAGGAAGCACTGGAAGACGAAGACCAGCCCGCCGTCGCCGTTCCCCCGCCTCGCTGGCCAATCCACAGGGGAGAATCCAGGGCAACAAGACACCAGTGCAGCGCTACAGAAAAGAGAACTTTTAACTAAATTATAAACACGACTAACTAAACCAACGTACGAAATACAAGGAAACGCACGACAATGGCGCGAGATTGCCCACAAGTACAATGAACGCTGATAAAGTCCAGAACAAAAACAAAAGCAAAACTCCTCAGGGAGACTACACCCTGTTAAGTCTCGACAAGTCTGCTTGGAGACGGTCTTCTGTTGCCAACAAAGCCATTGTAAGATTCGTAAGAAAAAAAAAAATGTACTTAACCAAGTAGCCTCAGCCCGTTCATTAGTGACCGGAGAGTAGACCAACCGTCCGAGGGCGACTAACTACCTTTCCAAACATCGAAAGACTCAAACAACCACTCCGGCTAGAGGCTCTGTGGGGCGAGACCTTCTTCGACCATAAGGTTTCAGAGACCAGATTAGGAGTGGAAGGGAGGGAAAGGGCTGGAGGAAAAGAGGTGGAGGGGAGAAGAGAGTGAGGAGGAGTGGAGGAAAAGAGGAATGAAAGGGGAGGAGAAGAGAAGAGAGAGAGGAAGGAGTGAGGGGGATGTGGTAATTCCATTATGACGCGCCATTAAACGTCCCCGCCTCGTTTTCGTCTTGTATATCATCATCATCATTATTACGACTGAAATGGAGGCCCCGTCACGACCCACCCCAACACTCTCCGCCCCACTGTCTTCCTCTTCCCCCTCCCCCTTTCCAACCCCACTTGCCTCCTATTCTGACCTCCCCCATCCTCCCAATTTCGAACCCTCTTGCTTACACTCCTTTCCTAAATTCTCGTCCATCCCCTCCCCTCCCCTCCTTTCCTCTCCCTTCTCCTCTTTTCATTCTCCCCTTCCTCTCCCTTCCCCTCCTTCTTCCCTCCCTTCATCTCCCCTCCCTTCCTCTCCCTTCTCCCCTTCCTCTCCCTTCTCCCCTTCCTCTCCCTTCTCCCTTCACTCTCCCTTCCCTCCCTCTTCCCTCCCTTCCTCTCCACTCCCTTCCTCTCCCCTCCCTCTCCTCCCTTCCTCTCCCTCCCTTCCTCTCCCCTCCCTTCCTCTCCCCTCTCTTCCTCTCCTCTCCCTCTCCCCTCCCTCTCCCCTCCCTTCCTCTCCCCTCCCTTCCTCTCCCCTCCCTTCCTCTACCCTCCCTTCCTCTCCCCTCCCTTCCTCTTCCCTCCCTTACTCTCCTCCCCTTCCTCTCCCCACCCTTCCCCTCCCCTCCCCTCCCCTCCTTGCCCCTCCACTCCTCTCCCCTCCTTTCCCCTCCTCTCTCCTCCCCTTCCCTCCCCTCCTTGCCCCCTCGCCCTCCACCTCCTCGCCCTCCACCTCTTCGCCCTCCCCCTCCTCGCCCCTCTCCCCCCCTCCACGTACCCAGTGCCCCTTTCCTTTTTACGTCCTACAATCCTTGGATCTAGCCCACCCCGAAAACTCCAATTTTAAAGTTTCCTATGTACAGACCTTTGTACGCCTTTGTCTTCCTCGTCCTCCTTTTTCTCCTCCTTTTTCTCCTCTTTTTTCACCTCCTTTTTCTCCTCTTTTTTCTCCTCCTCCTACTCCTCCTCCTCCTTTTCTTCCTCCTCCTCCTACTCCTCCTCCTCCTACTCCTCCTCCTCCTACTCCTCCTCCTCCTCCTACTCCTCTTCCATCTCTTCCTCCTCCTCCTCTTCCTCCTCTTCCCCCTCCTCCTCCTCTTCCCCCTACTCCTCTTCTTCCCCCTCCTCCTCCTCTTCCCCCTCCTCCTCTTCCATCTCCTCCTCCTCCTAGGGTGTACGTCCACATGTGTTAGCATTATAACGTGACACATGACATGTTGCCCAGGGGGACCGGAATACCGGGTTCCAGTTCCCTCTCAGGTGGAATGCGTCCACACCGTGCGCCTTCGTGTCTGTGACATGTTGGTGACATGAACTTGACCCATGTAATGACGATGAGGACGTAGGCATTGGAATTGTAGACATCGTCATTATCTCGTAGCGGTGGCCATACAGAACCAGTAACATTTACTACATCTATTATTATTATTTTTTTATAAACTATAAGTAATATTACAACTATTTAAGTTCACATACTAAGTACATGTTCTGTGATCTACACCGTAAATAAATGTGATATTGATTATCATTTATAAACAAAATGTGTTAAAAAAAGTATAAACGTTTGGGAAATCTCGTAAACGTTCAGGATTTTGTGTGGCTGCCATGAGGACACCATAGATTGCACAGAAACCTCTCCGTTGCTGTTTGTGCCCGTAATACAGCTTGATCGACAGAAAATTGTTTTTATATTCAAGAGACCTTGTGTATGCGGACACGTGTTGAGTCCTAAATGGGGAGAAATTTATTTGGAGATTCCTGAAACGGCCTGGCTCAGAAGCTAGTGTCCGTGACAACAATAAGATAATGATAATAATGATTGGTTTATTGAGTTAACAGTGGTAGTGATACACTGACAACATACAATTTGAGCTAATTTTAGGACTAGATTGGACTGAATTAATGATGTGCACTATGGACGGAATGGCGTCGTTCTTGTACCGGTCAGTCCTCGGTGCTCTGATCGGCACGAGTTTGTTGTTGTACCTGGTGGAGTGACGTGGAAGGGAGGCGTTGGAGGGGAGGAAGTGCCGGTGATGAGGGCGAGTAGATCTTCCTCAAACTTCCTCATTGCCTTCCGATGCCTCTCAGACAGCTTTGGGAGATTCAGGGTGGTTAGACCATTGTTACAGTCATGCATGTGGGTGTGCGTGCACCCAAAGAACAATGCTCAGCTCGATCTTCCCATTACATGGGGAGAAGTGTACCACAGCTGAATAGAACACCGTGGTAGCTAGAATAAAATGACCAGTGGCTTCTGGCACGGAAGGGAGAACACTTCCCCCACCTCTCGTGATCGACTTTTCCTGACACCAAGGCAGTTTTTGCTGTCAGCAGGTGAGCCTGTGCGGCAGGCTTACCCAAAGTGGTTGACGAGTGTAGCTTAGGTTAGGTTACGTAAGCCTAAAGCTGAAAACATAAGAACATAAGAATGGAAGAGACTGTAAGAGACCACAAGGCCTACACTAGGCAGTTCCATGTCCATTACCAAGCTGAATTTGTAAAAAAAAAAAGTGGTGTAGGGAAAACAACTGACCCGTTCCTGCTGCTGTCACCTAACGATTTTATTCAGCTCGGAAAGAGACCCAACCGTTCTCATAGGGAGCGGTGACGGTCTGTGTCGAAGTCACACTCGGTCGCTCAGAACGACGCCAGGTGATTTTATTCACCGCGATGGAACTCCTCGCCTTGCTTTCCATCGAGAGGGGAGAAATCCGCGTTTCCTTACCTTGAGAGGGGTTAGGGGGATTCCAGGATTCCAGGATTCCAGGTAGCGTGGGAGAAAAAAAAAATTCTCCAGATGTAAATATAGGAGTCCATGAGCCTACGCCAGAAGGCGCTGAGTAGTTGCGGTCGAGACCGTCCCCTTTGTCCTGTGTACGCGCTCTCGGGAGTTCTGGAGCTGGTGACTGGTCACTCATTGCTGGGAATAGAATAGTAAACGAGTGCGGGACTCGAACCCGTGACTAAGAAAAAGCGAAACTCGTTGGTACACTTCCGACGGCACAACCAGAGCACGTTTTTTAAATTTAGAGGACTAACATTTATTGATCCCACTGAATATTTAGAGAAAAAAATATTACACTATTTGCTTGTGTCATTTGAGTCAGAAAGCAAGTTGGTTTTGTGTTTTGATTTTGACAAACAATATCTTACGTCTCGCATGTCAACAAGTATTTCTCTCTCTCTCTCCCTCTCTCTCTCTCTCTCTCTCTCTCTCTCTCTCTCTCTCTCTCTCTCTCTCTCTCTCTCTCTCTCTCTTTCTCTTTCTCTTTCTCTCTCTTTCTCTTTCACTCTCACTCTCACTCTCTGTAGCAGTTAGTTTGGGCTACACAGTGGAAGAGCAGAGAGATACCCTCTTCGGGCTTTCTTGGTTTATTTGGAAAGATTGTATTTACAGTTTGGCATATAATCTCCTGAAGGAAAAATGTCTTCCCTACAGAGTCTAAGGGAGAGTGTCTTCCATAGTCTCCTCTGTGGCGACACGGTCTCCCGTTTATATATTTTTTATTTATTTGTTTATTCATCTTTTTATTTATCATTATTTTCTATTTGCATCCGACCTAGTTATGGACCAAAAGGCCTCCTGTCGGCATGTTCCTCCTTTGTAATCCTTTATGTCAGGCGTAGGTTGTCAGATATATAATATGTTTGGGATTATATGTATTAGCTATATTGTAATGGGTTTATCAACATTATTTGTGGATGTGCCTTGACATGTATGTATTGGAGTTACATATATATAGCGTGTTGGGTTTATGGAAATGGTTAATGATCTGTCTAGCGACATTAGGTACTTGTGTTGGTAACTTTGTTGGACGATGGTGTGATGTACGTTGTTGTGATATATTGCATTGTCTAGGCCAAATGTTTATGATTAGGGAATGTGGAGGTTAGCAAGATTGGAGGTGTTGCCAAAGGTTAGTGCCTGTCAGGTACCTTCTTGTATGCATGTGATATGCACAGTAAGGATACACATGTCTCCCTTTCCCTCTCCCCCTCTCCCCCTCTCCCTCCCTCCCCCTCCTTCCCCTCTCCACTCTCCCTCCCCTCTCCCTCCTCTCTCCCTCCCCTCTCCCTCCCCTCTCCCTCCCCACTACCTCCTCTCTCCCTCCTTTTCTCCCTCCCCTTCTCCCTCCTCTTCTCCCTCGCCTTCTCCCTCGCCTTCTCCCTCGCCTTCTCCCTCGCCTTCTCCCTCTCCCTTTCCCTCCCCCTCCCCCTCTCCCTCTCCCTCTCCCTCTCCCTCCCCTCCCTCCCCCTCTCCTCCCTCTCCTCTTCCTCTCTCCCCCTCCCCCTCTCCCTCTCCATCTCCCTCTCCCTCCCCATCTCCCTCCCCCTCTCCCTCCCCCTCTCTCTCCCCCTCTCCCTCCCCCTCTCCCTCCCCCTCCCCCTCCCCCTCTTCCTCCTCCTCTTCCTCCCCCTCTCCCCCCTCTCCCCTTCCCTCTCCCCCTCCCTTGTTTAAGCATAAGAATCTTAGGGGCAGATTAGTCAGGTGGTTTACTACACTTCATTGTTATGTGGTTAAGTTCGGATATATTCCAGGTAGTAGGAATGTTGAAGCAGATGCACTATCTAGAAATATTAGCCAACTAGTGTCAGGATTGATCAATTTCATCTGTAGTATAGATGAACTGGTAACATTAGATGAAGAAATGATAATATGGGAACAAAGAAAAGACAAGACTTGGGAAAAAGTACCTCAGAATTTTATGAACTCACAAGGTATTCCTCCAAAACTACCAAAAGGGTATAAGATAGAGGAATTTTATTTGACCAATGGACTTTTGTCTAGAAAAACAGTTTTACGTGGGAAGGATATTTCTAGGGGTCCAGTGAATAGGTTGGTAATTCCAAAAACTCTTGTACAAGAGGTATTAAATTTACTTCATGATAGCGATTGTAGTTCACATCCAGGAAAGGATAAAACTTATGGATAAGCTTAACTTAAATACTTTTGGCCAGGTATGAAGAAAGATATATACGATTATATATATATATTTTTTCAAATGTGCTAAAATAAAATGAAATGCACCTAAACCCGCTCCCATGCTATCATATCCCATCCCGCAGGAACATTGGGAAAGAGTTCACATAAATACACTGGAGTTGCCTATGTCTGAAAATGGATATGAATATGTATTTGTTGCTATTGATTATCTTTCAAGATTTTGTATTTTACAACTCATTCCAAATAAGAGAGCTGAAACAAATGCTTCAGTAATCTATGATCAAATAATCTGTAATTTTATTACACCTAAGGTCTTAGTTTCAGACAATGGTACTGAATTTGATAAAATCTTGGAAGAATTATGTAGGTTATTTAAGATTCATAAAGTAAATATACTAGTGATTCATCCTCAGAGCAATGAAGTTGTAGAGAGGTCAAGTAAAATCATTACATGTCTTAGAGGTTTGATAAGCCCACATAGTATAACTTGCAATTCCTTGTGTTAAGTCTACCCTAAACAACCAAATTAATACATCTATAGGAGAAATACCTCATTTTATTATTTTTGGAGAAGACAAAATTCTCTCGTATGAAATCTTGATTGCAGAACAAAAATCTGTGTATAATATAGATTATTGCATCTCAAATAGGATACATACATTTCAAGGTATACATCAAAGTTAGGGAACACGTGAAAGAGTATATACAAGAGATGAAAAGCAACAACACAAAATAGCACATAAAATAGAGTTACAAAGATATTTGGTCATGGTCAAATTACATAGAATCCATAATTAACTTTCACCAAGGTACTCGGGTCCATATAAGGTAATTGGCTGTGATGGTGGAAATAAATATAAGATATTATACTTAGAAACTAGGGAAGTGTCAATTAGATATGTGGATGATTAATATCGTTGATATGTATGTTGCATGCCTAAGACCTGAACTACTGGGACCTTTTGTATATCGGACAGATGTGCTACATGGAGCCTTTGTCAGTCATGAAGACTTGGAGCTTTGCCAAATATATAAAACAATGCCGATAAGTATTGAAAGATGTTTTACTTTTGTGTCTGTGAAGTATTGAAATTTCTTATGTAACTTTACTAGTATGTGTCTTAGACAAAAGATTGAAGTTAATTGAATTTACTATGTTTCTGACAAGTGTGAAACAAAGGCTAAGTTATACAGAGAAACTACTATACTAACATCTTTAATACTGATGCACAACACACCTTCTTTGAAAATGTGAAAAATCGTCCGTTGATATCTAACACAACCAACTTTTCTAATAATGTCTTATTTTAATTGTTGTTGTTCCTAATCAAATTTTACAATCGGAAGGAAAAGACACTAAATACTATTTGACACTTTTTCCTGATTTTATTATTGGTAAATTTTGACATCTTAAGACCATGGTAGTGCTGAGTTTTGCAAATCAATTTATTGCATCCAATTTATAGATGTTTATTTTGTTTTTTGTTTTTTATCTTTTAAGGGTCAGTATATATTTGGTGTTACAGGCATTTGTGCATTCTGGAGGTGTTGCATATTTCTTTTTATGTATACCATATATTTTGGGTTAAGTTGATGACAACATCCATCGAAGAATAATTCTTTTAACCTTGTTTAGCCAGGTTATACAGAAAAAGTTTTAACATTTAGCTCATTGTATAGGATATTTTTCAAGTGTGTATTTCCAGAATATTGTTGTATATATCAAGCCCTGTAAGAGGCTGGTAGACAAATGGATAGAAAGAGAGGTAGATGACGAGTGTTATATTTTTAGAGTTTATGTATTTACACAATACCCGAAGACGAGAAGGCAAGGAATTGATCATTCTCCGGCTAATGTTTACAAACAATCGCCGGGGACCCGATTTCATTGCTGTATAATGTTCATGTTTATGTTGATGTAACAATATGTAAACTATGTCAGCGTGCAGTGAATTCGAGATTGCTTGAATAAGCAGTATTGTATTCAGGATTGTAACGGTGGATCTGACTGGAGAAAGGGTGGAGGAGAAAATTTAATCGGTTTACGATTGTAAGATCACGCCCTTAGGGGAGATTCTTAAATAAAAAAAAAAAAAAAAAATTGTTGGACAAAAGAAATCATGATGTCATTGCAGAACTAACATAGGACCCAAATTAAGTATTCCCGACGGGAGTTCACTGGTGTACCTAAGAGAATCACGTTGTAAAAGAATTCGTGAAGAAAAGGAAAATAGCAATCGTTTAAATACCCCTCTCCTATACATAAGATAATAGTGGAACTTGACCAAGTTGATCTGAGGCATGGGGCCTACAGATGAAAATAGTGAGTGACTAATCATACGTAAAAAAGACAGTGATGAGAGGAAAGTAAAAAGTAAAAGTACGAAAGAAAAACAACAGAGTGATGACAGAGACCTTTCTCTCTCTCTCTCTATCTCTATCTCTATCTCTATCTCTATCTCTATCTCTATATCTCTATCTCTATCTCTATCTCTATCTCTCTCTCTCTCTCCTTATCATGAAAATTCAGATATTTGAGCTGATTTGTCGAATGAGGGGCGGTAGGTGAGGGTGGAGGAGGAAGTTAAAAGAGAGAGGGAGAGGGAGAGGAAGAGGAAGAGGGAGAGGGAGAGATAGAGGTAGAGGAAGAAAGAGAGGTAAAGGAAGAGAGAGAAAAGAAAAATAGAAGGGTGGGAGTAAAAGTCGGATACAAACAAGTCTATCATCTGAAAATTTCATTTCCCGATTCTCCAGCTTGCTGCAATCCACCCTACCCAATCCTCCACCTTGCTGCAATCCACCCTACCAGATCCACAACCCACAGACGAATCCATTCCTCTACACCTCCACTCCATCATCCATACAGCGCGTTCATTCATTTTTCCACATCATCTCGTTCATCAGTCACCTCTTTTGTCCACTGGAGGATACCACCTTCACTATCATGGCATTCACCTCATCCACTCGCCTGGTCCCTTAGCATCCACCTCACCCCCTGATCCACTCAGACTTCTTTCGTATTCCCATTAGGGTCGCTCGCTCCTGTCAATTCTCAGTGTTGTTGTTGTTGTACACGTAAAGACAGAAGACATTCGGTGGCAAAGATTGTCTTCGTTATGAACTTCACCCCCCCACCACCTCCACTTCCTGACCCCTTTCAATCCCTCCCTCAGTCTTGCATCTCGCCCCTCTCTTCTTTCGTCTCACCTCGTATCCATATTGTCTCTCTCTTCTCAACTCTGTTTCCTATTCATGTATATATACATATACATACACACATCACACACACACACACACACACACACACACACACACACACACACACACACACACACACACACACACACACACACACACACACACACACACACATGTATATATACATACATATATACATATATATATATATATATATACATATATATATGTGTGTGTGTGTGTGTGTGTGTGTGTGTGTGTGTGTGTGTGTATGTAAATGTATATATCAATGTATATATATGTAAATGTATATATGTATACGTATATATAAATGTATATGTGTATATGTATATATAAATGTATATATGTATACGTATATATAAATGTATATATGTATATGTATGTATAAATGTATATATGTATATGTATGTATAAATGTATATATGTATATGTATGTATAAATGTATATATGCATATGTATGTATATATGTATATGTATATGTATGTATAAATTTATATATGTATATGTATGTATATATGTATATGTAAATATAAATGTATATATGTAGATATATGTATAAATGTATATATGTATATGTATGTATAAATGTATGTATGTATATGTATGTTTAAATCTATGTATGCATACGTATGTATAAATGTATGTATGTATATGTATGTATAAATGTATGTATGTATATGTATGTATAAATTTATGTATGTATATTTATATAGAAATATATGTATGTATATGTATATATAAATGTATATATGTATATATAAATGTATATATGTATATAGAAATGTATGTATGTATATGTATATAGAAATATATGTATGTATATGTATATAGAAATGTATATATGTATATGTATTTAGAAATGTATATATGTACATGTATTTAGAAATATATGTATGTATATGTATATAGAAATATATGTATATAGGAATGTATATGTCTATGTATATAGAAATGTATATATGTATATGTATACATAAATGTATTTATGTAGATGTATATATAAATGTGTATATGTATATGTATATGTATATGTATATGTATATGTATATGTAAATGTGTATATGTGTATGTATATGTAAATGTGTATATGTATATGTATGTATAAATGTGTATATGTATATGTATACATAAATGTGTATATGTATATATAAATGTATATATAAATGTATATATGTATATATAAATGTATATGTATATGTATATACAAATGTATATATGTATACGTATATATAAATGTATATATGTATACGTATATATAAATGTATATACGTATACGTATATATAAATGTATAAAAAATGTATATATAAATGTATATATATTATATATATATATGTATATATAAATGTATATATGTATATGTATATACGAATGTATATATGTATATGTATATACGAATGTATATATGTATATGTATATATGAATGTATATATGTATATGTATATATGAATGTACATAGAGCTTGTGTTAGGATTAGAAATGGAGAGAGTGAATGATTTGAGGTAAAGGTGGGACTTCGTCAGGGATGTGTTATGTCGCCCTTGCTGTCCAATCTTTACATGGATGGGGTGGTGCGAGAGGTGAATGCAAGGATAGTGGGTCAGGGGTTGGAGATGATTAAAGAAAATGGAGAAAAGTGGGAGGTGAGCCAGCTGTTGTTTGCTGACGACACTGCGCTTGTAGCAAGATCAGAGGAAGGATTGAGGAAGTTAGTGACAGAGTTTGAGAAGGTGTGTGAAAGAAGGAAGCTGAAGATAAATGTGGGCAAAGTAAGGTGATGAGATGTACAAGGGGAGAGAGTGACAGCAGGCTGGAAGTGAGCATCAAGGGTGAAAGATTGGAGAAAGTGGATAGTTTTAGATACTTGGGTGCGAATGTGGCAGGAAAAGGAGTGGGGGTGGAGGTAGAATGTAGATTGAGAGAAGCGAGTAAATACCTTGGTGGATTGAAAAGTGTAATGAGAAATAGACATCTGGGAATGGATGCTGAGAGGAGGTTATATGAAGGAGTGATTGTGCCAGCAGCATTGTACGGGGCAGAAACATGGAACATAAGAGAGGAAGAGAGAAGGAGTTTGAATGTGTTTGAGATGAAATGTCTGAGAAGTATGATAAGGATTACTAGGCTGGATAGAGTGAAAAATGGGGAGGTGAGGAGGAGAACAGGGGTGGAAAGGGAGCTGGGAGATAGAGTTGATGAAAGAGTATTAGGATGGTTTGGACACATGGGCAGAATGAGTGAAGAAAGGTTAGTAAAAGAAGTGTGGAAGGCAGAGGTGGAAGGAGTGAATATGAGGGGGCGTCCTAGGATGAGATGGATGGGGTGAAAGGGGCATTACAAAAGAGAGGAATGTCTGTGGAGGAAGGACAGAGGAGGACAGAAGATAGGGGTGAATGGAGAGAGGTTGTGTATAGATGATGCTCTGATGCATGAGGGGGAGGGGGGCAGAGAGGAAGTATGCATGAGAAAAAAATTTGACGCAGCCCGAAGGGATTTCTCCCCATTTTCTTCTTTTCTGCATGGGGAGAAGGAGAGGGGGGTCGCCGATTTAATGAAGCGGCCTTGCTCTGGATGTGCTGCCACGTCCCTGATGGCGAACAGGGAAATTCCTCATAGATATGTGAGGTACCGTCATAATGACGGCGTGGACCACTGGGCACCCTATAGATATAGGGCTTCACCGAATGTAATGAATAAGGTGACACCAGAGAAATATCTCTCCTGAAACCAATTGGCACAGAGGTGAGATTACTGGCAACCCCCTTCATAGCCAATATGAATAGCACAACCAAAACAAAACCGGGCGTTCTTGGTGGATCATCGTCTCCTAAAAGTCCAACCGCATTGCCTCGTGTGCTTACGGGCAGTGTGCCACCGAATGTGAGTAAGCACTGTCCAAGCAGGTCCAAGTCTTGGATATTCAACAACATAAAGTAAATGAGGATCTATACCTACAACGTAAGAAGTCTCTCAGAACACCACAAAATGGATGGTTTAATGGAAGAACTAGACAAAATCAAGTAGGACATCGTAGGACTGAGCGAAGTCCGAAGAGCGGAAGAAAAGATGGTCACCACCTGTTCTACTATAGAGGTAAGGACAAAGAAAGAGGTAGTGCAGTTGGATTCTTGATCAACCGAGAAGTTGCTGGTAACGTAGTCAATTTCAGTAGTTTGTCAGACAGGGTAGCTTGGATTATGATTAGGCTGTGTAAAAGGTACACTCTAAAGATAGTTCAGGTTTATGCACCAACTTCACAGAGTTCAGGCGATGAAATTGAGTCGTTCTATGATGATTTAAGTCAGGTAATGGATCAATAAAAAAGTAAGTACACGTTGGTAATGGGCAACTTTAATGCTAAAGTTGGAATGAAGATGGGAGATGAGACGTGCATTGGAAAGTTTGGAGTAGGTGAAAGAAATGACAGAGGCGAGATGTTAGTAAATTTTGCAGAGAACTACAACATGAAGATAATGAACACTTTTTTTTCCAAAAGCGTGTAGGTCGTAAATGGACGTGGTGAAGTCCAAATGAAAAAACAAAGAACAAAATAGACTTCATATTAGGAGATGAGAGCAAAAGCGTTAGCAATGTTACGGTGATAAATAAAGTCAACATAGGTGGTGACCATAGAATGGTAGGTTGCACAGATAAATTCAATTTCAGAGCTGAAAGAAATAAACTAGTTTTAAGAAAGAAAATCAGTCTTACAAAGGTTAAGGATAGTAAGAAGAAAATTCAGTTTCAAATTAGAAATAGATTCGAAGCTCTAAGAACTAACGAGGACACCGTGGAAGATATTGATTTGAATTTAGTAAATATCATTAGGGAATCGGCAGAGAAAGTAGGAAGTACAGAAAACATTAGAGCAAACAAATATTCCAAAGCTACAAATGACCTAATTAAAAAAAGAAGGACCATGCAGATTAAAAGTAGGAGATACGAAATAGAAAGAGTATAATTAAACAAGCTTATCAACGTAAGGCAGAGGTTAGGGAAAAGAAAAACATGAATGAAATAGAGGAAACTATTCGGATAGGAAAAAGCATTAAGGGGACCGAGCGTAGACATGCTTTTAGAAAGACAGCAAATGATATGTTTGAAAGATAGAAATGGAGAAATCTTTAAATGCAGGGAAAGAATGGGAAAAATAGAAGAATTCTACCAAGTGCTTTACTCGTCAAAGACCGTAGTTGAGTCAGTAAATTCATGTGTAGACTTTAGTAGTGTGCCAGAGATTACAAAGAAGTAGAATTTGCTCTAAAAAAAATATGAAACAAGGAAAGCACCTGGTGAAGATGGTATACTGATAAATTTGTTGAAAGACGCAGAGGAATTAGTTCATATTGAATTAGCTCACTTGTACACACAGTCCATACGTCAAGAAAGCGTTCCTGATGCGTGGAGCAATGCTATAGTGATTTTGCTTCATAAAAAAAAAAAGAGAGACCAGAAGGAACTTAGTAGATATCGACCGATTAGCTTGCTATTAAATGTATTTAAAATATTCTCAAAGATCCTTAAAAATAGACTAAGTCAAGTTTCAGACGGAAACCAACCGAGACAACAGACAGGCTTTAGGAGCGGATATTCGACTCTAGACCATTTGCAGGCGATAAACCAATTAATCGGGAAAACGATAGAATACAATATACTTCCGTGTTTAGCTTTTGTAGATTACGAGAAGGCCTTCGACTCGGTAGAACAAATCGTAATACTAGACTCGCTACGCAAGCAGGGTACATATGAACAGATCGTAAAAGTTTTAGAAAAGATTTATGCGAAAGGTACCGCTATAATTCGATTACAGAAAGATACAGAAAAGATCAAGATCGAGAAAGGAGTACGGCAAGGCGATACAATTTCACCGAAACTATTTACAGCTTGG
>NC_134812.1:40662542-40667542 GCF_046742065.1 Oratosquilla oratoria
CCTGACCCACTACCCTTGCATTTACCCCATCCATGTATAAGTTGAACAGCCAGGGCGACATAACGCAAACTTGACGAAGTCCCACCTTTACCTCGAACCACTCACTCTCTCCATTTCTAATCCTGACACAAGCTCTACTACTCTCATAAAAACTCTTGACAGCTCCTAGAAGCTTTCCTCCTATCCCATATTACAAAGATTACAAAGGATTACAAAGGCGGAGCATGTCGACAGGAGACCTTTTGATCCACATCTAGGTCGGATGCGAAAAAAAAATTATATTAATAATAAAACAATAAATAAAAAATATAATAATGTAAATAACAAATAAAATACATAAATAAATGCATAGGTATAGTTAAATAATAAACAAACAGGTAAATAGTAAATAATAATAGATTGACATATAACTAATGATAAATGAAAATCAGACAGACAAATGATAGCAAAACAAAAACAAATAATATAAGATAAATTATAATCATTACAGCATCTTACTTAGGTATTTATCTAAATGATTCTTAAAGCTTCGAACTGAACTACATTGCACTACCTGTGCAGGAAGTTTATTCCATTCATTTACTACACGGTTGGCAAAGTTGTTTCTACCTACTTCCAAATTGAATCTATTTCCGGACAGTTTGAGACCATTGTTTCTTGTCTGATTCTCATTCAATGTGAAAATTTGGTCACTTTTGATGTTGTCAATTCCCTTTAAAATCTTAAAGACCTGTATCAAGTCACCTCTGAGTCTACGCTTTTTTAGGGAAAACAGATTCATGTGTTTTAGTCGATTTTCGTATGATTTATTTTTGATATTTGGAATCAGTTTTGTGGCTCGTCGTTGTACTTTTTCCAGTCTGTCAATGTCTTTAATGAGATTCGGTGACCATACAGAAACAGCATATTCCAAATGTGGACGAACTAACGATTTATATAGCTTGTTAATGAGTGATGGACTTTTGAAATCAAAAGATCGCGCAATCAGTCCTAGAATCTTATTTTCTTTCTCAGAGGCTGAAATACACGGCTTGGTCGTTACTGATAATTACGCCGAGATCTTTTTCACTATCCACTTTTGTTAACGAATTACCAAATAACTTGTAATCGTACTTACTGTTATTTTTACCTATGTGCATTACCTTGCATTTACTTGTGTTAAATTTCATTAGCCACTTTTCAGACTATTGCTGTAATTGATCTAAATCTTCTTGAATATCTAATTGGTTTGAGTGATCATTTGCCACTCCGCACAGTTTTGTATCATCAGCAAATTTGGAAACAGTAGATTTTAGTCCATGGTCTATATCATTTATATATACTATGAATAGAAGTGGCCCAAGAACGGAACCCTGAGGAACTCCACTTGCAACACTTTTCCACCCAGAAGTTTTTCCATTTAAAACAACTCTCTGTTTTCGACCATTCAACCAATTACTAGTCCAACCTAATAGGCTACCACTTATTCCATGCAAAGCTAATTTAGTAAGTAGTCTTTCGTGTGGGACGGTATCAAAAGCTTTTGCAAAGTCTAGATATATCAAATCTATATTGTTTCTTTTGTCATAATTCGAGATAACTGTGTTGTAGAATTCGAGTAAGCTAGTCACGCAAGAACGTTTCCGTCTGAAACCATGCTGGCTATCATTTATCAAACAGTTACTTTCTAAATGATGTTCGATAGCATCTCTGATGATAGTTTCCATTATTTTTCCTACGATTGAAGTCAAACTTATAGGCCTGTAGTTATTTGGTTTCTTTTTGTCACCTTTTTTTGAATATGGGAGTAACGTTAGCTAGCTTTCATTCTCTTGGGACATCTCCGGATATGATGGATTTCTTGAAAATAATTTCTAATGGAACAACAATCTCATTTTTTATTTCCTTTAAGATTCTTGGATGCCAACCGTCAGGCCCTGGTGTTTTATTAACTTTGAGTTTTTCTATACACCTTTTAATTTTTTCTTTTGTTATATTTACCGTAGTGAGTAAGTTTACCCCAGGCTTTTCACAGGTTTCAGTTTGGAGTTCACTTTGAGGTGTTTCGTTTACAAATACCGAGCTAAATTTTTTTCTTATGATATTACACATTCCTTCATTTGAATATTCAAGTTGACCGTCAGCAGATAATAGTGGACCAATGTTATTCCTAACAACCTTTTTATCTCTAATGTAACTATAGAATTCTTTGGGATTCTCTTTGGATTTATCAGCGATGTTCATTTCGTATTGTCGTTTTCTTTTTCTTATTTTCTTTTTTAAAGCTCTCTGTATTGATACATAACTTTCATAGTCATTAGATGCACCCGAGCACTTATATTTCTTATAAGCCTGTCTCTTTTTAGCAATACTTTTTTCAGTTTCTTTGTCGAGCCACTTTGGGCGAGCTTGATTTGGGGGACGTCTGTCCTTAAAAGGAATATAAGTTTGAATCATCTTAGTGAGCGTATTTTGAAATATTTCCCACATCTGATCTACAGGTCTTTCGTTTAATTTTGCCTCCCAATCTGTAAGCTGAAGCTCCTGACGTAGTCCTATGAACTGAGCTTTACTGAAATCGGGTATTTTAGAAACACAAGTATCTATTCTAAAATTGTTTAGGAGTTTGAATCTAACTAAGTTGTGATCACTATTTGCAACAGTTTCACCGGCTTCTACATCAGTTACCATGCTTTCGCAGCTAGTGATCAATGGATCGAAAAAGTTTTCATGTCATGTGGGCTCTTTTACATGCTGAACTAAGTAATTGTTACCAAGAAAATCAATCAAGCGACTATCTATATGGCCATGTTCAAGGGTCATCCAATCAATGTCAGTAAAATTGAAATCACCCATTATCAATAAATCCCGGTTGCAGAAACTAGACAGTTCTTGAAATAACAGTTTGTCGTCTGCTAATGATAATGTCTTTGGCCTATATATTACACCTATATTCATTTTTTGTCCATTTGTTTGGGTTAACTCAACCCACAAACTATCATATGCATCCTGTTTCACTTTCTCTAAAACACAAGCATGAACATTGTTTTTAACGTACAATAGAACACCCCCACCTTTCTTGTGGTTTCTATCCTGATGAAAGTGTTTAAATCCCGCAATATTAAATTCAGCTTCGAACTCTGTACCATTTAACCATGTCTCAGTTATTCCTATCATATCGGGATTTTCGCTTTTGACATACGCCTGTATTTCTTGAAATTTGTTCCTAATACTACGAGCATTAAAGTACATGATATTTTTTCCTCCACTATAATTACATCCCATCGTGATCTTTTGTCTTCCACTGTCATTACATCCTATCTTGATATTTTGGCCTTCATTGACATTCTGTCCGGTATCCCTTCCTAAAATTATATTTTGTCCTTCAGTGACATTATATCCTACCGTGATATTTTCTCCTCCATTATCATTACATCCTATCGTGATATTTTGTTCTCCACTATCATTACTTCCCATCGTGATCTTTTGTCCTCCACTGTCATTACATCCCATTGCGACATTTTGTCCTATGACATTACATCCTAATGTGACATTTCGTCCTCTAGCGACATTACATCCTATCATGATATTTTGGCCTTCATTGACATTCTGTCCGGTATCCCTTCCTAAAACTATATTTTGTCCTTCACTGACATTATATCCTACCGTGATATTTTCTCCTCTATTATCATTACATCCTATCGTGATATTATGTTCTCCACTATCACTGACATTATATCCTACCGTGATATTTTCTCCATTATCATTACATCCTATCGTGATATTTTGTTCTCCACTATCATTACTTCCCATCGTGATCTTTTGTCCACTGTCATTATATCCCATTGCGACATTTTGTCCTATGACATTACATCCTAATATGACATTTCGTCCTCTAGAGACATTACATCCTATCATGATATTTTGGCCTTCATTGACATTCTGTCCGGTATCCCTTCCTAAAATTTGCGTAACCTCCCACAGTGTCTTTCTGTCTACCCTATCGTAAGCCTTTTCCAGATCCATAAAAGCCCAAAAAACATCCTTCCCCTTTCCTATAGCTTTCTCATATATCTGTCTTACCACAAAGATCTGATCTACACAACCTCTACCCGTCCTAAATCCACACTGTTCCCCACCAATTCCCTCTGTTCCTCTCCTAATCCTCTCAATCAAGATCCTTCCATAAGCCTTCCCAACTACACTTAACAGGCTAATCCCTCTGAAACTACTACATTCACACTTGTCCCCTTTTCCCTTGTAAAGTGGAACTATACAGGCACTCCTCCAGTCCTCCGGCACTCTACCCTCTCTCCAGCAAACATTAAATAACCTCACCATCCAGTCCACCATCACTGTACCTCCTTTTTTTTTTTAAACATTCTGCATGGCATCCATCCAGACCAGGTGCCTTACCTGCTTTCATCATCTTAACAACTGCCTTCACTTCATCCTTCCTTATTTCTCCTCCATTTTCCTCACTCATCACTCTCATTTTCTTAGCATTTCCCACTGCAACTATCTTTCCCTCCCTATCCTCCTTCACATTTAGCAACTCCCTAAAATATTCTGCCCATCTTCCCCTTATTGCCTTCTCTTCCATTATCATCTCTCCATCTGCACCTTTTACCTTTTCTTCTCTACTTGATTCGCCTCCTCTTCCTCTCTTAATTTCTTTCCAAAACATCTTTTTATTTCAAAATTTTCTGTCATATTCTTACCCCACTTCACATCTGCTCTCCTCTTTGCCTCCTTTACCTTTTGCTTTACTTCTCTTTTCTTTTCTTTGTACCTCTCATATGACTCCCTCATCCTATTTTGTAACCAATCTGTGAAAGCTCGCTTCTTCTCTTCTACAACTTTCTTTGTTTCCTCATCCCACCATTCACTACCCTTTCTTCTATTTCCTCCTGTCCTTCTTGTTCCACAGACCATCCTTGCACACTTTGTGACTCCCTCCTTGAACCATCCCCATTCCTCCTCCACACCTAGCTCCACTCTATCCTTCACTCCCTCCCACT
>NC_134812.1:40675042-40700042 GCF_046742065.1 Oratosquilla oratoria
ATAAGTTAATATATATATATATATATATATATATATATATATATATATATATATATATATATTATACATATACATATATATATATATATATATATATCTGGGTGTGGGTGTGTGTGTGTGTGTGTTGTGTGTGTGTGTGTGTGTGTGTGTGTGTGTGTGTGTGTGTGTGTGTGTGTGTGTGAGTGTACAACACTGTATAGGTCCCAGTGCACAGATTTACATTTTTCAAACACATTTCATTTTAATTCTAAGCCATCAACATCGAGAAACTCGAGGAGGCGTACATGCAGAAATTGAAACGTGGTACAGCCAAGGACACGAAATTTTGCGTTCAACCCCTCTCCACCATGATAGTACAACTGGTAAGTATACAACGCAGGAAAATATTTGTACAACACTGATTGGGTCCCAGTGCACAGATTTACATTTATCACTATCGCTTGTCACTTACTGGCGGAGGTTCGAGTCCTTGGCTGTACCACGTTTCAATTTGTGTATGTATGCCTCCTTGAGTTTCTCGATGTTGATGGCTTAGAATTAAAGTGATTTGTGGTTGATAAATGTATGTATCTGTATATATATATATTTCTCATTGGATGACACCTCCAACACCTGTCCTCCTCCCACACCTGTCTGATAATACATGTGATCTTTCTACATCTGTTTTATAAGAATGCTTATCGTGTTACGTTTGTCTCCGACCTATCTTCTGCCACCTGTTCGCCGACATTTGTCTTCCAACATATGTCGTAGAATATCTGCCACAGAACATCTGCCTCAGAACATCTGCCCCAGAACATCTGCCCCAGAACATCTGCCCCAGAACACCTGTCCCGGAACATCTGCCCCAGCAATCCGCCTCGTAACATGTGTCTCCTAACAGATGTTCATAATAACCTGTCTTTAATACATATGCCTTAACATCCGTCTTGTAACAGCTGTCCCGGTAACACCTGCCCTCTAACACCTCTTTCGTAGAGCAGGTGCCTGCGCATCTGTCCGTTTCTGTAGCACAGTGATCCCCCCCTTCTTATTCCCTTCCTCCTCCCCTCCTCTATCCCTCCCTTCCCCTATCCCTCCCTTCCCCCTTCCTCCCCCTCCCTTCCCCCTCCCCACCCTTTCCCTTCCCTTCTCTTCCCTCCCCTCCTCCCCCTTTCCCTTCCCTCCCCTTCCCTTCCCTTCCCTTCGCCCTCCCCTCCTCTCTCCTTCTCCTCCCCTCCTCTCTCTCCTCCCCCCATTACAGTGTCGCGGCGGGGCTTCCTGTTTCTTTGAGAAAAGCCCCCCAACAGTCTTCAGGAATGAGCCAACGACCTGGATTATTTCTATCAGCATCAGTTCAGGGTTTAATCATCATCATATCTCTTACTCTCTGTTCTCCTCCCTCTCGCCTTCTCCTCCTTCTCCCCCACCTACCCTCCATCTCCCCTCCCTGTCGTTTCTTCTTTCCTCCCCTCTTCTCCTCTTCCCTCCCCTCTTCTCCTCTTCCCTCCCCTCTTCTCCTCTTCCCTCCCCTCTTCTCCTCTTCCCTCCCCTCTTCTCCTCTTACCTCCCCTCTTCTCCTCTTTCCTCCCCTCTTCTCCCCTCTTCTCCTCCCCTTCCTCTCCGTTCCTCTTCCCCCTCCTCTCCTCCTTCTCTCCCCTCCCCCGTCTCTTCCCTTCCCCCTCCTATCATCCCTCCAACCTCCATCTTGGCTCTTCTTCCCACATCTCTTTCCCTCCCCTCCCTTTCTTTTTCCCTTCCTCTCTCCTTTCTTTCCCCCTCCAATCTCCCCACTCCCTCCTCCCACTCTCTCCCTTCCCTTCCCTTCCCTCTCCCAACTCCTTGAACTCACCCAACCACCTCCCCCAAGTAGCAGCTCCCCCTTGAGGCTCCATGCACCGGATATATCGAGTTGGCACTCAAGTGTCAAGGCTGAAGCCACCCCACCACTCCGTCCCCGACAACCGGTCCCCGAATATCCGGGTTCTGATTTCGAGGCCGTGAGTGGCCGGGAACCGATCTGACGGTTCACCTGAGATCGCCTGTCAGCCGGCGGCGGCGGCGGCGGCTCCGAAGGAAACCGGTTTTTCTCAATCCGCCAGAGGTGGAGCAGGTAAATAGGCCGTCCGTCAGGGAAAAGGGGTGGAGATAAGTGTCGTCAGCTCTTGTGGTTGTTGTGGATATTGTTGTTGTTGTGGATGTTGTTGTTGTTGTTGTTGTTGTCGTCGTCGTCGTCGTCGTCGTTGCTGTTGTTGTTGTTGTTGTTGTTGTTGTTGTTGTTGTTGTTGTTGTTGTTGTTGTTGTTGTTGTTGTTGTTGTTGTTGTTGTTGTTGTTGTTGTTGTTGTTGTTGTTGTTGTTGTTGGGGTCTTTGCGGTGCTGGCGGAGTCCTCTGAAGCGTGTTGATCTTGGATTCATTTAGTTGTGGGTTCGAATCCCGCACTTTCTCTCCAATACCCAACAATGGCTGTTTGTGACCTACCCCCCGACAGTCCCCAAAGTGCATAACAGGGCAAAGGTGACAGCTTCGGCCGCAGTTACTCAGCGTCTCCTGGCGTAGGCTCCTCGGGTTCTTTAGTGGAAATGATTCTTGTCTGGAGTCATCCCGACGACCTGGCGACAGAATTTTTCTCGCCTCCTGCCTAGTTAATAGATGGTGGCGAGGAGCCTACATCACGAGGCGACCAGATTGTGAATCGGACATACACATCTGACGCACAGTTTTTTAATGACAGGTGACGACGAGCGGCAGGTACCATTCTGTCGTACATGTCAGGCTCACATTACTGTACAGCACTTTTTAACGTAGTGTATATTTTTTCAACGTGAGCGACGAGCATGTCCAATCACAGGTAAATCCATGACGGACTTGCTTGATGATAACTGTGAAGTAGCCCGTGTGGTCAGATTTTTAAAGCTTATCAAGTTTTATCACCTATTATAATTCACTGTATTTTTCAATTTCATTATCATTATTTTTTTATGAAATCTCTGAACTTTTAGCTTTTATCCGCCTTTTAGCTTTCGTAGCGCTGAATAGCCCTTGATGCTCCAGTGCTTGGCTTTTGAGCCTAAAACTCATAAACCAACCAACCAACCTACACCACGAGGCGCTGAGTAGCTACAACCAAAGTTGTCACATTTGTCTTACGCATGCTCTGTGATGACTCATGGGGGTACACGTCACAAATAGTAACTGCTGGGAACCGGAGAGACAGCAGTGCGAGAATCGAACCGATAATACGAGACCAGCACGCTTCCGATGACGCCACCAGCAGATGCAAACAGGTTTAATTTAGATTAACGAAGTTATGACGTCACATGGACCCAAGGCGCTCGTGTTACAAGAATCGTTAATTAACGAACCGCCACGAATGAAATGTGACGTCATCTCGCCGCACCGGCTTCGAATATCCAGAACCATTAATTAACAGACCGCCACCCACTCGAATTAGTTCCTTTCTACTCCTGCAATCCAGGGAAGTCACCAATAAATTTTGCATAGGCTTATTTCATCGAACAATTTTAATCATCCAAGGAGTAAATGCAGGAAGAAAAAAAAAAAAAAAAATTGGGGGCTAATTTTGTTTTCATCATAATAATTAATGGAATGCAAGAGAGCAAAAAATAGACAAATACTCGTATATAAATAATTGAATAGATACAATGTAAATAACTCAATAAATACAAAAAGAACATTGATTAAAGCAATCATATTAAATTTATCAAAACACAGATAGACATATAAATCAGATAAAAATTCAATTTCACAAAATTTAGAAATAATGTCTATTACAATAAACAAGTAAATGAATATATGTATGTATATATATATATATATACACATATATATATATGTATATGTATAATGTATATATATATATATGTATATGTATATGTACATGTATATATGTATATGTATATATATATATATATATGTATATATATATGTATATGTATATATATATGTATATGTATATATATATGTATATGTATATAAATATGTATATTAATATATATGTATATGTATATATATGTATATATATATGTATATGTATATATATGTGATATATGTATATATATGTGTGTGTATACATATGTATATGTATATATATATGTGATATACTGTATATATGTATATATATGTTTATGTATATATGTATATATATATATGTATATATATATATATATATATATAATGTATATATATATGTATATGTATATATAGTAGTAGGCCTCCGTCAGTCGATATCGACTATGGATATTGCGCCGGAGAAAGTCATGATTTTGCTAGCGACAGTGACGGCTGTGGCTGGTGAGCCCGATGCGGGAGTGGCAGTCTCGGCCGCATTTGCTGCATGTGGCTTGCATAATGTATATATGTATATATATGTATATTATATATGTATATGTATATAATATATTATATAATATATATATATTATATATATATATATATATATATTATATAATATGTAATCAAGTTAATAAAACACCAGGGCCTGACGGTTGGCATCCAAGAATCTTAAAGGAAATGAAAAATGAGATTGTTGTTCCATTAGAAATTATTTTCAAGAAATCCATCATATCCGGAGATGTCCCAAGAGAATGGAAGCTAGCTAACGTTACTTCCATATTCAAAAAAGGTGACAAAAAGAAACCAAATAACTATAGGCCTATAAGTTTGACTTCAATCGTAGGAAAAATAATGGAAACTATCATCAGAGATGCTATCGAACATCATTTAGAAAGTAACCGTTTGATAAATGATAGCCAGCATGGTTTCAGACGGAAACGTTCTTGCGTGACTAACTTACTCGAATTCTACAACACAGTTATCTCGAATTATGACAAAAGAAACAATATAGATTTAGTATATCTAGACTTTGCAAAAGCTTTTGATACCGTCCCACACGAAAGACTACTTACTAAATTAGCTTTGCATGGAATAAGTGGTAGCCTATTAGGTTGGACTAGTAATTGGTTGAATGATCGAAAACAGAGAGTTGTTTTAAATGGAAAAACTTCTGGATGGAAAAGTGTTGCAAGTGGAGTTCCTCAGGGTTCCGTTCTTGGGCCACTTCTATTCATAGTATATATAAATGATATAGACCATGGACTAAAATCTACTGTTTCCAAATTTGCTGATGATACAAAACTGTGCGGAGTGGCAAATGATCACTCAAACCAATTAGATATTCAAGAAGATTTAGATAAATTACAGCAATGGTCTGAAAAGTGGCTAATGAAATTTAACACAAGTAAATGCAAGGTAATGCACATAGGTAAAAATAACAGTAAGTACGATTACAAGTTATATGGAAATTCGTTAACAAAAGTGGATAGTGAAAAAGATCTCGGCGTAATTATCAGTAACGACCTCAAATCATCCAAGCAGTGTATTTCAGCCTCTGATAAAGCAAATAAGATTCTAGGACTGATTGCGCGATCTTTTGATTTCAAAAGTCCATCACTCATTAACAAGCTATATAAATCGTTAGTTCGTCCACATTTGGAATATGCTGTTTCCGTATGGTCACCGAATCTCATTAAAGACATTGACAGATTGGAAAGAGTACAACGGCGAGCCACAAAACTGATTCCAAATATCAAAAATAAATCATGCGAAAATCGACTAAAACATATGAATCTGTTTTCCCTAAAAAAGCGTAGACTCAGAGGTGACTTGATACAGGTCTTTAAAATTCTAAAGGGAATTGACAACATCAAAAGTGACCAAATTTTTACATTGAATGAGAATCAGACAAGAAACAATGGTCTTAAACTCTCCGGAAATAGATTCAATTTGGAAGTAGGTAGAAACAACTTTGCCAACCGTGTAGTTAATGAATGGAATAAACTTCCTGAACAGGTAGTGAAATGTAGTTCAGTTCGAAGCTTTAAGAATCATTTAGATAAATACCTAAGTAAGATGCTGTAATGATTATAATTTATCTTATATTATTTGTTTTTGTTTTGTTATCATTTGTCTGTCTGATTTTTATTTATTATTAGTTATATGTCAATTTATTATTATTTACTATTTACCTGTTTGTTTATTATTTAACTATACCTATGCATTTATTTATGTATTTTATTTGTTATTTACATTATCATAGTTTTTTATTTATTATTTTATTATTAATATGATTTATTTTTTCGCATCCGACCTAGATATGGAGCAAAAGGTCTCCTGTCGGCATGCTCCGCCTTTGTAATCCTTTGTAAATGTATATATGTATATATATATAATAATATATATATATGTATATAATATATATACATATATATATATATATGTATACATATATATATATATGTATACATATATATATATGTATATATGTATATATATATGTATATATGTATATATATATGTATAGATATATATATATGTATATATATATGTATATATATATATCAATATATTTATCTATCTATCTATCTATATATATATATATATATATATCTATATATATATATATATATATATATATATATATATATATATATATATATATATATATATATCTGAGGGAGGTGGAAAATGAAGGCACGGGTCTAGTTCCGAGTTCCTGAGTTTATTCCTGACCGGTTTCGTTCTATGCTTCTTCAGAGGAATGTGACTCTGGAGTGAAGCTGGCGGTATACACTTCACTCCAGAGTCACATTCCTCTGAAGAAGCATAGAGCAAAACCGGTCAGGAATAAACTCAGGAACTCGGAACTAGACCCGTGACTTCTTTTTCCACCTTCATCAACTTGAAAGGAGAAGGAGTACGAAAAGAAGCTGAAGGAGGAGTGGGAGGGAGTAAAGGATAGAGCAGAGATGGGTGTGGAGGAGGAATGGGGATGGTTCAAGGAGGGAGTCACAAAGTGTGCAAGGATGGTGTGTGGAACAAGAAGGACAGGGGGAAATAGAAGAAAGGGTAGTGAATGGTGGGATGAGGAAACAAAGAAGGTTGTAGAAGAGAAGAAGCGAGCATTCACAGATTGGTTACAAAAGAGGACAGGGGAGTCATATGAGACGTACAAAGAAAAGAAAAGAGAAGTAAAGCAAAAGGTAAAGGAGGCAAAGAGGAGAGCAGATGTGAAATGGGGTAGGAGTATGACAGAAAATTTTGAAAGTAATAAAAAGATGTTTTGGAAAGAAATTAAGAGAGGAAGAGGAGGCGAATCAAGTAGGGAAGAAAAGGTAAAAGGTACAGATGGAGAGATGATAATGGAAGAGATGGCAGTGAGGGGAAGATGGGCAGAATATTTTAGGGAGTTGCTGAATGTGAAGGAGGATAGGGAAAGAAAGATAGCTGCAGTGGGAAATGCGAAGAAAATGAGAGTGATGAGTGAGGAGAATGGAGGAGAAATAAGGAAGGATGAGGTGAAGGCAGTTGTAAAGATGATGAAAGCAGGTTAAGGCACCTGGTCTGGATGGATGCCATGCAGAATGTCTGAAAAAGGGAGGTTCAGTGATGGTGGACTGGTTGGTGAGGTTATTTAATGTTTGCTGGAGAGAGGGTAGAGTACCGGAGGACTGGAGTAGTGCCTGTATAGTTCCTCTTTACAAGGGAAAAGGGGACAAGTGTGAATGTAGTAATTTCAGAGGGATTAGCCTGTTGAGTGTAGTAGGGAAGGCTTATGGGAGGATCTTAATTGAGAGGATTAGGAGAGGAACAGAAGGAGTAATTGGTGAGGAACAGTGTGGATTTAGGACGGGTAGAGGTTGTGTAGATCAGATCTTTGTGGTAAGACAGATATGTGAGAAAGCTATAGGAAAGGGGAAGGATGTTTTTTGGGCTTTTATGGATCTGGAAAAGGCTTATGATAGGGTAGACAGAAGGGCACTGTGGGAGGTTATGCAGATTTATGGGATAGGAGGAAAGCTTTTGGGAGCTGTCAAGAGTTTTTATGAGAGTAGTAGAGCATGTGTTAGGATTAGAAATGGAGAGAGTGAGTGGTTTGAAGTAAAGGTGGGACTTCGTCAAGGATGCGTTATGTTGCCCTGGCTGTTCAACTTATACATGGATGGGGTGGTGCGAGAGGTGAATGCTAGGGTAGTGATTCAGGGATTGGAGATGGTTAAAGAAAATGGAGAAAAGTGGGAGGTGAGCCAGCTGTTGTTTGCGGACGACACTGCGCTTGTGGCAGGGTCAGAGGAGGGATTGAGGAAGCTGGTGGCAGAGTTTGGGAGAGTATGTGATAGAAGAAAGCTAAAGATAAATGTGGGTAAAAGTAAGGTGATGAGATGTACAAGGGGTGAAAGTGGCAGTAGACTGGAAGTGAACATTAAGGGAGAGCGACTGGAGGAAGTGGATAGTTTTAGATACTTGGGTGCAAGTGTAGCAGGAAAAGGTGGAGTGAAGGTGGAGTTAGAATGTAGATTGAGAGAAGCGAGTAAATGCCTTGGTGGTTTAAAGAGTGTAATGAGGAATAGACATTTGGGAATGGATGCGAAGAGGAGACTGTATGAAGGAGTGATTGTGCCAACAGCACTGTATGGGGCAGAAACGTGGAACATAAGAGAAGAAGAGAGAAGGAGTTTGAATGTGTTTGAGATGAGGTGTCTGAGAAGTATGGTGGGGGTTACTAGGCTGGATAGAGTGAGAAATGAGGAGGTGAGGAGGAGAACAGGGGTGAAAAAGGATTTGGGAGATAGGGTTGATGAAAGAATATTAGGATGGTTTGGACACATGGAAAGAATTAATGAAGAAAGACTAGTAAAAGAGGTATGGAAGGCAGATGTGGAGGGAGTGAACATGAGGGGACGTCCTAGGATGAGGTGGATGGATGGGGTGAAGGGGGCTTTGGGGAAGAGGGGAATGTCTGTTGAGGAAGGAAGGGAGAGGACGGAAGACAGAGGTGAGTGGAGAATGGTTGTATATGGATGATGTTGTGACTGCATGAGGAGGAATGGGCGGGGGGGTGGGGGGTGGGGTAGTATGTGTGTGAGTAAATTTTGACGCAGCCCGAAGGGATTTCTCCCCGTCCTCGCCTTATATGCAAAGGGGGACGGAGAGGGGGGGTCGCCGATTAAATGAAGCGGCCTTGCTGTGGATGTACTGTGTCTTGCGACACTGCTTCTGACCCAGGGCGGTGGGCAGGGTGCAGGGATGACCCGTCATCCAGGAGGTGCTCAGATGAGAGGAAGGGTGGGAGGGGTCTGGAGTGTATTTAGGGATGAAATGGGTGGGAGTGTTTTTATGCCTTTCCCTTTTTGGCTACCCCCCTTGTAAGGGGGAAAAAGCCTTGGTATATGTATGTATGTATATGTATGTATCACCTTGTCACAATGTACCAGCATATATATATAATATATATATATATATATATATATATATATATATATATATATATGCATATACATGTATATATGTATGTATATATATGTATATATATATATGTATATATATATATATATATGTATGTATATATATGTACATATATATGCATATATAGTATATAATTATGTATATACTGTATAGTATATATATGTATATATATATGTATATATAATATATATATTTATGTATATATATATATATTTACATATATACATGTATGTATATATATATATATATATATGTATATATATATGTATATGTGTATATATATATGTATATATGTATATATGTATATATATGTATATATGTATATATATATGTATATATATGTGTATATATATATGTATATATATGTATGTATATATATGTATGTATATATATGTACATATGTATATTTATATATGTATATGTATATATGTTTATACATATGTATATATGTATATGCATATATATGTATATATATGTATATATATGTATATATATGTGTATATATACATATACTGTATATATATATATATATATGAATACTTTGAAGAGTATTTATCCTATTTGATATATAATCATCCATATTATATATGGGTTTCTGCTCTGCAGTCAACATTTCATATGGCAGAGTTTTGTCCTCCCCAAAAATGATAAAATGAGGTGTATCACCAGTTGCTACATTAATTTGATTGTTCAGGGTACACTTAACACAAGGAATCCAAGTATCCCAAGTTACACTATGAGGACTTATCAGGGTTCTAAGACATATAATTATCTTTTTATTTAACCTTTCTACTACCCCGTTACTTTGGGGATGATTAACGAGTATATTAACTTTCTTTATATGGAATACACTACATAAATTTTCCAAGATTTTGTTATTAAATTCAGTCCCATTATCTGAAACTAAGATATTAGGTGTAGTAAAATTACAGATTATCTGATCATAGATTACGGAAGCAATAGTTTCAGCTTTCTTATTGATTATGGGTTGTAATATACAGAATCTTGAAAAATAATCAATAGCAACAAAAAGGTATTTAAAGCCGTTCTCTGACATAGGTAATTCTAATGTGTCAATGTGAACTCTTTCCCAAGGTTTCTGTGGAATAGGATAGGTGAGTATAGGAGCAGGTTTTGGTGTATTTCCCTTCACCTTTACACATTTTACACACTTTTCTATATAATCATATATAAATTTCTTCATACCTGGCCAAAAGTATTTAAGTTGTGCTTGTCTATAAGTTTTATCCTTTCCTGGATGTGAACTACAATCACTATCATGAAGTAACTTCAATATCTCATTTACAAGAGTTTGTGGTATAACCAACTGATTTACTTGACCTCTAGAAATATCCTTCCCACTTACAAATGTTTTCCTATACAAAATTCCATTAATCAAATGAAATTCCTCTATCTTATACCCCTTTGGTAGCTTTGGAGGATCTCCTCTTGAGTTCATCAAATGCTTGATTATTGAATCACATGTCTCATCATCTCTCTGTTCTCTTATTAGCATTTCTTCATCTAAAGTTACTAATTCTTCTATACTACAAACAAAATTAATCCACCCAGTCCCAGTGATTAGTTGACTAATGTTTCTAGAAAGTGGATCTGCTAGATTCCTTCTACCCTGAATATATTGAAATTGAACCTCTTGAATCTTCATGCAATTCTATTTGCCAAAAAGCTGATTTGATATCTATAGTACTAAAATATCTATTCTCAGTTCCCAAACTTCTCAAAATGTCACCGATAATGGGTAATGGTAACCTATCACGAATGCTGTGCTTATTCAATTCCCTGTAATCAATAACTGGGCGCATAGTCCCATCTGACTTTGGTACTAAGATCAACGGAAAATTCCACTCACTTTTACTATGTTCAATAATATCCTGTGATAACATTTCAGTGATTAGTTTATCTACTACTGCTAATTTAGAGTGAGGAACTCTGTTGGCGGGTATGTAGATAGGTTGTGTTTCCGGTTTTAGCTTAATGTGATTTTTTAAAACAGTTGTTTTGCCTAAGGCGTCCCCCGGTAAAGCAATTGCTTTTTTGTGTTTCACAAACAAAGCAAGTAAACCTTCATCCAACTCAGGGCAATTAGTTGATTGTAATAATTCTTTATATCTATTTCTTAAGTCTATTCCTTCTTGAACTGAACAAATTGATGAAGTTGGTAATTCTATCTCCTCACTATTCTCATTTAAAATCTTAATAGGTTTAGTACACACCTGAATACATCCTATTTGTGTACCTTTCTTTAAAACTATCTCTTTATTCATAGTATTAATTACTAATACTTCTACTCTGTTCTTATTTGACTTATAAATCCCTGAGTCCCACTTCAATCCTTTAATTTTAACTGATTCTGGGACTGTAATTAATTCAGAGTCTACATTGATTCCTTTCAAACACACTTCAACCTTATTAATTGACATGGGATGTAACAATGTCGACCTTGTTACTCCGCAATCTGCAATTATCAAGGCTTCAGTCGTTAATAATTTAGTAATCTCTGGGATTTCTTGAACTTCTGAGTTGGGTTCACTAGTTGCTTTACCTTCTGTTGGTTTGGACCGCTCGGCCTCGTTATCTAAGATAGAAATGTTATCTAAGGATTCATTGATTCCTGTCACTGGTCTTAAGTCTGGTTGATTTAAAAATGGGATTAACTGTGACTTCACTAAAATTCCTAAGTCAGCAGGACAAATTACCATGTTTTCTTTTCTCATAGTTGCAAATCCTATCAATAAATCTCCTGGAAAAACAGACTCTTCTACCACTATCACTGGAATGTACAAATGTTCATTTGTATATAAGGCAACTTCTAGCTCAACTTTACCTAATGTTTTTAACTGATTTCCAGTTACACCTTGCAATGAGTAACGGATCGGTTCCAACATTTTCACTCCTGGGTTCAACTGGTTTAAAACTTTACTAGTAATTACATTAACTACAGACCCTGTATCAATAAATATTTGAATAGGCTTATTGAACACTTTACCCGCAATGAGAGGTCCTACAGAAGTTTTACCAACAGTAATTATCAGTTTGTCAGTTTCTTTCATCTCTCTTGCATTCCCATATTTAACACAATACCGCCTATCGGTATATATATGGGGAGGTCTGAAATTGTTTATTCTGTGTCTGGGGGTTTTCCTCTTAGCCCTGGGGGTACCTGAAAATTTTTGCATTCATGAGTCCTATGACCTATCTTATTATGATAAATACAGAATGGAGGGTTCCTACATTGATACTCACTATGTCCTTCGTATTTGCAATTTCTGCAAATAATCCCATAAAAACATTCTTGTGCTTTGTGTCCCCAGGTATTACAATTAAAACATAGGATTCTGGTATCCCTAGACGGACTTCTAGCATGCCGCCTATGTCCTACTTCTGTTTTCTTAAACTCTCTAGAGTTCCTATATTGGCTTTGTTGATTTATAGGCATTACATATGGGTTTATTGTTCTGGTCTCACTGTATCCTTGAAGAAGATAATCTACTTCTCCTAAACTTATATTTGATTTAAGATCTTTGTACAGCCTTTCTGCTGTTAAGTCATCAGAATTTTTTTGCTAACAATCCAAATGTGATCAATTTGATTACTTGAGATATTTTCATTTTGTCACTTGGTGAATGGTGAATTGTTGTCTGTTTCATTTTCCATTGTGAGTTATATGGATGGAACCAAATTGTTCAATTTACTAAGAAAAGAGTCAAAATTATTATCGAAAAGCCACATGCACAAAATGTCAACCACAAATTGCTTCCACACAACATTATGGGGTAGAATATTGGGTAATAATCCCCTGTCAAAGAAGTCTATGTTAAAGTTACTAAGTAATTTTTAACATAGTATTCATCATTAAAAACAAAATTTGCATTAACTATATAAAATATTCATAACTAAAAACAAAGTTTGCATGAACTTTACAAAACTTGACTCATTTTTTATTTTGGGAGATAGTGGCATATCATGTTTAGATAGTTTTTATTTAAAGTACAATAATAAATCCCAAACCGGAACACGAGTAAAGAGTGAAGTAATATCATAACTAACTGTCCTAAAATCATAGTTAATGTCTAAATCGTTAAGCATACTAATGAGATGCATATTATTTTTGACATTTGAATTGGAAATGGTGGCTACCAAAGGGGTCAAAATAGAAACCAGCCATTTTGAACGTTTGTAAGTAATGGACCCACTAGAATCAATGACGGGTCTAACAGGATAACCAGGTTTGTGCATTTTGATCAACTCGTACATAAATGTAGATCCGAGTGGATAGCTCTACTGAGAAGATGGAATGGCATTGAATATGGATAGGCAGAACTAAGTTAACGTTGGGATGGGTTAGGTAGGGTTGGGTTTATTAGTGACCCATGACAGGATTGTCCGTCTCTGATGCTCTCCTATAGTTCTTGCGCTACAAGGAGTCCGTTCAGAATGAGACATACGTCCTGATCCATTCTACCAAATCAATCTCAATAAATGCCTCTCTTATTTTCCAATTGTGTGCAATTTCATTTTTTTTATTCCGTATATAGTAAAAGAAGCTGTATACTACAACGAGTATCACTTTATAGGATTATAACAACGATTTGAATAAATTCTATGACACGTGACATCGATTTTCCCCCCCATGTTGCTACGCCGAGGTGTCACAAGTAAGACGGTTGGGATGGGATAGGTCATCTTTGTTATAATCTTAAAATGTGATACTAATTGTAATGTACAGCTTCCTTTACAATATCCAGAATTTAAACAAAAATCAAATGGCACATAGATGGGAAATAAGAGAGAGGGAGAGAGCCGTGTTACTAAGGTTGATTTGGCACGATGTCTACCACACCCTGAACGGATTCTTGAAGTGCTCAGACTATAGTACCGGTGACGCAGTTGGCCCCGGTGGTTGTCACTTGCCCTGGACGCGACTTTGGTGGAGTGAGAGGTGCGTCCTCGTGGCAGCCATAAACAGACAAAACCATAAAAATTTACGAGCTTTCGACAACAGATACATTTGTTAATTTCGCTCATTCATTAATAATGGCCATACAAATATTCGTGTATAATTAGATGATAAATGTGATGGTAAATAGTTGTAGTATTGGGTTTAAGTTTTTGGTGGGCGTCGCTGTGAACGAGAAGGCCTGTACTCGGTACCCTCAGTCCTTGATGACGAGCAGGGAAGACCAGGAGGGGGTGTCCTTAATGCCTCCCTTAGGGGGTGATGGTAGATGTTGTCTATCACCTCTTAATTAATCACCATTAGCGGCAACCCAGTCCCACCTTCATTATTATATATCTTAAATATTCGTTTATTTATTAATTCATTAATTCATCTATTCATTTATGTATTTATCAATTTATTTATTCATCTAATGATTTATTTTACTTATTTGTTTATTGTATTTATTTGTTTATTTATCAACTTCATGTATGAATTTATTTATCTATTGTTTTATTTACATTAATAAACTTATTCACTTATTACATTTTTCATTTATCTATTTATTCATTTATCTTTTTACTCATTTACTTACTTATATCTATCCGTCCATTTATTCATTCTTACCATATAGCAGGGAACCCGCATGTTTGTTTTTGTGACGCCCACCGTCAATGATCGACCTTGGAAGTCTCCATAAGAAGCTCCCGAGTGTCAATCAACCCATCCGTCCATCCATCAACCCGTCAATCATGCCTAATTGCCACTTACCTTAACCCCCCTCTCCCCTTCCCCTCTGATCTCGCTGGAAGATCGCTACACTAACGCCTCCCGTGAGTCGACCGAAGAAGTTCGTTCGTCTGCAATCGTAGGCTGATCTCGTTCATCGTTTCTTGAATGAACAGGAAGCAGAAGAGTAAGTCTTCTTCCTGGAGGACTCTGCCATGGTTTCTATGAGCGGTATATGAGGAAGGAATAGGAGGAGGGGGAGGAGGACGAAGAGAGAGAGAGAGAGAGAGAGAGAGAGAGAGAGAGAGAGAGAGAGAGAGAGAGAGAGAGAGAGAGAGAGAGAGAGAGAGAGAGAGAGAGAGAGAGAGAGAGAGAGAGAGAGAGAAAGAGAGAAAGCGAGGAGAAAGTGAGAGTGTGAGAGAGTGAAAGTGAGAGTGAAAGTGAAAGAGTGAGAGAGAGATAGAGTGAGTGAGAGAGAGAGAGAGAGAGAGAGAGAAAGCGAGAAGGAGAGAGTGAGAGTGTGAGAGAGTGAAAGTGAGAGTGAGAGAGAGTGAAAGAGTGAGAGATAGAGTGAGTGAGAGATAGAGTGAAAGAGAGATAGAGTGAGAGAGATAGAGTGAAAGAGAGATAGAGTGAGAAAGAGGGAGATTTAGAGAGAGGGAGATAGAATGAGAGGGAGACAGTGAGATAGAGTGATAGGGAGACAGATATAATGAGAGGGAGATAGTGAGATAGAGTGAGTGAGATAGTGAGATAGTGATAGGGAAATAGTGAGATAGAGTGAGAGGGAGATAGTGAGATAGAGTGAGAGGGAGATAGTGAGATAGAGTGAGAGGGAGATAGTGAGAAAGAGCGAGAGGGAGATGGAGTGAGAGGGAGATAGATAGAGTGAGAGGGAGATAGTGAGATAGAGTGAGAGGGAGATAGTGAGATAGAGTGAGAGGGAGATAGTGAGATAGAATGAGAGGGAGATAGTGAGATAGATTGAGAGGGAGATAGTGAGATAGAGCGAGAGGGAGATAGAGTGAGAGGGAGATAGTGAGATAGAGTGAGAGGGAGATAATGAGATAGAGTGAGAGGGAGATAGTGAGATAGAGCGAGAGGGAGATAGTGAGATATATTGAGAGGGAGACAGTGAGATAGAGTGAGAGGGAGATAGTGAGATAGTGAGATAGAGTGAGAGTGAGATAGTGAGATAGAGTGAGAGGGAGATAGTGAGATAGAGTGAGAGGGAGATAGTGAGATAGAGTGAGAGGGAGATAGTGAGATAGAGTGAGAGGGAGATAGTGAGATAGAGTGAGAGGGAGATAGTGAGATAGAGTGAGAGGGAGATAGTGAGATAGAGTGAGAGGGAGATAGAGTGAGAGGGAGATAGTGAGATAGAGTGAGAGAGATAGTGAAATAGAGTGAGAGGGAGATAGAGTGATAAGGAGATAGTGAGATAGAGTGATAAGGAGATAGAGTGAGAGGGAGATAGTGAGATAGAGTGAGAGGGAGATAGTGAAATAGAGTGAGAGGGAGATAGATAGAGTGAAAGGGAGATAGTGAGATAGAGTGAGAGGGAGATAGTGAGATAGAGTGAGATAGTGAGATAGAGAGGGAGATAGTGAGATAGAGTGAGAGGGAGATGGTGAGATAGAGTGAGATAGAGTGAGAGATAATGAGATAGTGAGAGAGATAGTGAGAGAGATGGAGTGAGGGATAGTGCGAGAGAGAGCGAGAGATAGAGAGCGAGAGAGACATAGGAAAAGTGAGAGATAGAGAGCGAGAGAGACATAACAAAAGTGAGAGATAGAGAGCGAGAGGAAGAGAGAGATGGAGAGCGAGAGGAAGAGAGAGATGGCGAGCGAGAGGAAGAGAGAGATGGAGAGCGAGAGGAAGAGAGAGATGGAGAGCGAGAAGAAGAGAGAGATGGAGAGCGAGAAGAAGAGAGAGATGGAGAGCGAGAGGAAGATAGAGATGGAGATAGTGAGATAGAGTGAGAGTGAGATAGTGAGATAGAGTGAGAGGGAGATAGTGAGATAGAGTGAGAGGGAGATAGTGAGATAGAGTGAGAGGGAGATAGTGAGATAGAGTGAGAGGGAGATAGTGAGATAGAGTGAGAGGGAGATAGTGAAATAGAGAGGGAGATAGTGAGATAGAGTGAGAGGGAGATGGTGAGATAGAGTGAGAGTGAGATAGTTAGAGTGAGAGTGAGATAGTGAGATAGAGTGAGAGAGAGCTAGTGAGATAGAGTGAGAGAGATAGTGAGAGAGATAGAGTGAGAGAGATAGTGAAGGAGATGGAGTGAGAGATAGTGAGAGAGAGATGGAATGAGAGATAGAGCGAGAGATGGAGTGAGAGAGCGAGAGAGAGAGATAGAGCGAGAGATAGAGCGAAAGCGAGAGAGACATAGCAAAAGTGAGAGATAGAGAGCGAGAGAGACATAACAAAAGTGAGAGATAGAGAGTGAGAGGAAGAGAGATGGAGAGCGAGAGGAAGAGAGAGAAGGAGAGCGAGAGGAAGAGAGAGATGGAGAGCGAGAGGAAGAGAGAGATGGAGAGCGAGAGGGAGAGAGAGATGGAGAGCGAGAGGAAGAGAGAGATGGAGAGCGAAAGGAAGAGAGAGATGGAGAGCGAGAGGAAGAGAGAGATGGAGAGCGAGAGGAAGAGAGAGAGAGAACGAGAGCGAAAGAGATAGAGAGGCAGCGAGAAAAGAGCGAGAGCGAGAGAGATATAGAGAGCAAGAGCGAGGCGAGAGACAGAGTACGAGAGCGAGATAGAGATAGAGACAGAGAATGAGAGTGAGATAGAGATAGATTTTGAGTGAGAGCGAGAGTGAGAGTGAAAGCGAGAGAGTGAAAGCGAGAGAGTGAAAGCGAGAGAGAGAGAGAGAGAGAGAGAGAGAGAGAGAGAGAGAGAGAGAGAGAGAGAGAGAGAGAGAGAGAGAGAGAGAGAGAGAGAGAGAGAGAGAGAGAGAGAGAGCGCGCATGTGCACGCAAATGCATTTTTTTCCGCCGTATTTCCGTTATTCCTAACGCCGCCGTCGCCGCCGCCAGGGGCTCCATAATCACGATTTATCTGACTAATGAGAACATTGACCGACGCCTATTTAATCGTCCTGCCAACATTTGCTCTGTTTATGAATAGCTGTTCACTTGTGTGCGTGTGAGAGTTGGTGTGTGTTTGTGTGTGCATGTGTGTGTGCGTGTGTACGTGTAATTACGTATACGTGTGCGTGCATGGGCATGAATGTTTCGTGTGTACGCGTGTGTGCGTGTTTGTCCACGTGTGTACAATTGTGCGCGTGTGCACACGTTTATGTGCATTTATGTGCATTCGTGTGTGTGTGTGTGTGTGTGTGTGTGTGTGTGTGTGTGTGTGTGTGTGTGTGTGTGTGCTCGTGTGCGTGTGTCTGCGACTTTGTGTGTGTACGTGTGTATGTCTTTGTGCATGTACGTGTGTCCACAAACTCCACCGTATTTGGAGGACGAATAGCACTTTCCGTAAAGGGAACGGGCTGGCGGGAGAATGGGGGGACCCGTTCAGATGCCTATAGGTGTTCCTGGGTCATAATTGACTCATCTATCAGCCTTTGAGCACGAATCCATCGATCGCACACGCCCGGAGGCGCCTAATTGCCGCGTTCGAGTGAAGGGGATGGAGGGGGAGGGGCAATTGTTTGCATTCCATCTTTAGCGTTCGAGTCGATGCGACTTCGTTTCAGAATGTATTGTACGGCGCCATAGGAATAACCAAAGCTCTGAATGAATCATTGTGGGACAGATGGGAATCCTGCCTATCAAGAGAGGGCGACGACGGCGGTAGCGACGTTGTTGTTGTTGTTGTTGTTGTTGTTGTTGTTGTTGTTGTTGTTGTTGTTGTTGTTGTTGTTGTTGTTGTTGTTGTTGTTGTTGTTGTTGTTGTTGTTGTTGTTGTTGTTGTTGTTGTTGTTGTTGTTGTTGTTGTTGTTGTTGTTGTTGTTGTTGTTGTTGTTGCGCTGCTGCTGCTGCTGCCGCCGCCGCCGCCGCCGCCGTCGTAATACTCGAGTTAAGCTGATCATTCTCCTTTACTTCCAAGGCAGTTGCAAGTGGCGACCTATTCATGTAAAAAATGTATATGATTATCTATCGCCATTATCAGACGTTTTTGCATTATAAATTCACATACAAAATATATTCACATACATATTTATGTATTTATATACACACAATACATACATACCGTACATACATGTATTATACATACACACATACATACATATATACATACATACATATATACATACATACATAGATACATACATACATACATACATACATACATACAATATAGTACATACGTACATGTGTACATACGGATTCTTGAGAGAGCCATCAGTCGAATTCGGTGGAGTGGTGTATTATCCACTTATTATCCACGCAATGAAACGATTTGTTAAGGGTGCGATCGCAAATTTGAAATCGCAAACTTAAGACGATAATTTTCCGATGGTGAGGTTACGATAGTAACAGTAGGGCGGTGGTGGTATGTCGGTACAGATAAGATTGTAATATTGAGCTGGTTAGGTTCGGCTTGTTTCCCACGTACCGACTTTTCGCCGTGCGCCGTCCACGACACGATGCCGTGCTCTTGTATAACCATGGGTGTTTATGGACGCTTTCACAAGTGATCGTGTCGTGTAAATACGTCCATAGACACCCATGGTTATTTGAAAACACTACGTCGTGTCGTGGACGACTCACGGCGAAAAGTCGATGCGAGTGAAACGAGCCTTAGAGTGATCAGGACCCTGTAGAAGAGGAAAGCATTCGCTTAGTTGTGGATTCGAATCCCGCACTCCTCTTCGATTCCCAGAAGCAGAGAACTGTGCGTTATCTACCCAACAGTCGAAGTGCATAGGGCAATGGTGATGGTTTTGGTAGCAGCTCCTCAGCAGCTCCTGGCGTAGACTCTTCACCTATGTACGTATGAGTGTGCTAGACGTGTGTGGCCGTGTACGTTGCTTGGGACCAAGCACAACCTATTCGTCTAGTTGTACGTCGTAATAGAGAATATGTGAACATTGTTCGAAAAAAATTAATCGAAAACAATTAATCGAAAATAATTATTCGAACAACATTTATTCTAATGGAAAATTGTTAGAATGAAAGTTATTAGAAAGGACAATAATACGAAATGATAATTATTCGAAATGCAAAATCTTTATTCAGATAGTGTGTATCCATTACCATTACTAACCATCACCCACCACGCACGTGATCCACATGCTTGCAACAGAGCGAGACTTCCTCTTGCTTACCTTGCATTTGCCACGACATGCACCCCTAACACAGCACATTTGAAGACAAACAAGTATAGATGCCTAGTGTCACCAGACTAACGTATCATAAATCCTTTTATTATAACTGCCCTAGTGTATTACGCATAAACTAACATAGATATAATATACCTAACAATATCCACCAATTATACAACTAACCCTTATATATCTAAACCGTCCCCAATCCATAGATTAACGAGACTAACGCCTTTGCTTACAGCAACCCTTCTAACCCTATATATTCTATGACATCCATGTAATGTTGCCAGAGCTGGAGTAGGTGAAGAACCTACTGCCAGAGGCTGGGTAGGTCACGAACCTACCGGCCGGAGGTCAGAGCTATCGTGCCCTAGGTCAAGGCCTGGCACTTATTGTATTTAGCCCAAAGGGCCATTCCATTTGTAGTGTAACCTGAAACTCTTGTTGTTTAAAATAAATAGAAAGCTCCCGCTTTGGAGTCTATCTCGCCACATTAAGACTTCCCTACGTAACCATATATAACGGTTACTCAACCATACCATAACGGTATACACTGGTGTCCAGCGGTGCTCTCACCCACACCATATTTAACGGCCACAACTACGTACCTACATTGGTATACACTGGTATACACTGGTATACACTGGTGGCTCGCGGTGGCCACAACTACGTACTAATCTGGTATACAAGTGTAAATAACTTAACCTAACCTAACTTAACAACAATTCCACTAACTTACACTTATAACAATTGCCTATTATAACAATTTTCGTTCTAACAACTGTATTTCGATGAATTGTTGTTCGAATATTTTTTCGATTAATTGTTTTCGAATGATTTTCACGATACGGTAATAAGAACGCCACGTGATAGAAAGGGTTGATGTGACGCTTAAGGAAAAGGACAAGAACCGTTTTACCAACAGGGTTGTTAACGAGCGAAATAGATTTAGTAATCATGTACTGAGCGATGAATCAATTTTTTGTTTTAAAAGAAGATTAGATAATCTTATGGATAGAGGTTAAAGGTGGTCAGGGACATGGAACTGCCTATTGTAGGCCATATGTTCTCTTGTAGTCTCCTCCATTCTTATGTTTTTAGAGTACGATTTTACGTCGGACTCCTTGTCACAGCATTTGGACAATGATGAATACTCGTACTATTGGGTTGGATCTTGGACAAAACATTTAACGTCATAGCTTGCCAACATTATGCACATACATTTAGGGCTCCACAGCACGCCTGGCAAGGTAGACAACACAATCACTGCGCAGATAATGACGCAGTTAGTACCCTCTTTTTCGTGTTTTGCGGGGTTGGTACTGCCCGCTCAGAACTCAACCTCACCGGTGGTCCGGAACACTTCATCCATGAACACAGAGGCAGGTGTCCACGGTCTGCCACTTAAGTGACGATACTCAGAGGAAGCTGATACATCACAGTGATGTCCAAGCCACCTTGGGTTCGAGGTGAGAAGCGGTCGGGGGCCATTACTCGGAGTGGATGTCCTTCCTAGCCTCAGCGCCGCGGCCAGGGTTCGAACAGACGCCGAAATCCCCACGCGAATACCAGACGCGCATGGTACTACCGAGCCACGGCGGGCCCTCTGTTGATATCAGTGAGTATATACGCTACATCACGTGACGAGTAATCGCATATTCCTGTAGCTGTACTTATACGTGTAACTGTAGTTTACGAGCCTCAAATAGTCTGTACTGTAGTAACCCCAATAGTGAACTTTTACGGGGAACGCTAACCCTTTTAGTATTCATCATGTGGTTCATTTGGTGATTAATTTCTCACCTAACAGAAAAAAGTAACAATTATAATCTTGGGGCGCTGTAAAGATCATCAACCCAAGACCCACTGTAACAGGGTTGCTACATAAAAGGGAGGCTTGATGATGATTTCTTCGTTTTATTAAGAATATGATCTTGCGATTACAAGTTGGGATATCAGGTGAAATAAGGCTTCCCACCTAGGCTCCCTTCTAGACAAGGGGGAGAGTTTCCCCAGTCTCCTATACTAGGTCCTTGACCCAGGCAGACCTTTTGTCAGGTCCTTGACCTGGACAGTCCTCTTGTCAGGTCATTGACCTGAAAAGTCCTATTCTATGACGGGAACAGCCGTCGTTATAAGGGCGAGCTTTTGGCAATACCTCGAATCTTGATGACCTGCACATTTCCTTCTGACTTAGACAATGCAATACAGCACAATAACGAACATCACGTTACCCCTCAACAAATACATAGTGTCACCAGAAAGTTCAATAACCATTTAATGACACATTAACGAACATAAATACAGTATTTAATACTTCCACTGCAATGCAACAATCTCGCTTGTGTTACTGTGGAAAGTAAGTATAGGCAACCCCACACAAGACCGCTGATGAAGCTGTTTGTGAATATATATACGGGGCGACTGTGTCGCCGGAGATAGGAAACTAGGGGAGGCACTCTTCCTTAGACTCGGTAGGGGAGACTTTCCTTGGGGGGTTATATCCCCACTTTGTAAATAAGATATATCATCAAAGCCGAACAAACCAAGAAAACACGGAAAAGGATATATATTATCCCACTATCCCATTGTGTTGCCCAAACATACGGCTACATACGGCCACTTTACTTTAAAATATTAGCTTATAATGATAAACAACCTTCGGATAATCTTGGTTTACGGATCTTCACAACGTTGTGGTCTTATATCAATTTATTATTACCTTGTTGTGTAGCGTGCTTGTTACACGCGTCAGAATGTGACGGGACGTACATTACTATGATATGAAACGCACTGTGTGTTTTAAGCCACGTCTACACTTGTTGCATTTCCACGTATCGTACCATCTTTGCGTACCACCTAGTGACACGATACGGTGCAACAGGGTATTGTACCCACTTGTTGCGTATCCGCCTGCTGTATACGGATACACAACAAGTGGGTACAATACCCTGTTGCGCCGTATCGTATCACTAGGTGGTACGCAATGATACGATACGTGGAAATGAAACAAGTGTGGACGCGCCTTTACGTTGTTTGGACTGATGTGTCTATATCGATTTAGTCATTTAATTTGTCAGTAATGGTTGTATAATTTCCAATTGACGTAATACAGCATATTCCCTCTTGTTTTCTTAGATTATTCTCACTGTTCAAAATGTGAGGTATTCTCCACTGTTACTCTCTATGTACTATCGCCAGAAATTATAACTCGTACTGCCGTGTCGCGTTCCCAGACACGACTAGGACAGGTAATGTTCTTCTTGCCTTGAAAGGTGGCCTAAACTAAGCAGTAGGATAAACGAGGTAATTAACGCACGTGGTGGTTGGACTCGCTATTGAGATCATTTATTTGTAACACAGAATTACAATCCAACTTATTCAATGTAAGAAGATGCACATTGATTGTTACCCCTACAGTAACTATAATGTAAAATGAAACTGTGTTGTTACATGTATAATACATTAGATAAATCCAATCGAATTGTTCAGTGTTCAAAACAAAGATTAATGAGTAAACAAACTAAGCAATGAAATAGACACAAATAATGTGCTAGAACAATGATATTCATCAATTTCTTCTCAGCATAGAATAAAAAAGGTTACTTTTGCAAGTTCGAGGTTTTTATGTTTCATAAAAACCACGGTTGCGAAAACTAGACATTGTGTAGTATCTGCGTAAACAAAACTAACTGTTATTGATGATACAGATAATGCATCTGTATATTCTGGACGCCGTCACCTCGTTTCTAAAAAAGTAACCACGCCAAGCCTAAGCAAGTGTCTACAGCAGCGTTTCTCAACCTTTTTACGCTTGCGCATCTTTTAAAATAAATTGCATGTCTCAAGGAACCCCTGCGCAAAAAAACAAGAAAAAAAAAACATGCCATATCTTTCTCATTTTATTTTCATCGTAATAATAGGTTAAATAGGATGATGTCTATATTACATTATTACAATAACCAAGAATATGTCGTGCGTGTTTAATTATATTACGTATATGAAATTAAATAAGAAATCAAAAGGGCATTAGCTTATATCACTTCTCGCGGAACCCTTATACCATTGTCACACCTACGCACGGATGCCGCGGATGGCTGCAGATAGAGCATCCGCAGCCATCCGCGAGGGATCCGTGCTGTATGCGTGCTGTGTCCATGGTATCCGTGCGTTTGTCAGCCCCCATCCGCCGTGATCTGCCGGCATCCACCAGCCAGATATTATACGTGAAACATGCTGCACGGATTGGATAATCCGTGCGAATGAGAAAATCCGTGTTGTATACGCTTTTATCCGTAGTCTCTCCGTACTGTCTCTGTCACGATCCGTACTCTATCTGCATTGACAATCTAGCGTTCGTCCGTACTGTGTCCGTACTGTAATAATACATTCGCACTGTATCTGCACTTTCCGTACTGCATGCGTACTCCCTCCGTGGCCTCCGTAGTCTCTACATACTCCATACGCGGCCTCCGTGTTGCCTCCGCGCCTGGAGGTCCGTACTCTCCAGTGCCAACCGTACTGTGTCCGTGACGTCCGTAATCTTACCGTACTGCATCCGCCACCATCCGCGGGAAATCACGTCAAATTGGACCATCCGCCGCTCAGTCCGTGCTGTATCCGTCTTGTCTCCGTACTGTCTACGCCAATTTTGGCTATAATTGACAAAAATCCGTACTGTCTCCGTACCGCCATGTCCGCACTCTCTACGCAGCCATCCGCGGCATCCGTG
>NC_134812.1:40705042-40712542 GCF_046742065.1 Oratosquilla oratoria
TTTCTAGAGGACGATACTAACTACAACGCTCAACATAGTGCAGTATCGTAATTCTAAGTTGAGTTTTCAAGAAATAGCCATTTAGATTTTAGAAACAGATTTGCAATGACGGAAGTGTTAGGATGAAACGACCTCAGCTGACCTTACTTGTAATCTCAAACAATTCATATGATTGGACCAATTTCTGTCATTTATCTATTTAGTTATCTATTTGTTTATTTATGTACTTATTTGTTTATCTATCTATCTATTCATCTAATTATTATTTATTTTTTGTGTTTATTTACTTATTAATCTATTTAGTTATCTATCTTTTCATCTACTCATTTATCTATTCATTTATCTCTTTATCTTTATTCATTTATTACATTTCTATTGGTTGATTGATTGATTAATTGATTTATCTATTTGTTTATTTTTTACCACTGAACATGTAACCTGTAAAAGGTGTAGTTAGGCAATGGGGCGTATTGGCAGCGAGTTCTATGGTAGTGAGAGCGGGCTCTTCAGATGGGTTCCTTAAAACGGGGTCGACATTTTCTTTAGTTTATTTACAGGTACTAAAGATATGTACAAAGGGGAAGGATCTCCCCTGGTGAGATAGGGGAGAGAATCTATCCATTCTCTCTGTCTGGTGAACACAGACGCCTCCTTATATAATAAGATTAGCCTAGTTGAGCATGTTTGGTGTAGTCACACGGGAGACGTGTTTGTGATAAAACATACATCATACTGGTGTTAGTTATATGGGGTTTAGTTATATTATTAGTGGATGTGGCTAGACATGGCGTATATATTGAAGTTACGATCATGTAGTTGGGGTAGGTATATGACAGGGGTCAATGGACTGTCTGGTAACATTAAGTATTTTCTTGTCGGGTGATGGTGTCATGTGACATGTTGCATTCCGTGAGTCATGTGTTTTGTGATTGAAAAATGCGAGGTCAGCAAGATTGGAGGTCTTGGAAAAGACGAGTGCCATCTTGCATGGATGTGGATCATGTGTCATGGCGTGTAACCCTCAACCTGTGGGTGAGAATGCGGCCCAATCGGTCCAAGTGGACAGACGGAGCACTTTACCTGTCTCTTGGATATTTTGCTTATACGAGGGGAATTGTACACCAGAACTCCCATTGGGTTTTTAACCGAAATCACCTGGTCGGCCGATTTGGCCCAAACTTGCCCCAGAGGGAGACAGTCGTCCACAGGGCACTGTAAGATACATGAAAGAACCTGAACCCCAAGGGCGTGTAATGGGGTCCAGTTAAATTTGAATCTCTGGAAGGATTTTTGCCTTTCCGTCCCTGATGCCTGGCCTGAGGGTTGTCCAAGTGAAATCCGCAGGAGTCCTTGAGGCCCTGGAGTTATGAGTGAGACCGTGGCCAAATAGGAGCAAATATCGAAAATGAACTCCAAAAAACCCTAAGGGGACCTCTGGATTTTGAGTGAAGTCGTCAGGTCGGCCGAATTGATCCAAACTTGCCCCAGAGGGAGAAAGTCATCCACAAGGCTGTCAGGTACATGGAAGGAACCTGGACCTAAGGGGGCTGGAAGCGTCGTGACCTTGGATCTGTGGGTGAGATGGTGGCCAATTCGGAACAAGTGGCAAAAAAAAAAAAAAAAATCGGCAGGTCGCTCATATTTGTTCTCTCTCTCTCTCTCTCTCTCTCTCTCTCTCTCTCTCTCTCTCTCTCTCTCTCTCTCTCTCTCTCTCTCTCTCTGTCTCTCTCTCTCCCCTCTCTCTCTCTCCCCACTCTCTTGTTAATCATCATCTTGGTCAAAAGTCTCAGTTCCTTCTGCCGATTGCAAATGATGGGATTGAATGCAAAAAAACACTTTGTCAAACGTCTTAATCTTTTATGTGGAATATTAATTACATCGACTTCTAATACATATAAGCTATTCACATCGTTTTTAGCATACTGCCCTGAAACCTCCCAACCCTTCTCCCACCCCCCAAACCCCATTAGCGAGTATCTGCGGTGCAACCCGTCACAGGGCACTGATTCAAGTACAGTGCAACGGGACCGTACGCGGTACCTCTGGCCAAATATATTTCAAAAAAGTGTTTCCATAGTACCACTAGCAGATAACTTTATAAATGTTGTCACAAGAGGACTGGCTGGCTGGCTGATCATCCCCCAAATGGTGTCACAGTATCGATGAATAGATAATGTTGTCACGAAATCACAAGTACTAATAACACTGTGAGGTAATAAGTAATGTTACAAAATCATTCCCATGTCCTGACAAGGTTTCCACCTCCACGCTGAAAAGAAACGAAATCTGTTCAGATATCCTGAACGAAAAAAGACGTACAGGACACATTTCTTTCTTTTTTTCTTACGTTTGGCCCAACACAAAACTGCACAACCAAAGAAATATCTGATCTCGATAGTCTTTGGTTTACAAAGGTTGTGATTACATTAAGGTTGTTACAATGGTAGTCTTCCCCTTTTCTAAATTTGCCCTCTTCCCCAATATTAAAAAGAGAACCATCTTTACATAATGTGTGAAAGAAAGTGTATCAGAGGGAGAGATAGAGAAATATATATATATATATATATATATATATATATATATATATTTATATACAGAAAGAGAGAGAGAGAGAGAGAGAGAGAGAGAGAGAGAGAGAGAGTATCAGAGAGAGATAGATGGAGAAAAGGAGACAGAGAGATAGACAGAGGAAGGTATATATATATATATATATATATATATATATATATATATATATATATATATATAGAGAGAGAGAGAGAGAGAGAGAAATAGAAAGATATATATATATATAGAGAGACAGAGACATAGAGATACAGATATAGAGGTAGAGATAGATAGAGAGGGAGATAGAGAGAGAGATAGAGATAGAGAGGGAGAGAAATAGATATAGAGAGTAAGAGCAATAAAGGTAGTGAGAGAGTGAAAAGTGAGAGAAAGGATATGTATATTATATATATATATATATATATATATATATATATATATGTGTGTGTGTGTGTGTGTGTGTATGTATGAGAGATGCAGGGTGTATTTGTGTATTAGCTAGTTGTATTATACGGGAAGGGAGCTATGCTCGTGGTGACCCGTCTTTGTATCTTTCAGCATCAAGTTTTTTCTTAAAATCTTGAATAGTATTTGCACACACTGTTTCTTTATCTAAGTTATTCCATATATCCAGCACTCTGTGTGGGAAGCTATTCTTTTTCCGATCTCTTCTGTAGTTGTCCTTTTTGAGTTTCTTTTCATGACCTCTTGTTTTTCCATTGTCATTTTTTAGTAAATCTTTTCTGTCAAGGATTTCCATTCCTTTCATGATTCTAAATATAGTCAGCAGATCACCTCTTTCTCTTCTTTGCTCTAGTGTTGGTAGTTCTAATTTCGATAATCTTTGTTCGTATGTTAATTTGGAAAGAGCTGGTGCCAACTTTGTTGTTGCTCTCTGTATTCTTTCTAGTTTCCTTATATTCTTTTTAGTACTGGGTGTCCATAGTGTCACTGCATATTCCAGTTTTGGTCTAATCAATGTGACTAATATTTTTTAAATAATTTCTTCATCCAAGTATTCAAATGCCACTTTCATTGACCTTAGTAGGTTGTAGGTTTCACCGACTATTTTGTTTATATGTCTATCCGGTGTCATGTCTTTGCTGATTATCACTCCAAGGTCCCTTTCCGAGTGCACTTTTTTTATTTCTTTTTCACCAATTTTGTAATTTTTTGAAATTCTGTTTTTGCTTTTTCCAAACTCCATTATGCTACACTTCTTGATATTGAAGTTCACTTCCCACTTTTGAGTCCATTTCCAGATTTTGTCCAGGTCTGATTGTAATGAGTCACAGTGCTTGCGTGTGTGTGTGTGTGCGTGCGTGCGTGCGTGTGTGTGTGTGCGTGTGTGTGTGTGTGTGTGTGTGTGTGTGTGTGTGTGTGTGTGTGTGTGTGTGTGTGTGTGTGTGTGTGTGTGTGTGTGTGTGTGTGTGTGTGTGTGTGTGTGTGTGTGTGTGTGTGTGTGTGTGTGTGTGTGTGAGAGAGAGAGAGAGAGAGATTGAGAGAGATTGAGAGAAAGAGAGAGAGAGAGCGAGAGAGTATGCGTTTGTACGAGGGTTTGTATATGTATAAGAGAGAGGGGAGGATTTTTGTGCGTGTAGGTCACGTGGTATATGATTATTTGGCTTTTGAATGGCTCAGATTGTGCCTAATAAAAATACATACGTAGAAATAAATGCATTTTTGTATATGTTTAAGTGTCGACTAGCTTTCTATTTCTTAAACCTTTCCTCTTTTGCCAGTATTATATGAATCACCTTACACAAACATCTGCATGCAAGTAGTTTGTTGCTAAACTCAAATCAGACACGAGGAACGAATTTCAAGTAATGTTCAAACTCGCTTTTTGTATTATCATGTTAAGTTTTATTCCACGGCGCGTACATCTCCTTTTGTCTCTTTGAACTCGACTCTTATGCACCGCTACCACTAGCAGGACATCCTCTATTTCCTCCTCATCATCATCACAACTCGAGGTTCCATCACTTCCATAAGCTTTTAACCACTTCAGTCGTGTCTGAACTTCATCTGCTCGGGTGCTGAAATTTCAGTATTCATGCAATGGCTCTAACTCGTGGTCGTTTCAACGCAGATGCGCCTCACTTCCTCCTTCTCCTCCTCCCTTCTTCCGAGGCCACAGTGTCGGCAAGGTCACAAGGCTTCCGCGACACGAAGAAGAGAAAAGCATCTTAGAGCCGAGTGACGTCACTTGGAGGACGAGTGACGTCGCTTATCTAACGAGAACAGAGGCTCAGGCCCGCCATACACAAACACACACACGCTCATTTTTTTTTTATATAAAATGGTTTGACTTCATAGGCGGGATTTACACAGCTAAATTTGAACTGTGGTTTTAACTTAGTTTTGCTTTCGAGTTAAGTATAGGCGTTAAGCCCCTCGCAATTAATTTTAGTTTTAGCTTGTGTTGTCATAAAGAAAATGGACACGGGAACACCGTGGAATATATATATATATATATATATATATATATATATATATATATATATATATATATATATATATATATATATATATATATATATATATCACAGACCAAGACTTTAGCCTGCATCGAATATTATACTGTTCAATATCCATCCGTAAACTCATTTTCGAAATACGTAATTTTGGGGGGATGTGGTGGGGGCTTGCACTGTTGCACTGTACGGGGGGAAAAACTGAGCGTGTGTGACCGCCCTAAGAGTTGTAGAACTCAAAGTCCTGATGTTTGATTCCGTTTTCTTCACGGGAGAACCCGGCAGCGACCTCTTCGGCCGACTCCAGAGGGGTCCGGTCGTCGCTGAAGTTCCCGAGGTGGTAGACCCCGACGCCCCCGCTGCCGCCTCCGCTTCCCTCGTTCCGGTTCTTCAGGATGGATTTGAGAGGTTCTCCACTTCCAGAGGGTCTCAAGGACCCTCCTACTGTTCCACTAACTCCCGCTCGAACGCCGCCGCCTCCTCCGCTTCCGTCGCCCTTCCCGCCTTCGCTTCCTCGGAGGGTCATCCCCTTGGAGGAGTCGATGGCGGCGGCGCCTCCGGCGGGAAGGTCCTTGTGGTCGAAGGGAGTTCGGGGAGCTTCCGAAGACGGGACTCCGGAAGTCGTCGTCGTCGACGTCGTCGCCGCGACCGCAGCACCATCGCCATCCGTCCTACGAGAAGAATGAGAACATGATTAACCCCTTCAGCCTAATGAAGCTCTTCACATATTTTGTTTTGGCTAGCGCCCGGCGATTTTATTCAGCTGTTGGGAAGGCCCGGGATACGCTATAATCTCGACAGGTTGAAAGGTCACTTTGTCCCGAGTCTATCCTCCTCTTCCTCTTCCTCCTCCTCCTCTCCATTTCACTCTTTTCCACTTACACTGGCCTATCTCTCCGACTTCCCCCCACCAATGCCACCTTTTCTTCCTCCTATTCCTCCTCTTCCCCTTCTCCTCCTCCTCCTCTTCCCTCCACCTCCTCCTCCTCTTTCCCTCCTCCCCTCCTCTTCCCCTTCTCTTCCCCTCTTCCTCTCTTTCCTTACCTGGGAGATGGGCCGGCCTTCTTCATGTGTTCGCAGGACTCCTTCATCCTGTAGAGCTGCTCCTGGAGGTTCTTGTACTCCTGCAGGAACTTGTCCAGCTGGGCGGCGTGGTACTCGTAGCGGTAGGGGTCCGCCGGGTCCAGGACCGCCCGGGAGGCGCTGCTCTCCGTCAGGAGGTAGTCCTTCCTACAATGGGGCGAGGGAAAGTCGTGGTGGCGGTGGTGGTGGTGGTTGTGGTCGTTGTGTTAGTAGTGGTCGTGGTGATGATCGTGGTGATGGTTGTGGTGGTCACGATCGTAGTGGTCGTGGTGGTTGTGGTGGTCATGATGGCAGTGGTCGTGGTGGTTGTGGTGGTGGTTGTGGTGGTGGTTGTGGTGGTGGTGATTGTGGTGGTGGTTGTGGTGATTGTGGTGGTGGTGGTTGTGGTGGTGGTAGTAGTAGTCATTGTGGTGGTGATGGTGGTGGTGATGGTGGTGGTGATGGTTATGATGATGGTGGTGATGGTAGTCGCATTGTTGGTGGTCGTGACGGTGGTAGTGGTGGTGATGATGGTTGGGGTGGTGATAGCAAGATGAAGAGGAGAGGGAGAGAAAGAAAAAATCTTGTCTTTGGTCCGGTTTATAGTGGTAAAAAATGAAAAATTATATAAAAAAATTAAAACGTCCTGATAATAGTTTCAAGTATTGGCAACAAAGCCCCGAAATTTTAAATTGACACGGTGATTTTTATTATGAATAAGTATCATTACAATTGGTTGGAAAGTGTTTGGTAAGTATAAAAAAATCCTGAGAGGCTCTCTATCTTTATGTTTGAAACGTAAGGTTTATAATCAGTGCATTCTGCCAGCAATAATCTATGGGCGTAAGACTTGGAAATTAACGAAGGCAATGGAAACAAAGCTAAGGACTGCACAGAGGAGAATGGAGAGATCAATGATGGGAATAACACTGAGAGACCGAAAGAGAGCAAGTTGGGTGAGAGAGCAGACTAGAGTGAAAGATGTTGTGGAGGCAGTAAAAGAGAGGAAGTGGAATTGGGCAGGTAAGTTAGTGTGAACGACTGATGAGCGATGGAGCAAATGTGTTACTGAGTGGACGCCGCGAGATAGGAAGCGTGGAATAGGGAGACCAGACAGAAGGTGGAGAGACGAGATCGAGAAGTTTACAGGAGTGACGTGGCAGAGGATGGCGCGATCGTGTGAATCATGGAATGCTATGAAGGAGGCCTTTGTTCAGCAGTGGACTCAGGATGGCTGATTTGATTGGTTGATAGATATCGCATGCTGGCAACCTTGGCATCAGAACACACGACTACATATATATCTGGGTTATAATTGTTTTGACTATGGCTTTTTATACTTTGTTCTTTTAGATAATGCATTTGACAGGAACTCTGTGGTGTGTATGTGAGAGAGAGAAAGAGAGAGAGAGAG
>NC_134812.1:40717542-40720042 GCF_046742065.1 Oratosquilla oratoria
AAGGAGGGAGGAAGGAAGTAAAGAAATAGGAGGAGGAAAGGGGAAGAAAGAGGAGAATGAAAAAGAGGAAAAAGAGAACAAAAGAGGAGAGGCACAAGGATGACATTCTCACTCTTCTCTTGGGAAAGGAGAGGGGGAACAGAAGAAGCGAAAGGAAGAGAAACGAGAAAAGTATATATAGAACGATGACTGAGCAAAGTGAAAAGCAAATTGCTTGATGGCGTGTGGAGGGGCGGAACCTCCTGTGACAAAAAAAAAAAAAAAAAAAAAAAAAAAAAAAAAAAAAAATCTTACGTCTGGATACGCTTAGCTGCAATGCATCGTGTCATCACTTCTGCCCTTCTACAACATATATGGGCCACTTATACCAGTTTTATGAAGTCAACAATTTTGGGGGTTGAATGACACCCTTACGGCCCAGAGCCTTGCAGTATTATTGTAATTTTATAGACAAGTCTCCACTCAAAGAAGAATGTTGATCTCTCTCATTTCTCACCAGACGCCAGATAGTTGATTTCAACTGTCAGTCGTTGCGTTTCTTGAGCGATAATTCATCTACCAGTGGCCCGCTGAGCCTATCCTGGCTTCTTCGAGACTGAGAATGAGTCCCATCCGAAGCTCAATCCCTTTCGGTTACAGGTTTGTAGCCGCCAAACCCGAGTAAAAGCGCAACGGTAGGAACAAACTGCCACGCCTCTTCATGGTACACAGTCTCTTGCCCAAGTGGGTGGTACTGTTTTCCTTTTGGTATTTTTTTTCTTAAATCTCCCCATAACTATATCCTCTTCAGCTCCATATTGTCCCCAAGGATAAAAGCGCAGGTGAGGAGATGCAACTTGCCTCACTCTATGCAAAGAGGGACAGGTGCCAGAGGGACGTGACGGGGGGAGAGAGGGACAGAGAACCGGGACAGGTGAAAGGGCATGGAGAGGAGGACAGTTGGAGGAAGGAGGCAACGACGGTAGGAGGTAATGGGAAGAAGAGAGGGAAGGAGGGAGGGAGGGAGGGAAGGAGGGGGGATGTGAGATGCTTAATGCGGGGATCCTTGACCTGTTCCCAGAAATACCCCCCACACCACTAACTTCAGCACTGAATAAAACCACTAAGCATCCACTGAATACCTCTAGTTTTTGGTTTATCATCCCTGGGGAGACATTATACCCCCCTCCCCCGGGGAATGGGGGTTCCGTGGACCACTGAGTCTGGACCACTGGGTTCTAATGGGACATGGTAGGGTGACGACAGAATCTGATGGATAACAGAGGTGGACACACGCACGCACACACACACACACACACACACACACACACACACACACACACACACACACACACACACACACACACACACACACACACACACACACACACACACACACACACACACACACACACACACACACACACACACACACACACACACACACACAATAGCCATGTGTTTGAGATGCTCGCCTGTGTAGAGGTTGGGGGTGAGGGGGACATAATTTATTTCAGGCAACCGTTGGACTTGGGAGTAACGGGGGAGCGGAGTGGAAGAAGCAGGAGAAAGTGGAAAAAACAGGAGGGGTGGAGAGATAGGATAGAGAAAGAGAGAGAGGCAGGAGAAAGAAAAAACATAAGAGAAAATAAAGAAGCTGAATGAAATAAAGATTGTAGAACAAGTAGGAAAGGAGAAATGAAAAGAAAAGGAAAAATATGCTGAAGGAGTTGATAAAACAGTTGGAGGAAGAAGGGCAGAAGGGGATAAAACAGAAGATGGAAATGCAGGAAGCGTGAAGAAAAAGGAGGAGGAGGAGGAGGAGGAGAAGGAGGAGGAGGAGGAGGAGATGTAGGAGAAAAAAAAAAGAGGAGAGGAAGATCAGGAGAAACAAATAACAGGCCAAGTTGTCTGAAACTTGGAGGGAAACAATGTTCACGAGCAAGTATCTTTATTTCTATCCGAATCTGTATACTTTTATGTATCTTTATCTGTACCTTTATCTGCATCTTTATCTGTTTTTGTATTTGTATCTTTATCTGTATCTTTATCTTTATTTGTATCTTTACCTGTATCTTAATCTTTATCTTTATCTGTACCTTTATCTGTATCTTTAACCTGCATTTTCATCTGCATCGCTTTATGTATCTTTATCTGTATCCTTATCTGTATCTGAATATTTATCTGTACCTGTATTTTTATGTGCATCTTTACCTATATCTGTATCTTTGAGAAGGAAATAGGCAGGGGTAATATTATCTTCAAGAAGGAAATAGGTAAGAGCAATAGTGAACGTTGAAACTGTTGTTTTAAGAGAATGTAAGACATCTTTCTTTTATGGGTAGTAATGGACATGAAATTGCCTAGTATAGGCCTTAAGGTCTCTTGTAGTCCTTGTATTTCCTATACCTTTTCACATGAGGAGAGTTGAGAATCCTACTTTCAACCAATGACATAGAAAGTCCCACATTTCTTCACAGAGATATCTGAGTTAGGACCATGGGACAGTTGCCAATCTGTG
>NC_134812.1:40725042-40742542 GCF_046742065.1 Oratosquilla oratoria
TGTTATTGATATGACAATTACTTCTATTACTATTAATCCTATTACCATTATGGCTTAGCATTACTATTAGTATTATTACTACCATTACTATTACTACCATTATTACTATTACTTTTACTATTAGTACTATTACCATTACTATGACTTACCATCACCAATACTGTTACCGTTACTATTACTACCATTACTACCATTACCACCATTACTACCACTATTACTACAATTACTATTAGTACTAATACCATTACAAAGGATTACAAAGGATTACAAAGGCGGAGCATGCCGACAGGAGACCTTTTGATCCATATCTAGGTCGGATGCGAAAAAAAAAAATCATATTAATAATAAAACAATAAATAAAAACTATAATAATGTAAATAACAAATAAAATACATAAATAAATGCATAGGTATAGTTAAATAATAAACAAACAGGTAAATAGTAAATGATAATAAATTGATATATAACTAATGATAAATGAAAATCAGACAGACAAATGATAAAAAAAAACAAATAATATAAGATAAATTATAATCATTACAGCATCTTACTTAGGTATTTATCTAACTGATTCTTAAAGCTTCGAACTGAACTACATTGCAATACCTGTGCAGGAAGTTTATTCCATTCATTTACTACACTGTTGGCAAAGTTGTTTCTACCTACTTTTAAATTGAATCTATTTCCGGATAGTTTGAGACCATTGTTTCTTGTCTGATTCTCATTCAATGTGAAAATTTTGTCACTTTTGATGTTGTCAATTCCCTTTAAAATCTTAAAAACCTGTATCAAGTCACCTCTGAGTCTACGCTTTTTTAGGGAAAACAGATTCATGTGTTTTAGTCGATTTTCGTATGATTTATTTTTCATATTTGGAATCAGTTTTGTGGCTCGCCGTTGTACTTTTTCCAGTCTGTCAATGTCTTTAATGAGATTCGGTGACCATACAGAAACAGCTTATTCCAAATGTGGACGAACTAACGATTTATATAGCTTGTTAATGAGTGATGGACTTTTGAAATCAAAAGATCGCGCAATCAGTCCTAGAATCTTATTTGCTTTCTCAGAGGCTGAAATACACTGCTTGGATGATTTGAGGTCGTTACTGATAATTACGCCGAGATCTTTTTCACTATCCACTTTTGTTAACGAATTTCCAAATAACTTGTAATCGTACTTACTGTTATTTTTACCTATGTGCATTACCTTGCATTTACTTGTGTTAAATTTCATTAGCCACTTTTCAGACCATTGCTGTAATTGATCTAAATCTTCTTGAATATCTAATTGGTTTGAGTGATCATTTGCCACTCCGCACAGTTTTGTATCATCAGCAAATTTGGAAACAGTAGATTTTAGTCCATGGTCTATATCATTTATATATACTATGAATAGAAGCGGCCCAAGAACGGAGCCCTGAGGAACTCCACTTGCAACACTTTTCCATCCAGAAGTTTTTCCATTTAAAACAACTCTCTGTTTTCGATCATTCAACCAATTACTAGTCCAACCTAATAGGCTACCACTTATTCCATGCAAAGCTAATTTAGTAAGTAGTCTTTCGTGTGGGACGGTATCAAAAGCTTTTGCAAAGTCTAGATATATTAAATCTATATTGTTTCTTTTGTCATAATTCGAGATAACTGTGTTGTAGAATTCGAGTAAGTTAGTCACGCAAGAACGTTTCCGTCTGAAACCATGCTGGCTATCATTTATCAAACGGTTACTTTCTAAATGATGTTCGATAGCATCTCTGATGATAGTTTCCATTATTTTTCCTACGATTGAAGTCAAACTTATAGGCCTATAGTTATTTGGTTTCTTTTTGTCACCTTTTTTGAATATGGGAGTAACGTTAGCTAGCTTCCATTCTCTTGGGACATCTTCGGATATGATGGATTTCTTGAAAATAATTTCTAATGGAACAACAATCTTATTTTTCATTTCCTTTAAGATTCTTGGATGCCAACCGTCAGGGCCTGGCGTTTTATTAACTTTGAGTTTGTCTATACAACTTTTAATGTTTTCTTTTGTTATATTTACCGTAGTGAGTAAGTTTACCCTAGTCATTTCACAGGTTTCAGTTTGGAATTCACTTTGAGGTGTTTCGTTTACGAATACCGAGCTAAAATAATTGTTTAAGATATTACACATTCCTTCATTTGAATATTCAAGTTGACCGTCAGCAGATAATAGTGGACCAATGTGATTCCTAACAACCTTTTTATCTCTAATGTAACTATAGAATTCTTTGGGATTCTCTTTGGATTTATCAGCGATGTTCATTTCGTATTGTCGTTTTCTTTTCCTTATTGTCTTTTTTAAATCTCTCTGTATTGATACATAATTTTCATAGTCATTAGATGCACCCGAGCACTTATATTTCTTATAAGCCTGTCTCTTTTTAGCAATACTTTTTTCAGTTTCTTTGTCGAGCCACTTTGGGCGAGCCTGATTTGGGGGACGTCTGTCCTTAAAAGGAATGTAAGTTTGAATCATCTTAGTGAGCGTATTTTGAAATATTTCCCTCATCTGATCTACAGGTCTTTCGTTTAATTTTGCCTCCCAATCTGTAAGCTGAAGCTCCTGACGTAGTCCTATGAACTGAGCTTTACTGAAATCGGGTATTTTAGAAACACAAGTATCTATTCTAAAATTGTTTAGGAGTTTGAATCTAACTAAGTTGTGATCGCTATTTGCAACAGATTCACCGACTTCTACATCAGTTACCATGCTTTCGCGGCTAGTGATCAAAAGATCGAGTAAGTTTCCATATCTTGTGGGCTCTTTTACATGCTGAATTAAGTAATTGTCACCAAGAAAATCAATCAAGCGACTACCTATATGGCCATGTTCAAGGGTCATCCAATCCATTACTATTACCATTACTATTGTTATTACCGTTACTATTACTATTACTATTACTACTATTTTTAGTTACTACTACTATTGCTACTATTAATATTATTGATATAACTATTAATTCTATTACTATTAGTACTATTGCTATTAGCATTACTATACTATTACTATCACCATCATTATTACCGTTACTATTACTACCATTACTATTACTACAAATTTCTATTACTATTAGCACCATTACTATTACTACCATGACTACCAATACTATTATTACCATTACTATTACTATTATTAGTCATATTGCTATTAGCACCATTAATACCATTACTATTACTTTGCCCACCACTATTACTACTGTTACTACCATTACTATTACTATTATTACTAACAATAATACAATTACATTTATTACCATTACAACCATTACTATCATAACTATTACTACCACTATTACTACAATTACTATTACTACCATTACTACTATAGAAACTATTACTACTACTACTACTACTGTTATTACTATGAAAATTACTTCTATTGCTATTACTATTAATCCAATTACCATTATGACTACCGTCATATTATTACCATTACCATTACTACTACCATCATTACTATTACTTCTATTGCTACTACTATTACTATGTTATGTCTATTACTATTACTAATTTTACTATTAGTACTATTAGTGTCACATTACAGTTACCGTTACTATTACTACCATTACTACCACTACTATTATTACAACTATTACTACAATTACAGCTATTATTCTTAGTACTATTACTATTACCATTACTATGTCTATTACTATCACCGTTACTATTACCGTTGCTATTATTACCATTACTATTACTACTACTGCTATTGCTACTAACTATATTACTTCTATTACGACTATTACTGTTAGTATTATTACTTAGTACTATTGCTATTACCATTACTATAACTAATATTATTACTAGAATAATTACTATTACCGTTATTATTACTACTATTTGTACAATTACAAACATTACAACCATTACTACTATTAATACCTTTATTACTACCATTACTGTTACTATCACTATTACTACCATTACTATTATTACTACCATTAGTATTAATACCATGAATATTACCTTTACTAATACTATTACTATTACTATTATTACTAGCAATACTAATACCATCACTATTATTAATACTGTTGTTACTAGTACTACTATTATTATTACAATTATTACTAATACTACAACAATTATTACTTCTATTACTATTATTACTATTAATATTACTACTAATACTACTAGTACTACTAATACTATCACTGCTACTACTACTATTACTACTACTTTTGCTGCTGCTACTACTACTACTACTACTTCTACTACTACTACTACTACTACTACTACTACTGTTATTACTATGACAATTACTTCTATTATTACTATTGATATTAATCCTATTACCATTATGACTATTACTGTTACTATTACTGTTACTACCATTATTACTATTAATACTACTATTGCTACTACTATTACTATTACTATAACTTCTATTACTACTATAACTATTACTAATATCACTATTAATACTATTACCATTACTATGGCTATTACTATTACCATCACCATTACTGTTACCGTTATTACTACTTTTACTACCATTACTATTACTACTGCTGCTATCATTACTACTATTACCACTATTACTACAATGATGGCTATTACTATTAGTACCAATACAAGCATTAATATTACCATTACTACCAATATCATTACTACGAATACTATTACTACTATTATGAACATTACTATTAACACCATTAATACCATTAATATTTCTAACATTACTATTCCCACTACTATTACTACTATTGCTACCATTACTATTGTTACTACCAATACCATTAATATTATTACTACTATTACTACCACTATTACTACTATTACTACAATTACTATTGTTACTACCATTACCACTATTATTACTACCATTACTATTACTTTTATTACTACTACTACCCTTACTATTATTGCTACCAATAGTATTAACATGACTATTACCATACTGTTACCCTTACTATTACTATATTTACCATTACTATTATTACTATTACTACATGTACTGCTACTACTATTACTATTATTACTATAACTATTATTACTATAACTATTATTTCTATTACTACTAGTTCTGTTACTATTAGTACTATTGCTATTACCAATACTATAACTACTATTACCATCATTACTATTACCGTTACTATTACTATTACTAACATTACTATACTACCATTACTATTGATACTATCACTACCATTACTACTATTACTATTACTACCATTACTATTACTATTACTACCAACACTATTACTACTGTTACTACCATTACTATTACTACGATTATTACCACTATTACTATAACTTCCATTATTATTGTTACTACCATTACCATGACTAATATTACTACAATTTCTCTTACTACTATTACTATTACTATTATTACTATTACCATTATAATTAACATTACTATTACCATTATTACTACCACTACTATTACAATTATTATTTACCATTACTATCATTACTACCACTAATATTACTAGCATTACTAATCCTATCATCATTACTACCATTCCTAATACTACCATAACTATTGCTACCACTAATACTACAATTACTACTATTACTACCATTACTATTGCTACCATTACTAATGTTGTTACTATTATTACTACTATTACTGTTATTACTATGACAATTACTTTTATTACTATTAATCCTATTTCCGATATGACTATGTTACCATTACCATTACTACTATTACTACCATTACTATTACTACCATGTTTAATATTGCTACTACTATTGCTGTTATTACTATTACTATTAATAATATTACTATCACCATCACTATGACTATTACTATTACCAAATCCCTTACTGTTACCGTTACTATTACTATTACTACCATTACTATTGCTACCATAACTATCATTAATATTGCTACCATAATTACCATTACTATCACTACCACTATTGCTACAATTACTATTACTACCATTACTACCACTATTACTACAATGCTATTACTAACATTATTTTTACTTTCATTACTATTACGATTATTACCACTATTATTAATAGTATTACTAATTACTATTACTACTACTATTACTACTACTATTACTACTACTATTACTACTACTATTACTACTACTATTAACATTACTGTTACTACTATTACTATTGCTACTAATAATAATGCTATTATTACCAGTACTATTACAATAACTACTACCGTTAATATTACTATCATTATTACTACTATTTCTACTACTTTTACTATTACTACTTTTTACTATTACTACTATTACTATTTGAACTATTACTATTGCCATTACGATGACTTATTATTACCATTAATTGCCATTACTGTTACTATCACTACCATTACTATTACTAACACTACTACTACTACTATTGTTAATATATCTGTTCCTATTACTATTACTATTATTACCATTACTATGACTACTATTGCTATTACCATCACCTTTACTATTACCGTTACTTTTACTATTACTACAATTTCTATTACTACGATTACTACCATTACTATTACTAAATTATTACTAACTTTAACATTACTATCATTACTATTACTATCACCACTACTAACCTTACTATTACTACCATTACTAAAACTACAATTACTATTACAACTACAATTACTACCATTACTATAATACGATTACTATTACTACCATTACCGCTATTGCTACAATTACCATTGCGATTAGTAGCATTACTACCATTACTATTACAACCATTACTATTACAACCATTACAACCATTACTATTACAACCATTACTATTACAACCATTACTATTACAACCATTACTATTACAACCATTACTATTACAACCATTACTATTACAACCATTACTATTACAACCATTACTATTACAACCATTACTATTACAACCATTACTATTACAACCATTACTATTACAACCATTACTATTACAACCATTACTATTACAACCATTACTATTACAACCATTACTATTACAACCATTACTATTACAACCATTACTATTACAACCATTACTATTACAACCATTACAACCATTACTCTAATTACCATTACTATTAATATTACTACCATTACTATTACTATCACCATTACTACCCTTACTATTACTACCATTACTAATACTACCATTACAATTTCTACCATTACTATTGCTATCAATATTTATTACTATTATTACTACTAACACTATAACTGTTACTTCTATTAATATTATTTCTATTACTACTACTATTATTACTAGTACTACTACTACTATTACTGTTATTACTATGACAATTCTATTACTATTAATTCTATTACTATTAATTCTATTACTATTACCATTACTATGACTATTACAATTACTATTACTACAATTACTAATACTATTACTATTGCTACTATTACTATGACTTTTATCACTATTACCATTACTACAATTACTACTACTACTATTGCTACTATTACTTCTATTACTATTAATACTATTACCATTATTATGACACTATTACCATCACCACTAATGTTACCGTTACTATTACTACCATTGCCATTACTACAATTACTATTTTACTACCATTACTACCATTACTATTACTACCGTTACTATTACTACCATTACCACCATTTCAATTACTATTACTGCCACCCTTACCAGCAATACTATTAGTACAATTACTACCATTACTACTATTACCACTACTACCACCACCACCATTACTATTAACACTATACTACCACTTCCATTACTATTACCACTACTTTCACCACCATTAATATTACCACTATTACCACCACCATTACTATTACCACTACTACCGACCCTGACCCTGGCGTCGTCCAGAACAAAGACATAAGAGATTCCCGCCGCCAAAACGAAGATATGAGCCCAGAGGTCGCCTCCGTTCAACTGAACAGAATCGCCCGGATCCAGCCAGAACAAAATCTCTGAAGGAGACCCTAACCACTGAAGGACTCAGGACCTAAACATGATTTTATTCTGTCTAAACCCCTGATGATTCTATTTACTTTAGAAGGACCCGATGTATGAGCCTCAAAATAACCACGCGGAGGACTGCAGGAGTAGGACCCAAGAACCCCCCCCCCCCTACCCTGGAGGAGGCGTGAACGAACCTATGGGCGGCGAGGAGCTCCCTGAGGGCCTGGGCGTCCTCGAAGAGGGGCGAGGTGGGCAGCGAAGGGTGCCGCCGCAGGAGCGAGGGGTGGGGCGCCGAGGCGGCGTCCTTTGTACTGGTGCCAGGGGCGGGGCACTCGCCCAGAGCTGTGCCATTCAGGTCCGTGCCACTCAGCTGGGGGAGTGCCAAGGTGCTGGTGGATCTGGTAGGTGGTGGGGGGTGAGGTGTTCGGGGTGCAAGTGAGGTGTTGGGTGGGTGTGGGGTTGCAAGTGAGGTGTTGGGTGGAGGATAGGGGTGCAGCGTGCAGTGAGAAGCAACGAAGAAGCGAAGTATGAGGAGGAAGAGGAGGACGGGGGAGGCATGGGGATGTTGGAGACGGAGGGCGAGGGCGGTGGTGGTGGAGGTGGAGGTGGAGGTGATGTTGTCACGGAGGGAGGTAGAGGGGAGAGGTAAGGAGAGGAAGATTGATAAGAAGGAGAGCGAGAACAAGAGGACGAAGGAAGAAAGGAGGGGGAAAGAAAGAGGTAGAGAAGGTGGGTTGTAGGAGGAAGGAGAGGAAGGAGAGGAAGAGAAGGAAAGAAAGGAGGGTAGGTAGATAAAGGAAGGGAAAGAGAACGGGAGGAAGAGGAAAGGAGGGAAGGAAAGGAGGGAGAGGAGGGAGGAGTAGGAAGGGAGGAAAAGAGAGGAGGGAGATGGGGGAAGAGGGAGGGGTAGAGAGGAAGCGTAGGAGAGAGGAACGTGTCATGTGCAGGAGTGCATGCGGTGGGGAGGGAGGGAAAGAAGAGACGCAATTGTTAGTCATTCAAGGTGCCATGAGATAGTGCCAGTGCCTTATTACAAAAGAAAAAAGTTTTGCCTATACACTATTTCAAATATTTACATCTGTGTATACGTAAGTCAGGTAAGAAATGTCTTCATGCCGATCTGCACACACAAACCCACATAAGATTTTTATATTGAAACATGCATATACCAAAAAGACCTTTTCCACAACTACCCAAAAATCCAATTATTGTGCCTTTCAAATATTTACATCTGTGTGTACGTAAGTCAGGTAAGAAATGTCTTCATGCCGATCTGCACACACAAAACCTACATAAGATTTTTATATTGAAACATACATATACCAAAAAAAACTTTTCCACAACTACCCAAAAATCCAATTATTATGCCTTTCCTCCTTGTGGGTTAAGGGCCGTCCCTACCCGACTCCCCTGCTTTGATCAAAAGCAATGCAGCAAGACACAGCACCTTCACAGAAGGACCCGACAACTAAGACTGGTTTACCACCACTTCTTCACTTACCCGGCGACCCTAGCCCATCATCTCCTCATGAAAATACAGAACAGACGAGGAGAAAACATTTGGGCCGCGTTAGTATAGCATCCATTCATAACCACTCTCCATTCACTACTACCATTTGCCCTCTCTCTTTCCTGCTCAACAGGCATTCCCCATTTACGAATGGCCCCTTTCACCCCATCCATCTTTCCAATTTTTGGTCTTCCCCTCAAGTTCCCACTGTTCACCTCTGCTTTTCAATTCTTTTTGTTTGTTTTTCTTCGCCGATTCTTTTCATATGCCCATATCCTCCCATTGTTTTATCACCAGCCCTATCTGCCAACTCCCTTGCCACCACCGCTCTCCACCTCATCTCCTCATTTCTCACTGTCTATTCTTTATCAATCCTCTTACCACTTTTCTATTTCACTTTTATCCATTCGAACGCGGTTTTATTAGCAAACAACAACTGGCTCACCTCCCATTTCCACTCTAGCTTCTCCAAACCTTCCGTACTATCCCAACCAAGTGCACGTACAACTGCCATGGTGACATTATACAACCCTGGCACAACACCAACTTCATTTCAAACGACTCTCTCAACTTGCTACCCTACCACAAGCTCGACTACTACTATACATGCATAAATACATATTTACATTATATATACATATACATATACATACATACATATACCAAAGGCTTGTTCCCCCTTACACAAGGGGTAGCCAAAAAGAAAAAGGCATAGAAATCACTCCCACTCATTTCACTCCCCATACATTTCACTCCCCTCCACTCCCCTCCCTCCCTCCTATCTTGGCACATCCTGGATGGCGGGTCATCCCTGCATCCTGTCCACTGCCCTGGGTCAGAAGCATTGTTGCAAGACACAGCACATCCACAGCAAGGCCGCTTCATAAATTTGGCGACCCCCCCCTCTCCGTTCCCTCATGCAGAAAAGGAGAAGACGGGGAGAAATCCCTTCGAGCTGCGTCAATTTTTTTCTCATACATACTTCCTCACCCCCCATCCCCCACCCACTCCCCCTCATGCATCACAGCCTCATCTATACACAACCCTTCTCCATTCACCCCTATCTTCTATCCTCTCCCGTCCTTCCTCTACAGACATTCCTCTCTTTTGTAAAGCCCCTTTCACCCCATCCATCCATCTCATCCTAGGACGCCCCCTCATATTCACTCCTTCCACCTCCGCCTTCCACACTTCTTTTACTTTCTTCACTCATTCTTTCCATGTGTCCAAACCATCCTAATACTCTTTCATCAACCCTATCTCCCAGTTCCCTTTCCACCCCTGTTCTCCTCCTCACCTCCTCATTTCTCACTCTATCTAGCCTAGTAACCCCTATCATACTTCTCAGACATTTCATCTCAAACACATTCAAACTCCTTCTCTCTTCCTCTCTCATGTTCCATGTTTCTATCCCGTACACTGCTGTTGGCACAATCATTCCTTCATATAACCTCCTCTTAGCATCCATTCCCAGATATCTATTTCTCATTACACTTTTTAATCCACCAAGGCATTTACTCGCTTCTCTCAATCTACATTCTACCTCCACCCCCACTCCTCCCTTTCCTGTCACATTCGCACCCAAGTATCTTAAACTATCTACTTCCTCCAGTTTCTCACCCTTAATGCTCACTTCCATCCTACTGTCACTCTCTCCCCTTGTACATCTCATCACCTTACTTTTGCCCACATTTATCTTCAGCTTCCTTCTTTCACACACCTTCTCAAACTCTGTCACTAACTTCCTCAATCCCTCCTCTGATCCTGCTACAAGCGCAGTGTCGCCAGGAAACAACAGCTGGTTCACCTCCCACCTTTCTCCACTTTCTTTAATCATCTCCAACCCCTGACCCACTACCCTTGCATTCACCTCTCGCACCACCCCATCCATGTAAAGATTGAACAACCAGGGAGACATAACACACCCCTGACGAAGTCATCTTTACCTCAGACCATTCACTCTCTCCATTTCTAATCCTAACGCAAGCTCTACTACTCTCATAAAAACTCTTGACTGCTCTTAACAGCTTTCCTCCTATCCCATATATCTGCAGTACCTCTCACAGTGCCTTCCTGTCTACCCTGTCGCAAGCCTTTTCCAGATCCATAAAAGCCCAAAAACCATCCTTACCTTTTCCTATAGCTTTCTCACATATCTGTCTTACCATAAAAATCTGATCTACACATCCCCTACCTGTCCTAAAACCACACTGTTCCTCACTAATTACTCCCTCTGTTCCCCTCCTAATCCTCTCAATCAAGACCCTCCCATAAGCCTTCCCAACTACACTCAACAAGCTGATCCCTCTGTAACTACTACACTCACACTTGTCCCCCTTTCCTTTGTAAAGTGGAACTATACAGGCATTCCTCCAGTCCCCCGGCACTCCACTCTCTCTTAAACAAACATTAAATAACCTCACCAGCCAGTCCACCATAACTGTACCTCCTTTCTTCAGACATTCTGCATGGCATCCATCCAACCCAGGTGCCTTACCTACTCTCATCATAACAGCTGCTTCCACTTCATCCTTCCCTATTTCTCCTCCATTTTCCTCACTCATCACTCATTTTCTTAGCGCTTCCCACTGCAACTACCTTTCCCTCCCTATCCTCCTTCACATTTAGCAACTCCCTAAAATACTCAGCCTACCTTCCTCTCACTGCCTTCTCTTCCATTATCATCTCTCCATCTGCACCTTTTACCTTTTCTTCTCTACTTGATTCGCCTCCTCTTCCTCTTTTAATGTCCTTCCAAAACATCTTTTGATTAATTTCTAAATTTTCTGTCATACTCTTTCCCTATTTCACATCTGCTCTCCTTTTTGCTTCCTTTATCTTATGCTTTACTTCCTTTCTCTTTACTTTGTACCTCTCATACGATTCCCTCGTCCTAATTTGCAGCCAATCTATGAATGCCTGCTTCTTCTCTTCTAGACCCTTCTTTGCTTCCTCATCCCACCACTCACTACCCTTCCTTCTATTTCCTCCCGCCCTCCATGTTCCACACACCATCTTTGCACACCTTATGACTTCCTCCTTGAGCCATCCCCATTCCTCCTCCAACCCTAGTTCTACTCTATCCTTTACTCTCTCCCACTCCTCTCTCAACTTCTTCTTATACTAATTTTCCTTTTTTCCCCATTTAAGCAGTTCACTCTAAGTACCTCCCTACCTTCTGCCCTTTTCCTCTTTCTCCACCTATTCTCCACTCTCAATTTACCTTCCACCAGGAAATGATCTGATATTCCCCCACTCTCTCCCCTTAGAACATGTACATCCTTAACTCTTCCTACCATACTCCTGGTCACCACTATATAGTCCACTAACGCTCTATCTGCCACCCTTCCATCCACCACCCTCTCCCATGTGTACTTATGCTTGACTTTCTTCTGAAACACTGTATTTGTTATCATCAACTCTCTTTTAAGACACATCTCCACCATCAATTCTCCACTACGATTTTTACCTGGAGCTCCATACTTCCCAATCACTCCGTCAATTGGTTCATTTCCTACCCTAGCATTTAGGTCTCCCAATACAACTACATTGACATTTCTCCCTAATCCCTCTATGCACTCATTTATATCTACCCAAAAAGCATCCCTTTCTTCTACGCTCTTCTCACTATCAGGCCCATACGCACTTACAAAAACCCACATCTCCTTTCCCAGCTTCACCTTCATCCACATCAACCTTGATGACACCTCCTTCAACTCCACTACCTGCTTATCTCTTCACTTACTAGTATAGCCATCCCTTCTCTCCCTCGTCCCCTCTTCACTCCTGAGTACCTCCCAGCTACATTCCCAAACTCACAGTTGCCCTTTCCTTTAATTTTTTTCACTCAAAGCCAGTACATCCATCTTTGTTCTCACAAACATACTGCCTATTTTTCCCTAGTACTCTCATCTGTACCACATACACACACATTAAAACACCCAAACCTTAGGGTACTGGTTAGAAAGTTCCCAGACCCTCTTATGCCTTTACTTTTTTTTTTTAGGAATGTCCCCTTTTGGGGCTACAGGTAGTAGGACTCCTAATCCCACCCCCCCTCCCTTTTTTTTTATCGCCTTTACGACTCAAGTGGAAATACTTGGTGGTAGTATTCTTCTGCCCCCACCACAGGGTAGGTAGGCGAAAAAAGGAAATGAATATTCAGAGAAATGGTACAGGACAGTAACAAGGGGTTGGGGGACAGCATAACGGAGGGACAGTCGTAGTATAAATGTGTCATCATTTCTCTATGTACAGAGTTTTCCTCTATCTCAGACAAAATAATGTGTGACTCTGGTCCGTAGGGGCGCCCCATATAGACCCTAAGGTATCAACTCCATGGTACTTTGCCATAATAACTTATATATATATATATACATATATATATATATATATATATATATATATATATATGTGTGTGTGTGTGTGTGTGTGTGTGTGTATGTGTGTGTGTGTGTGTGTGTGTGTGTGTGTGTGTGTGTGTGTGTGTGTGTGTGTGTGTGTGTGTGTGTGTGTGTGTGTGTTTTCAAGTACGTGCCTGTGTATTACGACTATGTACTGTAATTGAAAAAGATGTACCAAGGAACATGCCGTACTAATAAAGGTTCCGTCCTCACATGAATTTCGATATCTATATCTATATCTATCTATCTATCTATATATATATATATATATATATATATATTTACACACAATCTTATATATATTTATATATATATATATATATGCATATATGTATATATATGTATATGCATGTAATATATATAAATATATATATATATATATATATACATATATATACACATGTATATATACATATATGAATATACATATATAAATATACATACATATATGTACAATTATATATGTATATATATTATATATATATATATACATATATATATATATATATATATATATATATATATATATATAAAAACATATATATATATATATCTTTCATTCTAGTTTCTAAGCCTCACACCCGTAGATTATTGCTGGTAGAATGCATTGATTGTAAACTTTACGTTTCAAACATAAAGGTAGAGAGCCTCTCAGGATTTTATTATATTTACCAAACACTTTCCAACCAATTGTAATGCGTCTTTTTATTTCATTATCATGGTCTTTCGTCACTTTCACCATCTGCCCTAAATAATTATACTCTTCAACTTTCTCAAGACTCTCATCATCAGTTACAATCTCTTTACTTTGAACTTTCGTATTGAGCATTACTTTGGTTATACTTTTATTAATTTTTAAACCTACTTTGACACTTTCCTTGTTTAGATCACTCAGCATATCTTGCAAGTCTTTCAAGTCTTGCAAGCTCTTTCTGAAATAAGAATAATGTCATCCGCAAATTTTAGGTGGTTCAAATATTCGCAATTAATCTTTAAACCTTTTTTTTCCAACTCAATCTTTGGATCTTTTCTGTATCTTTATGCAGTCGAATTATAGCGGTACCTTTCGCATAAATCTTTTCTAATGCTTTTACGATCTGTTTGTTTGTACCCTACTTGCGTAGCGAGTTTAATATCGCTATTTGTTCGATCGAATCAAAGACCTTCTCGTAATCTACAAAGCTAAACATAGAGGTATATTGTATGCTGTTGTTTTCTAGATTAGTTGGTTTATCGCCTGCAAATGGTTGATGGTCGAATATCCGCTTCTAAATCTTGCCTGTTATCTCGGTTTCCATCTAAAACTTGACTTAGTCTATTTGTAAGGATCTTGGGGAAAACTTTACATACGTTTGATAGCAAACTAATCAGTCGATAGTTACTAAAGTCCTTCTGGCCTTCTTTTTTATAAAGCAAAATCACTATAGCATTGCACCACACATCAGGAACGCTTTCTTGACGTAAGCACTGAGTATACAACTGAGCTAATTTAACGTGAACTAATTTCCCTGCGTCTTTCAACAGATATACCATCTTCCCCAGGTACCTTTCCTCGTTTCATTTATTTAGAGCAAATTCTACTTCTTCCTTTATAATTTCTGGTACACTATTAACGTCTTCAGATGAATTTACTGACTCAATACGCTAAATGCACTATCATAGAGGAGGTGGGTTGAACGCGATATTTCGTGTAGGTGTATGTAATTCGAGCATACAAATATAAGAAAGTCGTACTCAACTTATATCTCTCTTGATAACGTATTGGTTTAAGTCACTGTAACTTTGTTACGGGTTAGCTGGGTTCGAATCCTCGGCTCGCCCACGTTTCAATTTCCAACGGATGCCTAAATCGAGCGATTCTTCAGTCTCGACTGTGATGGCATGGAATTAAAAGTGATTTGTGGTTGAAAAAAGACATTAATTGATCACTGGGAACCATTCAGTGTATATGTATATATATATATACATATATATACATACATATATATATACATACATATAATACATATATATATATGACATGTATGTATATATATATATATATATATATATATATACATATATAGATATAATATATAATTTATAATGTATAATATATAGAATATATATATGTACAGTATATGTATATATGTATATATATATATATATATGTATGTATATATATATATATGTATATATATATATATATATATACATTTATAAATATAAAATATATATTTTATATATACATATATATATATGTATATATACACAGTATACACACACACACACACACACATATATATATATTATATATATATATATATATATATATATATATATAAAATATATATATATATATTTGAGGAAGATTGGAATCGGAAGCCAGCATTCTGCCCGGGGTAAGCACAATATCACGGGAGAACCCTCGCAGCCAATCGCAAGCTAGCATTCTGCCCGGGCCTAGCCGCTTGAGCTGCGTAGCAGACAGAGGTCATCCCCGCCGAGATCAGGCGAATGTCCCATGAGCCAATCAGAGCCCAGCATTCTCCCGCTCTGAGTCGACAGGAACCGTTCGAGCCGCAGTATAAAAAGCCTCTCCGCTTTGCACCTTCTTAACTTGCCTCTAGACCTTCAAGACCAGAACATCGCCTTACTAACCAATGGAAGTCCTTCCTCACGCCTGAGGGGAGAGCTCTTATCGAGGTGACAAAAAACTCCGAAGCCAGTTTTAGGTGTCCGTTGTCAACAGTTTTTTACATGCTGTTACATATCCAATAGAAACCATCGGCATTCACCAGCGCCTTTCTTTTTCACATTTCACCATGGATGATTTCGTTCATAAGCTGAATGAAGTTGATAGGAAGTCCTTCCTTAAACTTTAAGAGATACAACTGGAAAATAGTTAAATCTATTAGCGCAGTTGTTTTAATCAAAATATATACATATACATATATATATATATATATATCTACATACACAGCATATATACATATAAAATATAGGGATATATATATATATAATATATATATACATATATATACATATATATATATATATATACACATATACTACATATATATATACATATATAATACACACAAATATATAAATATATACATATACTTACACATACAATATATCTACAGTTATATATACACATATATATACACATCTATATATATATATACATACATATATATGCACATATATATACATATATACGATATACATATATATATATACATATATATTTTATACATATATATACATTATATACATATATATATATATATATTTACATATTACTATACATACTGTATATATAATATATATATATATATATACACATTATATCATACTGTATATATAATTATATATACATATGTAATAATATATATATATATATACATAATACTATTAACTATATATATAGTAAATAAATATATACATATATTACATATATATGTATATATATGATATTTATATACATGTATATATATACATAATTATATATATATAAATATTTAAATATATATAGATATATATATATTATATATGTTATATATATAATATTTTAATACAATATATATACATATATACATTTATATATATACATATATACAATATTTATATATACATATAATATATATAAGTATACATACATACCATATTTATATATACATATATATACCTCTATATATATATACATTACATACATTACATATCTATAC
>NC_134812.1:40745042-40755042 GCF_046742065.1 Oratosquilla oratoria
ACCATAGTGATAGTCACAACAACCTCAGTGTGATTTATCGCATTCCCTGTAGCGGCTGTCCCTTAGCATACATCGGTGAATCAGGTCGAGGGGTTCAAAAGAGATTGCGCGAACATAAAAATGACATAAGAGCACACAGGACATCCGACTCCCTTGTTCGCCATCTCGAACAGTGTAACAACCTATCTGATTGGAACAAAGTCAAAATTTTGCATTAGGGACTCCCTCCCCCCCCACCCCAAAGAAAATAAGAAAGACGGAGGAACCTGCACATATAAATATCCAAGTAATCAACAACGTAAGAGAAGGGTTTATATGCCTTTCCAAAGCAGCTATTCTCTTAGTAAATAACGCTCTGGAGAAACCTGACACTCGAGGCTTGACGAATTCCTCCCACTGCAGGTTTAAACTTTGTGATCATTATGTATTATAGCGAGTCCTCCGAAGAAGGTCATGGAGACCGAAATGTTAGGACAATAAACGTATTCTTAAGACCATCTTCGTTTTCCCTTCCCCACCTATCACTTTTTCATTATTTATATATATATATATAATATATATATACAATATATATATAATATATACAATATATATACATACATATATATATATATATATATATAGCATATATATAATATATATATATATATAATATATATATATATATATAATATCTATCTCAACTATATATATATATATATATATATATAACATATATAATATCTATAGTAAATATGTATGGGTCTATAAGTCTATAATATCGTATATATATAATATATACATATATATACGAATATATATATATATTATACATATATATCTACATTTTATCTATATATATATATATATATATATTAATGTATATTATATAAGTATATATATTATATATATCATATCTATATTAATATATATATATATATACAATATAACATATATATATACATATCTTTTATATAAAATGTATACATATTTAGTATGTATATATATAATAATAAATATACATATATATATATACAATATTATATACATATATATATATATATATATACATATATATATATATTTAAGGAAATATTGGAAACAGATGAATATATTAACATCATGGGAAGAGGTACTACTTGGCTAAGGTATGTAGATGATATACATTTTATAACTGTACCTAATTCCGAAAACACCGAGGATATTGATAGATATTTATTGAAAGGTGGAATAAACATTGCCAAGGCATCCTCGAAAAATATAGGAAAAATGGACCATAGTGATAGTCACAACAACCTCAGTGTGATTTATCGCATTCCCTGTAGCGGCTGTCCCTTAGCATACATCGGTGAATCAGGTCGAGGGGTTCAAAAGAGATTGCGCGAACATAAAAATGACATAAGAGCACACAGGACATCCGACTCCCTTGTTCGCCATCTCGAACAGTGTAACAACCTATCTGATTGGAACAAAGTCAAAATTTTGCATTAGGGACTACAAAAGAAAATAAGAAAGACGGAGGAACCTGCACATATAAATATCCAAGTAATCAACAACGTAAGAGAAGGGTTTATATGCCTTTCCAAAGCAGCTATTCTCTTAGTAAATAACGCTCTGGAGAAACCTGACACTCGAGGCTTGACGAATTCCTCCCACTGCAGGTTTAAACTTTGTGATCATTATGTATTATAGCGAGTCCTCCGAAGAAGGTCATGGAGACCGAAATGTTAGGACAATAAACGTATTCTTAAGACCATCTTCGTTTTCCCTTCCCCACCTATCACTTTTTCATTATTTTTAAATTATTGAAATATCTTAGATAAATAAATATATACAAATGTATTATCAATATAATAATGAATAACAATATATATACATAACCCCCAATCTATAATATATATATTATATATAGTATAATATAGATATATATATATAATATATATAATATATATATATATATACAACATATATTTAAATATATATATATATATATACATATATATAAATATATATATATATGTATATATATGTCTATATCTATATATATATATATTTATATATACAATATATATATAATATATACAATATATATACTCTATATATATAGTCTATATAAATGTATTATATAAAATATTAATATACCACATATATTAATATATATATATTTATACATATATATATACAATATATATTATATATATATATACATATATACATATGTATTCCTTATATATGTATATATATACATAATTAAATATACATATATATATATAAATATATACATATATATATATATATATATATATATATATATATATATATTTAAGGAAATATTGGAAACAGATGAATATATTAACCATCATGGGAAGAGGTACTACTTGGCTAAGGTATGTAGATGATATACATTTTATAACTGTACCTAATTCCGAAAACACCGAGGATATTGATAGATATTTATTGAAAGGTGAAATAAACGTTGCCAAGACATCCTCGAAAAATATAGGAAAAATGGACCATAGTGATAGTCACAACAACCTCAGTGTGATTTATCGCATTCCCTGTAGCGGCTGTCCCTTAGCATACATCGGTGAATCAGGTCGAGGGGTTCAAAAGAGATTGCGCGAACATAAAAATGTACATAAGAGCACACAGGACATCCGACTCCCTTGTTCGCCATCTTGAACAGTGTAACAACCTATCTGATTGGAACCAAAAGTCAAAATTTTGCATTAGGGACTACAAAAGAAAAATAAGAAGACGGAGGAACCTGCACATATAAATATTCCAAGTAATCAACAACGTAAGAGAAGGGTTTATATGCCTTTCCAAAGCAGCTATTCTCTTAGTAAATAACGCTCTGGAGAAACCTGACACTCGAGGCTTGACGAATTCCTCCCACTGCAGGTTTAAACTTTGTGATCATTATGTATTATAGCGAGTCCTCCGAAGAAGGTCATGGAGACCGAAATGTTAGGACAATAAACGTATTCTTAGAGCCATCTTTTCGTTTTCCCTTCCCCACTATCACTTTTTCATTACATATTGTATATTAATATTATATATATATATATATATATATATCTATATATATCTATATACATATATACATACATATACATTACATATATATACATAAATTTTTTTTTTGCAGAAACCACCGGGAAATTGAAAAAACAGATACGAACGTTTTCGTCTATTTAGACATTTTCATAAGGTACAAAAAAGCATACAGAAAGAAAACAATAAATACATAAGAAGACAAGGATACTCCGGAGAGGTCCCATGTTACATTTTATCACACATACAATTTTGTCAATAATAAAATTGTCCAATTTAAATAAACCCAAACTCAAGTTCATGTTATTTCCAAAAAATTCTTTTTATAAAAACAGATTCAACTAATATTTTCTTTCTATAGATGCATTATTACAATGAAGTTAATTATTTTAGAATTTCCCCAGTCAATATTATGACCTTAATCCCTTTGGTGGGACAAATAAGCCAACTGGACACTTGCCCCGTTCTACTACTATATTTATGTTGGCCTATTCTTTTTTCTAAGCCTTTGCCTGTTTTGGGCCTATATAAATAAAATCACAATTTTTTACATGGTATATTATAAATACATCCTTCCTTACTTCTTGGGGAATTTTTTTAATTAACAGACTCTTAATGTTGTTATTATTTTGAATACTATCTGGATTACCAAATTTTTCAAAAATGCTAGGAAGATGGGATTAAATTTTCGTGGTACGGAATTTGTTAGCATATTTTTATAATTAAATGGTTTGACCTGCGACGTATTAAGAAAACATTCTCCTGGCTTTGGTTTTTGTTTGTTATCAATAAGATGTTTTGGATATTTTAAATTTTCTCCAATGTCATAGATGAATTGTATTTCTTGATCCAAGAACTCAGGGGAACAAATTCTATAAGCCTCTCAGGAACATTGAAGAAAAAACTGACAGCTTGGATTTTTGACTGTGATACGAGAAAATGAATTGTACGAGAGGACATATTGGTCGGCTTCTCCTGTAAACGTCAAATTTAAAGTTATCTTCCACATCGGTAAAATATTTACAATGCTAAAAATGGTAACATATTATTATTCTTCAACCTTACTGTGAATTTAATGGAATGCACCAAATTATTTAAATCTGACAAAAAAGTATCAAAATATTGATCATTAGGCCAACAGTGCATAATATGTCGTCAACATACCTGTTACCAAACTGCCATTAATTGGAAGAATGTTTGGCAATAATCTCTCTTTCAAATACTCCATATACAAATTGCTAAGAATTGGAGACAGAACAGTTCCCCATGGCCAGATACCAAATGTTTGAGATAAATAATAAAATGTTTCCATTAAATTCAAACTTAGAGTCTATTACACATAATTTGAATTTAGATTATAACTATATAATAGTATGAGCAGGGAGTGTAAAGTCATGTTTCTTTAATTCTTTTTCTAGAAATCCCTAACAAATCTAAACACCGGGACTCGGGTGAATAAACTTTTAATATCGAAACTAACACCTTAAAATCAAATGTGATATTATGTCCAAGCAGCTTTTCGGTTAAGTCATAATGGTGTTTTATTATCTTATGATATGAGAAGTGGGAAAATTGTCCCCAACCAAGACGCACTAAGAATGAGACACTACTTATATCGACTACATATATATATACATACATATGCATACATATATATATATATATATATATATAGTCATATATATATGATATATGTATACATATTTTTATATACTACACTATATATATACAGATTAACTATATACATAATATATACATATACATATACATTATTCTATATACATATTTACATATATATACATTATACAATATATATAAATATACAATTTTTACATATATGTATATACATATACTCTTATACATAAATACTACATTATACATATATATACATATATATACCTATATATGCATTACGTATATATATATACATATTTTTATATATATATATCAAATATATACATACATATACCAAGGCTTTTTCCCCCTTCCAAGGGGAGGTAGCCAAAAAGGGAAAGGCATAAAAACACTCCCACCCATTTCATCCCTAAATACACTCCACACCCCTCCCACCCTTCCTCTCTCATCTGGTAGCACCTCCTGGATGACGGGTCATCCCTGCACCCTGCCAACCGCACTGGGTTAGGATGCAGTGTCGCAAGACACAGTACATCCACAGCAAGGCCGCTTCATTTAATGGCTGACCCCCCCTCTCCGTCCCCCTTTGCATATAGGGCGAGGACGGGGAGAAATCCCTTCGGGCTGCGTCAAAATTTACTCACACATACTACCCACCCCCCGCCCCCGCGCCCATTCCTCCTCATGCAGTCACAACATCATCCACATACAACATTCTCGCACTCACCTTGTGCTTCCGTCCTCTCACCTTTCTCCTCAACAGACATTCCCCTCTTCCCCAAAGCCCCTTCACCCAATACCATCCAACCTCATCTAGGACGTCCCCCTCATGTTCACTCCTCACATCTGCTTCCTTACCTCTTTTACCTAGTCTTTCTTCACTCATTCTTTCCATGTGTCCAAACCATCCTAATATTCTTTCATCAACACCTATCTCCAAATCCTTTTTCCACACCCTGTTCTCCTCCTCACCTCCTCATTTCTCACTCTATCTAGACCATAGTAACCCCACACCATACTTTCCACAGACACCTCATCTCAAACACATTCAAACTCCTTCCTCTCTTCTTCTCTTATGTTCCACGTTTCTGCCCCTTTACAAGTGCTGTTGGCACAATCACTCCGCTTCATACAGATCTCCTCTTCGCATTCCAATTCCCAAATGTCTATTTCTCATTTACACTCTTTAAACACCAATCCAATATACATTCTACCTCCACCTTCACTCCACCCTTTTCTGCTACACTTGCACCCAAGTATCTAAAACTATCCACTTCCTCCAGTCGCTCTCTTACACCTTAAACTTACAAATTTCCAGTCTACTGGCCACTTTCACCCCTTGTACATCTCATCACCTTAACTTTTACCCACATTTATCTTTAGCTTTCTTCTATCACATAATCTCCCAAACTCTGCCACCAGCTTCCTCAAATCCCTCCTCTGACCCTGCCCAAAGCGCAGTGTCGTCCGCAAACAACAGCTGGCTCACCTCCACTTTTCTCCATTTTCTTTTAAACCATCTTCAATCCCTGACTCACTACCTCTAGCATTCACCTCTCCGCAACCAACCCCATCCCATGTATAAGTTGAACAGGCCAGGCGACATAACCGCATCCTTGACGAAGTCCACCTTTACCTTCCAAACCACTCACTCTCTCCCATTTCTAATACTAACACATGCTCTACTACTCACATAAAATTCTCTTGACAGCTCCAAAAGCTTTCCTCCTATCCAATAAATCTCTGCATAACCGCCCTCCACAGTGCCTTATCTGTCTACCTTTTAAAGCCTTTTCCAGATCCATAACAGCCAAAAATTTACATCCTTTCCCTTTCCTATAGCTTTCTATCCATAATGTCCTTACCACTAAAAGATCATGATCTACACAACCTCTACCCGTCTAAATCCACACTGTTCCCTACTCACCAATTACTCCTTCTGTTTCCTCTCCTAATCCCTCTCATTCAATTAAGATTCTCCTCATAAGACCTTCCCACTACACTCAACAGGCTAATCCCTACTGAAATTACTACATTCACACTTGTCCCCTTTTCCCTTGTAAAGAGGAACTATACAGGCAATACTCAGTCCTCCGGTACTCTACCCTCTCTCAGCAAAACCTTAAATAACGCTCACCAACCAGTCCACCATCACTAAATACCTCCCTTTTTTCAGTCATTCTGCATGACATCCATCGACCAGGTGCCTTACCTTGCTTTCATCATCTTTACAAACTGCCTTCACCTCATCCTTTTCCTTATTTCTCCTCCCATTCCTCACTCATCATCACTCTCATTTTCTTCGTATTTCCCACTGCAGCTATCTTTCCTTCCCTATCCTCCTTCACATTCAGCAACTCCCTAAAATATTCTGCCCATCTTCCCCTCACTGCCATCTCTTCCATTATCAACTTTCCATCTGTACCTTTTACCTTTTCTTCCCTACTTGATTCGCCTCCTCTTCCTCTCTTAATTATATACACACATATATATATACATATATATATATACATATATATATATATATATACATATATATACATATATATATACATATATACATATATGCATATATATATACATATATATATACATATATACATATATGCATATATATATACATATACATATATGCATATATATATATATATATATACATATATATATATATATACATACATATATATATATATATATACATATATATATATTGCTATAGTTGGGCAGCAGATCCTCTTTAAGGCAAATGTCATTAAAATTTGCAGCTCGACAGAACGACGCAGGTCCTGGTAAACAATGGCTTCTCTAATAGAGAGGTGCAATTTGCCATTAACAAGCACCTTGATAGATGGTATTCAACCCCAGCAGAAAAACCAGTAGGAGAAGCCAGGATTAAAATTTTCTACCAAAACACCATGTCCACCCATTATAGAGCCGATGAGGAAGCCCTTAGGAAAATCATCCACAAAGACGTGAAACCCACCAACGACAACGACAAAATAGATCTTGTTATTTTCTTTAAAAACATTTGAAGACATCCCAAATCTCCTTATAAAGAACAACCCCTGCCAGAGGACACGGGAACTTCAGCGTAGCCATCTCGTGTTGTAATACTCCTGCAGAAAAGGGAACTGTGAAGCCCTCAATGAAACATACATAGGGATGACTACGACGAAGCTCACGAGGCGTCTCACCCTTCACCTCTCCAATGGCGCTATCAAGCGACACCACGAAGACGTACATCAGACATACTGACAAGAAAGAATTTGGAGGAGGGCATCACTATTTTACAGACAGAAACAAACCACACACGCCTTCATATCCTAGAAGCATTATACATAAAAGATAAAAAACCCACGATGAAGAGACAGCCTCCGGATCCATTTATCATTCCCACATCCAAAGACATCGAGGTCCCCTTAAGGATCAGCCGCTAGGCCTGGGGGCGGAGCTTAGTGTTCCTGCCTCCTGATTGGTCAAATACCGGATCAGCACGCATAGTGTCTGTGATCTGGTGAATTGTGTATATAAGATCATTTCCCACACACTGTACTCATTAGCACTGAAGATGCCTTACAGTTAGGCGAAAGCTCTGCAAAAAAATAAAATTAGAGAAGATAATTCCGATGCCTTTACTTATACCCTTCCAATGCTCTTGTTATTTGGTCAAGGTAATTAAAGAACTTAGCACGACTCAGCGCGCCAGCATTAGAAAAGTTGAGAATGTCAGCAAAAAACGCAGAAGCTGCTGCAAATTTTAATGACACTATATATATATGCTATTATATATATATATGTACATATATATATATACTATACATATATTTTATACTTATAGTATATCATATATATACATATATATATACTATATATACATATATTTACATATATATACATATATTAACATATTATTTATATATATACATTTATATATAATATATTTATACTTACACTTAATATATATAATTTATCATATATGTATATATATTTAATACATATATATTATATATATAATATATTTATACATAATTATATATATATATTTATACATACATATATATATATATACATTATATATACATATATACATATACATCGTTTATACATATGTGTGTAAATAATATATCATTAGATATACATATTTATATATAGATACAGATATTTATATACATATATATATACATATACATTATCTATATACATATATATAGTACATATATATATACATAGATATAACTATATATACCATGTATACATATATATATATATACATATATATATATACATTATATAATATTATATGTACATCTATATAAAATACATATATATATACGTATATAGTATAGCATATATTATAATTAATCCATATATACACTATATACACATATATATACACATATATATACATATATATATATATACATATATATATACACATATATACTAACATATATATATATACATATACATATAAACCTCATATATAACATATATATACATATATATATACATATATATATACATATACATATATATGCATATACATATATATATACATATATATATACATATATATATATATTATATAATTATACATATAATTTATTTTTTATTTTTTAATACATATATATATATATACATATATATATACATATATATATATATCTATACTATAACATATATATTATACCAATATCATATATATATACATATTATATATACATATATATAATATATATATACATATATATATATATACATATATATATGTACATATACTGTATATATACTATTCTATTATACTGTATATATACATATATATACATATATATACATACCATATATATATATATACATATACTATTTATACATACATATATATATATACATACATATATATATACATACATATCTATATATACATACTCTATATATACATACATATATATATTTATACATACATATATATACATATATATATACATATATATATATACATACATTATATATATATATATATCATACATAGATATATATATACATATATTTATATATATATATACATAAATGCACAATTTCACAAGTCACACGCGAATCAAAAATATGCAGAGTCCACCAGGAAAGGAAAAACACACGGAGTCCGAGCACTTTCATGATATATTCACATTATCAAGGAGTACAGAAAGATGAGAAAAAAAAATGGAGATACAGAGTATAAGTAGGACAAGAGAGACATTTACCCTCCTCTCCGAAGCCTGAAAGCTCAGGTTGGGTCACTCGGTGAGGTCATGGAAACATATTATTATTACATTAACTTTTAAAATATGTA
>NC_134812.1:40760042-40762542 GCF_046742065.1 Oratosquilla oratoria
TTGCTAAAGGATATTTTTAGCATATCAATAAGGAGCAGTGTTATATAGACTTCCCACAAGTATACAAGGAACGGTATATCACTGTGCAGCCCACAACAAGTTTCAACAAGATTCTTGTTGAAACTTGTTCTAGGTAAGCAGCTTCTCACTGAGTCAGTTGCTGCTTTGGAATCAACCAGGATGTCCTCTGGACCTGTCAGAGTGGTTCCTTCAGGCAGAAAAAATGATCCCGTCTGGAATTATTTTGAAAAACTACCAAAAACTTCTGGCAAAGGGTACCGAGCTAAATGTAAAGACTGCAGCCAGGAAGTACAGGGCATTGTGTCAAGATTAAAATCTCACAGAGATAAATGCCAAGGGCAGCCACAGCATTCAGAAGAAATTGATAACCCAGGTAAATAATTTTACTTATATTGTGTGTATTTCTCCCTTTTCATACGCAACTATATATATTTGGTGAACAATGGAGAGCATGTGCAATAAAAATGTGAAGGCCTAAAGAGATGATACTTCAACTTCATTACTTCTAAATTTGGGTAATGACTATATCACTATAATATACTGTATCCAATCAACTTTGAGGCCTAGATGACTGTTATTCATTTCATTCAACATTGTGTAATATATTTCATAGGTTCCATTGGAATTCAGCCCACATGGGATTCAGCCCAAAGGGATTTAACCTAACCTAACCCAACTACCCCATTATCTTTAGAGAATTTAAAAGTGGACTGAATCCTGTGTGGGCTGAATTCCAAGCCCACCTATTTCATATCCTGTTAATTATTTCCAAATAATTTGGTGGCTTGTGTGAATATGATCATTATCTAAAAAAATAACTACTGTACTTAAAAGTAGCCTAAATCACACTGTATTCATTCATTTATAAATTATGCAATATGCTAAAGTTTTCTGTTTCCATTTCAGGATCTGTATCAACAGCTTCAATCTCTTCATCATCGGCTCCACTTGAATTATCTGCAAACCTGACTCCACCATTAAAAAGGTCACTATTAGACTCCTCCACAGGCGCCACTTCTACTAAATCATTTTCATCTAAAAGAAAGTAATTTACATCTCTGGACAGATTTATCATAAAAAATTCAGCCTCTCAAAAGGAAAATTTTGACAAAGAAGTTGCAAGAATTATATTTGCTACAAATTCACCATTTCGTCTTGTTCAGCATCCTCAGTTTCTCAAGATGGTTCAGAAGCTGAGGCCAGGTTCCAGAAAATATATTACTGATAAGTACTTGGATCTTGTGTATGAAAAGGAATATAAAAAGTGTGCAGATGACCTGAATAATGAAACTGTATTTCTTTGATGGGTGGTCTAACATCCATAATGAGCCCATAATATGTGTCACTCTAACAACATCCACTGGTCAGTTTTAATTAGTTGACACAATAGACACATCAGGGAAACCTCACACTGCTGAATATCTCCTACAACTTGTACAAAATTCGATCAAGAAGCCCGAACAAGATTTTGGTTGTCACATTGGAAGTGTTGTGACAGACAATGCAGCAAATGTCACCAAGATGAAAAAACTCTTGGAGGAATCGAGCGAACCTGAGCATACCGTCCTCACATACGGCTTATACCGTTCCTTGTATACTTGTGGCAAGTCTATATAACACTGCTCCTTATACTGATAAGCTAAAAATGTCCTTTACCAATCAGATCGCATATCAGATCGCAATCCCACAATATTTAAGATCTATTAAAAAAAAAATGTATTTAAATCATATAAATCTGATTTAAATAAAAATAAATCGATTTTTTATATCTTAAAAAGATAAAAAAAAAAAAGAAAAAAAAAATCGCCAACCCTGGTGTCCACTAAACTCATACAATAATACCTGTTAAGTCCGGCTAATATTGGCATTTCAAAGCATAACAGTGCCTTAAAAATAGTTTCTCATTTGACTATATAAGTTTATATTAACTTATACTGCATTGAATAAGTCAATAGTTGATATATTTGTCCTATATACAATGTTAGGTTTCTAGTTTTGATATATTTGTGAAATATAAAATGTTACGTTACAAAGAAAGCAATGGCCTCCGCTAGCGGACTCAGGGATCTGGGTGCGCACGTCCTGTGTAATAGTAGTCCTTGATATATATATATATATATATATATATACATACATACATGTACAGTTATACATACATACATACATACATACATATATATATAAACACACATTATGTATATATATATATATATATATATATATGCACACACACACACACACACAGACACACACACACACACACACACACACACACACACACACACACACACACACACACACACACACACACACACAAACAAAAATATATATATATATATATATATATAAAAAACACACAAACAAAAATATATATATATATATATATATATATATGTACACACACACACACACCCACATATATTTATATATAATATATATGTATATTATATATATATATATATATATATATATATATATA
>NC_134812.1:40772542-40774097 GCF_046742065.1 Oratosquilla oratoria
TCGGAAATTTTTTGTCAGGACCCGGGGATATTATTAGCTATAAGTCTTTCAATCTGCATGACTACTTCTATCTTACTAATGCCTGATATTAGTCTACTTTCTTCATCTCCACTGAAAAACGGATCACAACACTCAGGTACATTATCTAACCTCTCCTTAGTAAACACAGAGAGAAAATATTTGTTAAAAACACCCTCTCTCATTTTTTCCCTCCGATTCTCTCACGAACATTTCCGTCATTTTGAATTGGACCTATCCTCTCATTACTTTTTATTTCTGTAGAGATGGAAAGAAAGCTTTCTTTGGGTTGGATCTCGCTTTTCCTGGCAACCTAAATTGCATAGTTACCGTTTTGCTGTTCGCGTAATTCTTTTTAACCAGTTTTGCCATATCCGTTATATTTGGATCTAAGCTGTGTTTCCCGTTTTCTTTTCTTAACGTTGGTTGGTTTAGGCTTAGGTATGTACAGGTTAGGTGTCTAAAGCCAGGAGGCACTGAGTAGCTGCAGCCGAAGCCGTCGATTTTGTGCAGTTATGCTCGTTGGGGACTGTTTTGGGTAAGGTTAACTCATATACCCAATCCCTGCGTCTTGGAATCCGGAGTGAAGTAAGAAAGTGGCGTCAAAGGAAGCGCGCTGGTCTCGCATTTGCTTAGTCTATGGATTACGATAGTCATATCAATATGGAATTTAGAAAATATAACGCCACGATAGCAGATAGACGCCTTGGTGTGTATTCGAATCCCGCCACACCTCTCCCGATTCCCAGAAGCAGTAACTTTGTGTCATCATAGGGCAGGTGACAGCTTTGGCTGCAGCAACTCCGCGCCTTCTGGCGTAGGGCTCATCATCTTTTTAAGTGGAAAATGATACTCTCCTTTGGCTTTCACATCCAAGGCTATTTCGTCGAACTCCATTCTACACATACAAAAACTTAACATTCGTTGGTGTGATGTGTGTGTGTGTGTGTGTGTGTGGTGGTGTGTGTGTGTGTGTGGGGTGTGGTGTGGTGAGTATTCCACTTGGTATTTGGTATCACGTGTTGGACTCGTGGATCTAAAGCCTATTTCTCTCCCGGAAGAGGAGCTCAGAGCTCGTATGACCGATTCTATGGGTTATGCTATGACCTTACACGGACCACACACCCCCAACTCCCGCTCACGAGAGTTTGGAGTAACGAGACCTACGAAGGCGCAGCGGATACTGAAATAATTTCATCAGGCCCTGGGCAGGATTCGAACCAGGTACCACCACTGGCACCAACTGTAACAACAGTCTGGTACTCCTACCAACCGCGCCACCGAGTGTGTTTTTGTGTGTGTGTGTGTGTGTGTGTGTGTGTGTGTGTGTGTGTGTGTGTGATGTGTGTGTGTGTGAGTGTGTAGCGCATCTGTGCGTTATTTTGTGTGTGCATGATGGCACCCACCATGGTCTCGGATTACGTGTTGGACCTCGTGATCGACAGCTGTTACCCTATCGAATGAAATATCAGAATTCATACATGGGCCGAACTATGGTTAATGTGGTGACCTTATACACACAACTGACACCCAATTT
>NC_134812.1:40774597-40837097 GCF_046742065.1 Oratosquilla oratoria
AGATAGTTATTCCAGTTGGAGCCCACATTGAAGTTGATTAAAATCATCTCGTGTTTGGTGCAACAAAATTTATTAATTACATAAGATGATGATATGACCTGATGGATTTGTTTATATGTTGCTACATGTGTAAAAATAGTGTACAGAATATAGTATAGTCATGTTTGTGTCATCATAGTTCAAAAATCCAAAAATTCTCTCCTAAATCTAATTGGATATCATTTTAATTCTCCATGCTAGGTAGATCCTCATTGCAGTTTGCACTAAGATTTCTAATTTTCTACACTTTTCTACACTTAAATTATGATGTGTCATTGTTAAAACTGCATGTTAGAGAAAACCTCACGTTTTGTATGTATCCATAAGCACTTTGGCCAGTGTTTTAGTATTTTAAGAAGACCATTGGATTGGGTTGAATGGCAATTTTTAAATGTTTTATTCCAAATCTCAACTGTCCTTCATGCAACCCAACCAACACCACACATCTGTTTACACAGAATTATAGAATGTATTTGTTATTTACCATAACATTGTTCATTATTTATTGACTTACCACTTCACTTTGCAACTTTGAGTGTAATTTTGTGATTTATCAGGCACCTATGGGCACATGTTTTGAGCTTACCATTGGAATTTTATAGGGAGGGAGAACTGCAAAACTCCAAACGGGAACAAATAGATTCTACAAATTCAATAGGATATAATCCAAAGAAATGGAAGAAAACAAATAATACATTATTCACATAGAGTAAATGTTTTATATTTAAATGCAAGAAGCAATAGAAATAAATTCAAGGAACTGCAATTTTATATTGCATTAGAAAATCCACATATTGTTTTTATAACTGAAAGTTGGTTAGATACAAATGGAAGAAACAGCATAAGATTATTCAATTTTATTGGATACAATGTCTTTCACAAAGATTGAACAGACAAGGCAGAGAAGTACTTCTTCATATTAAAAGCACTGAGTGTTACAGAAATTGAAGTTGAGGAAGTGGACCTGAGTCTGTAGGTATCCATATAGCTTGTAGAAATAAGAAAAAAATTGTCCTTTGGTCTTGACTGACAGACCACTTGGACAAAATGGTTCAGAAGAATCAGAAATGCTAAAGTTTTTTGAAGTCACAGATTGCACAAAATGACGAATGCATTATTTTTAGATTTTGATCATCCAGTAGTGTACTGGGGCTCACAAATAGGAAATGGAGAAAGTGCAGATTTTTTAAATACAAGTGTAGACAATTATTTGATACAACATGTGACAGTCCACAAGGGCTGGAAATATTTTAGACTTAGCTTTTACTAAAAGAGACATAGAAAATTTAACCGTAAAGGAAATATTTGGAGAGTAATCACAGTATGATTAGATTTGATATTATTATGAATTGTGGGCTGAAAAATAACTACCAAAATGTACCAAACTTTAAAAGAGCGATCTATCTGTAAAGCAAGGGCTCCCCCCTCCCCCCATACAAGGGTGGTAGCCAATTCAAAAGACAAGTATCCACTCCCACCCACCTCACTCCCACCCATTCCACTCCTATCTACCACTCTTTCTTCCCATTCATCCTAGCTCTTCACAGATGATGGGTTATCCTTGTATCTCCGTCCCCTTATACAGAAAAGAGAAGACGGGGAGAAATCCCTTCGAGCTCCATCAAATCATTTTTCACACATAATCCCTCACCCCCCATCCCCCACCCACTTTCTTTCATGCATCACAGCATCATCCATACACAACCATTCTCCATTCACCCCTATCTTCTATCTTCTCCCATTTTTCCTCAACAGACATTCCCCTCTTTCCCAATGTCCCTTTTACCCCATCCATTCATCTCATCCTTGGTCACCCCCTTCTATTCACTCCTACTTCTGCCTTCCACACACCTCTACTCTTTCATCAACCCTATCTCCGAAATCCCTTTCCACCCCCATTCATTTCCTCACCTCGTTTCTCACACTATTCAGCCTAGTAACCCCTGTCATACTTCTCAGGCACCTCATCTCAAACACATTCAAACTCCTCACTTCCTCTCTTATGTTTTTTGTTTCTGCCCCATACAGTGCTGTTGGCACAATCACTGCTTCGTGCAATCTCCTCTTAGCATCCATTCCCAATTGTCTATTACTCATTTACTTGCATCTCTCAATTTACATTCTACCTCTACCTCCACTCCTCCCTTTATTCACACTCAGGTGTCTAAAACTATCCACTTCCTCCAGTCTCCCTTAATACTCACTTCCAGTCTGCTGCCACTTTCTCCCCATGTATGTCTCATCACCTTACTTTGCCCCACATTTATCTTCAACTTCCTTCTTTTGCACACCTTCCCAAACTCTGTCACTAATTTTCTCAATCCCTCCTCTGATCCTGCCACAGGCACAGTGTTGTCAGCAAACAAAAACTAGCCTATCTCCCATTTTTCTCCATTTTCTTTAACCATCATCCCCGACCCATTACCCTTGCATTTACCTCTTGCATCACCCCATCCATGTATAAATTGAGCAGCCAAGGCAACATAACACACCCCTGCCAAAGTCCCACTTTTACCTTAAACCACTCACTCTCCCCATTTCTGATTCTAACACCGGCTCTACTACTCATGTAAAAACTCTTGATTGCTCTTAACAGCTTTCCTCCTACCCCATATCTCTGCAATACCTCCCACAATGCCTTCCTGTCTACACTGTCATGAGCCTTTTCTAAATCCATGAAAGCCCAAAAAACATCCTTACCTTTTCCTATAGCTTTCTCATATATCTGTCTTTCCACAAAAATCTGATCGACACAACCCCTACCTGTCCTAAACCCACGCTGTTCCTCTCCTAATCCTCTCAATCAAAACTCTCCCATAAACCTTCCCAACTACACTTAACAAACTGATCCCTCTGAAGCTACCACATATATATGCAGTAAAATGGACCGCTCTAAGGAAATTAAAATCAGTAAAGCATTGACATAAATGCACCCCAGATTTTTTCAGTTACACACTACCTGTCAAACGGTAACGTGTCCAGCTCTGAGAAAGTAACAGAGCAAGGGGTCATAGCTACAAAATTAAGAAATCTAGGACATGGCTTGCAGTAAGGCAAAACTTCTTTAGTGACAGAGTGGCAAATTGGTGGAATAAATTACCTGATAATGTGGTCTCATCAAACATGTATAGTTTCCAAAATAATTTAGACAAGCATATGACATAATGTAGGCATCTTTTTATATTTTTAATATTTTTCACATCCTTTGACTTGGCACAATACGGTAAAGAATTATTGACTATTTTGACAAGTAGCCATAATGGCCTGGCATCTTTAAATTTACAAATAATTTCTTACTTTTAGCTAGACATCTCAAAATTGCTCATAACAAGTATGGTCCAATTGGATCTTGATGTGAAGTATACTCTCATATTCTTATCTCCTCACAGTTCTGACTTTCTGATATTTTGGTTTGATTATGTAGATTGTTTGCCAGTTGCCTGGGAGCTGTGGGTATCCTCCAAGAGAGACCTGGAACAATGGATTGATTGATTTATGGTTTTATTTAAACTAAATATAATTGTCTAAATTTAAAATTATCAGTTTGCTATGATATTGACAAGTGGAGTATTTTTCTGATTCAATAAAATTTATGTTAACCAGTGTTTAACTCTTAATTGTAATAGCACTCATTCAGAGGTTAATGGGGATCAAGTTTAATGCATTAAGGAGCTTAAGTTTCTGTTATCTGAAAGAAAATGGCTGGTTTCAGCCATGATAGAATGCCTAAACCCATTGGCAATACTCAACAGGTGAATGGTTATTAACATAGGTTGTTGTTGTTGAATAGCCCATCACACCAGTGGATAACAGCACCAGAGTTGCAAAGGAAGCAGATCACCCTCACAGGCCCGAGAAAAAGGTCCACCTATCCAGATATGTTAAGTTTATGTATTTGCACTGCCAGTGCTAATTGTGTGTTATAAAGTGGCCTGGCAGAACAGACATATGTTTTGCTTATCCTGTGTTGGTGTGCTCCGTGTGTTGTGTGGTTGCCACCATTTGCTTAAGTGTACTCACTGATTCATTAACTTTGTTTTCTGATTTGTGGGAGACGATAAAGAATCCTGTTGGGTTCCTTCGTCTATTAGTGTGGGACAAATGATGGGTACCTGCAAGTGGTGGTCCTGCAAAATGGATATTGGAGAGAATTATCTCCCTGCTTTCCATTTCCAAAATCCATCAACACCCACACCTCTGTCTCAAGGTACAGACCCAAGGGGTAAACACTCGGTTCATGGACACTGCCCAAAAGATCCTTTCAACTTCAACTTTATTTCATATAGAGCTGACAACCAGCAATTGATTCTTGTACTACTACAAGCCAGTGACAATGGAACTATTCCACACTAAAATGACCCTAGCCAACAGACCTAAGTTTCTTCCCAGAGGGATCTATTGGAATGCCCTCGGGTAAGTACCAGCCTCTGCAGGGCTACGAGTTTTCTGTCAGTGAAACTCAAGGCAACATGTATTATTATGTATTGATATAATTGAGAGAAGAAAGATGCTTGTTTTTGTTCTCTGTGGCATTGTAATATGTTCAGAAAGTGATTTGATCATTATTTGTGGTGAAGAGTGGGATTGATTTAATTTTGAGGTGAGATGTGATTTATCTAATAATTTTGCTGCATTTAGTGGTGGTTCTAAATCTGTGGCACATTTACCTCAAAGGGGTATGAGACTCCCATCCACCACCCTTGTTTCCCCCTCACAAGGAGCTAAGATGAGAAGGAAAGGAGTGAAATGGATGGAAGTCGGTGTGTGCCTTTTGACTTGGCTGCCTCCCATATAAAGGGGAAAAAGCCCTTCGGTATATAGACAGATAAGACATGCTGGCCAGTTTAATATTACATTTACAAAGGGACAGACAAATTTATATATGTACATATTTTTATTATTTTACTTTTTTCTGTGTGATTTATTTTGCTTCAGTAATTGAATGAATCTAGTTTCTCCTAGATTTGTACCACTAGTTTCTCCACCAGATTTGTACCACTGATCCATTACATTTTTTTTTCTATTGATATTAATTTCTGACAAGGAAAGATGAGGAAATTTTGTGAGTTGTCTCACAATATAGGAATTGATTATGATGAAAGTTGAAAACAATGACATGAAAAGTAGAAAATTTGTAGTAATGTATGTACCCCCCAAAACACAGTCTTGGACAGAGAGTGATCATTCCAAACTGTTGGAAGTCACAAAAGAATGAACTAACTGATTTACTGAAAGGAGGAGGAAATAGAGTAATTATATGTGATTTTAACTCTAATATGTTAGGAAGAACATACTACTGGATATGACCATTGAATACACATTGACTCAATGGATAAAGGAAAATACCAGATAAAGAAACAATGAGGAACCATCAAGACTAGATTTAATACTTACATCAAGGCCTGAAATTGTGGACAGAATTGATTACAAAAATCTAATAGGTAAGAGTGGCCATGTACTAATAGAGTTCAAACTAAAAGAGCAAATATATTTGAAAAGAAATGAAAAACATAGAAAAGGAAGACTAATGTACAACAAAATGGATTTTGAGAAACTCAGAAAATTCTTTCAAAATGCAAATTGGGAAAACTTCTCAAGTGAAGAAACAAAGATGGAAAAGAAATGGAACATACTAAAAGAAATTTACAATGAGGGAATAAACAAATATGTACCAAAACAGAAGCAAGAAAGGGTATACATAAAGTGCTGGTACAGCAAAAAAAATTAGTGTGGCTAAAGATAGAAGAGACAAAGCTTGGAAAAGATGGAAAAAAAGGTAAAAAAAAAAAAAAAAGTAAGTGGCAACATACATCAAACCAAGAAGTGATTATGTAAAAATACACAGAGATGAATAGAGAAACTATGAAATGTAATAGAAAAATGCAAGCAACAACCTAAATTATTTTACAGGTATGTAAGTGATAAACTAAAAAATAAACAAGAAATAGTAAGACTGTATCAATGGAATTACAAATATATAGATGTAGACATGGCTGAAAATATGAACAAACATTTCAAATCAGTATTTACAATTTAAAGTTCCCAAAACTGTGAGGAAATAGAGAAAGATACCTCTGTGACACAGAAGGAAATCAGAAAATCACATGGTTCTGATGGAATTGCAACTTGGATATTAAAGGAATGCATAGATGAGTTGATGGACAAAATATACAAGATAAATACTCAAAGAAGGAAAGATACCATAGGACTGGAAAATTGCAAATATTGTACCAATATATAAAGGAGGGAACAAGGAAAATCCAACTAACTATAGACTGGTCTCCCTTACAAACACAACAGCAAAAATATGTGAAAAAGCTATCAAAAGTAGATGGATTAAACATCTGGAAGAAAAAAATATACTGAATACAAAACAATTTGGATTTAGGCACGGAAGATCATGTACCACAAACTTGATTTGCTTCGACTCGAGACTAATAGAAATAATACAAGAAAGGGATGGATGGACGGACTTTGCTTTTCTAGATCTACAAAAAGCATTTGATAAAGTACCACAGAAAAAACTAATAAGAAAAATTGAATCAATAGGTGGCATTTAAGGAAAATTATTGGAATGGATGGAAGACTTCTTGACTGGGAGAAAAATTAGGGTAGTAATTAGAGACAAATACTTGACCTGGGAAGAAATGATAAGTGGTGTCATGCAAGGTTTGGTATTGGCTCCAGTCATGTTTGCCATATATATAAATGACATGGATGTGTGAAATGTTACATGAACTTCTTCACAGATGACGCAAAAATACTAAAGAAAGTAAGAACAGAGGAAGGTTGTGAATCACTACAGATAGACCTAGATAAAATCTGGAAATGGAGTCAAAAGTGGGAAGTGAATTTTAGCATCAACAAATGTAGTATAATGGAGTTTGGAAAAAGTAAACGTAGAATATTGAGGAATTGTAAAATTGGTAAAGAAGTCAAAAAAGTGAGCTCAGAAAAGGAACTAGAAGTAATAATCAGCAAAGACATGTCACCAGACAAACATATCAATAAAATAGTCAGAGAAACCTTCAACCAACTAAGATGAGAGTGGCATTTGACCATTTGGATGAGGAAATGGTCAAGAAAATATTAGTTACACTGATAAGACCAAAATTGGAGTATGCTGCAACACTATGGACACCCAGTACTAAAAAGAATATAAAGAAATTAGAATACAAAGAGCAACGACAAAGATGGCACCAACACTCCAAATTGACATACAAAGATTGTTCAAATTGGAACTACCAACTCTGGAACAAAGAAGAGAAAGAGGAGGTCTATTGACTATAGAATCATGAAAGTAATGGAAATTCTAGATAGAGATGATTTATTAAAGTGAGATAATAGAAAAACAAGAGGACATGAAAAGATACTCAAAAAGGATAATTATAGAAGAGGCCTGAAAAAAAATAGCTTCCCACACAAAGCGGTGGATACCTGGAATAAATTTGATGAAGCAACAGTGTGTGCAAATACTATTGTAAGAATTTAAGAACAAACTTGGTGCTGAAAGATACAAAGACAGGTCACTATGAGCATAGCTCCCTTCCCGTATAATACAACTAACTAAATACACACACCAGTGACATGGCACCAGACAAACACATCAACAAAATAATCAGCAAAACTTTAAATTTATTAGATCAATGTTAGTGGCCTTTGGCTACTTGGGCAAAGAAATGGTAAAGAAAATATTAGTTACATTGATAAGACCAAGATTGGAGTATGCTGCAATACTGTGGACACCTGGTACTAAAAAGAACATAAGTTAGAAAGAATTCGCAGAGCAATGACAAAGATGGCACCAGCACTCTCCAAATTGACATACGAACAAAGATTGGACAAACTTGAACTACCAACCCTGGAACAAAAAAGAGAAAGAGATCTACTAACCCTCTATAGAATTATGAAAGGGATGGAAGTTCATGATAGAGATCATTTACTAAAGTGGGATAAAAGAAAAACAAGAGGACATGAAAATAAACTTCAAAGGATAGTTACAGAAGAGTGATAGATATCTGGAACATACTGAATGAGAAAACAGTGAGTGTAAAAACTATACAAGAATTTAATCAAACTAGATGCTGAAAGATACAATAGCTGGTCACTATGAGCATACTCTCTTTGCATAAAATAGAACTAGGTAAATACACATACACAATTGGAATAAGAAAATAAAAAGTTAACTTTTAAGGAAATAGTACAGCAACAAGTGGAAGAAAATGCCAAAGAAACAGTAAATAAAGTAATGAAGGAAAAAGAAAATTGGGTCAGAGACACAGTAGACAAAGTAAAAATGCATTGTAGTTAATGGTATTAAAGAAAAACAGTATGTACTTAGATATCAAAGAGAAAAAGATGAGAAAGAAATTGCAAAAGCAGTTCTGAAAGCGATACAAGAGGAGGGACAGGATATGGACAAAGAGATTGAAGAAGTACATAAGATGGGACAGTACTCTAAAAAAAGAAATATAGGCCACTAAAAATCAAACTAAGGTCTCAAATGATAGCAGAAGTACTATAAAAAACAGCAAAGCTGGCAAATAGTGAAAATTACAAAAGTATATGGGTAAAAAAAATGGGCAATGAGGAAAAAGAGAAAAGACAGAAGGGAAGCAAAAAAAAAAAAAAAAAAAAAAAATGAGAAGAGAACGGAGACAGAAAAGAATGAGTTTTTTGTGGAGAGTGCTGAACCTGAGGCTGAGGAAATTATTTGTTAAAAAAAAATCAAACAATAGAAAAAAAAAAAATGAAAAAAAATGAAAAAATAAAAAATAACATATACCAATATAGATGACACAATTTCAGGATTAAACAAATTAAACAACTATCTGGTGGTAGTAAAACTAGACATAATGGGAATTGTGGAGACTAAATTAAAAAGTCCTCTACCACCAAACACTATGGGACAAGGTCTATACAACTATTGGATGAAAAATAGGAAGGAGAAACAGGGTGGAGGAGTCATGTTGTTGACTAAAAGGTTTGAATGTGACTAAGACAACAGAAGGAAAAAATAATGTGGAACTAATTATGATAAAAGTTGAAAATAGTGACATGAAAAGTAGAAAATTTAGTCATATATGTACCCCTAAAAACAAAGTCTTGGACAGAGAATGAACATTTCAAACTGTTAGAAGACAAATAATGCACTAACTGATTTACTGAAAGGAGGAGGAAACATAGTAATTATGGGTGACTTTAACTCAAAAGAAACTTGTTCGGAAGAAATGACAGTGAATGATGGAGAAGATCTCTGGGGAAACATACTGGATATGACCATCGAATATACAATGACTCAATGAGTAAAGGAAAATAACAGTTATAGAAACAATGAGGAATCGTCGAGACTAGATTTAATATTTACGTCAGAGCCTGAAATTGTGGATAAAATGAAATACAAGACATTGGTTGGGAAGAGTGACCACATACTAATTGAGTTTGAACTAAAAGAAGAAATTTATTTGGAAAGAAACGAGAAACACAGTAAAGGAAGACTAATGTATAACAAAATGGATCTTGGGAAACTCTGAAAACTTTCAAAAAGCGAATTGGGAAAACTTCTTTAATGAAGAAACATGGAAGAGAAATGGATGATATTAAAAGGAATCTATAATAAAGGAGTGGATAAATAAGTAACAAAAAAAAAACTGAAAAGGTGTATATTAAGTGTTGGTACAACAAATAATGTAGTGGGGCAAAAGATAGATGAGACAAAGCTTGGAAAAGATGGAAAAAAGAAAAGAAAAAAACCAAGGAAGTGGCAAATATATATCAAACTAAGAAATGAATAGGTAAAAATATGCAGGGAAGAAAAAAATAAACTATCAAAAAGACATAATAGACAAATATAAGGATCAACCTAAAATATTCTACAGATATGTAAATGGTAAAATAAAAAATAAACAGGAAATAGCGAAACTGCATCAAAGGAATGCGGAATGTAGAAATGGCTGAAATTATGAAGAAATATTTCAAATCTGTATTCACACAATTGGGATGAAGGAAAGGGAGAAAGGTCCCCCCCCCCATGAAAAAAATAATTGTGACACAGAAATAAGGGACAAAATAATAAACCTTGATGTCAGAAAATCACACAGCCTGGATGGAATTGCAAACTGGATACAAAAAGAATGTTTAGATGAACTAACAGACAAAATATATGAGATGATAGATTGCTCACTCAAAGAAGGAAAGGTACCATAAGACTGGAAAATGCCAATATTGTGCCAATATATAAAGGGGGAGATAAAGAAGGCCCAACAAACTATAGACTGGTCTCCCTTACAAGCACAATAGCTAAAATATGTGAAAAAGTCATCAAAAGTAGATGGACTAAACATTTGAAAGAAAATATACTGGATCCAAAACACTTTGGTTTTAGACAGGGAAGATCATGTGCTTGATTTGTGGTTAATAGATATAATGCAAGAACGGTATGGATGGGAAGATTGTGCTTTCCTAGATTTACAAAATGCATTTGAGAAAGTATCACACAAGAAGCTATTAAGAAAACTCGAAGCAACAATTATTGAAATGGATGGAAGATTTCTTGCACAGGAGAAAAATGAGGGTGGTACTTGGAGATAAAAACTCGACCTGGGAAGAAATGATAAGTGGAGTCCCATAAGGTTTAGTATTAGGTCTGATAATGTTTGCTATATATATATAAATGACATGGATGAAGGTATAGAATATTATATGAACTACTTTGCAGACAGTGCAAAACTAGTAAAGGAAGTACAGAAATAGACTGAATCACTACAAAGAGACCTGGACAAAGTCTGGGAATGGAACCAAAAGTGGGAAGTGAACTTCAACATCAAGAAATATAGTATAATAGAGTTAAAGTAAAAAAATATATATATATATATATATATATATATATATATATATATATATATATATATATATATATATATATATATATATATATCAGGACAATATAAAACTGGTACAAAGGAAGTAAAGAAAGCTCCGAAAAGGACCGAGGAGTAATTATCAACAAAGACATGTCCCCAGACAAGCACATGAACAAAATAGTTGGAGAAACCTACAATTTTAAGATCAATAAAGATGGCTTTTAATTACTTGCATGAAGTAATGGTAAAAAAAATATTAGCCACACTGATAAGACCAAAATTGGACTATGCTGTGACACTAAGGACACCCAGCACAAAAAAGAATATAAAGAAATTAGAAAGAATCCAAAGAGTAACAACAAAGATGGCCCCAACACTTTCAAAATTGACATATGAACAAAGATTGTCTAAACAGGAACTACCAATCCTGGAACAAAGAAGAGAAAGAGGAGATCTATTGACCATTTACAGAATCATGAAAGGCATGGAAGTCCTTGACAAAGAAGACTTGTTAAAGTGGGATAAAAGAAAAAAGAGGACATGAAAAAAAAATCAAAAAGAAAAGTTATAGAAGAGATCTAAAAAAAAAAAAAAAAAGTTTTCCACACAGAGTGGTGGATGTCTGGAACAAATTGGACAAAACAGTAGTGTGTGAACCATACAAGAATTTAAGAACAAACTAGATGCTGAGAGATACGAAGACAGGTCACTATGACCATAGCTCCCCTTCACATATAATACAAGATACAACTAGGTAAATACACACTAGGGGCTTCTTCCCTTTTATAAGGTAGATAGCCAAGCCAAAAGCACCCACTCCCATCCACCACCTTTGTTTCCCTCTTAGCTCCTCATGGATGAAGTGTCTCTCTCACCCATTGCCTAGGTCAAAAGCAATGCAGCAATTAATACTGCTTGATAACACACAGTATGGGCAGCAGCTAGATTATAAACTTGAAGCACAGCAAAAGGGTAGAGAGAAGTTTGAAATGGACATTTTTTGCTGCAGAGGAATCTTCCTCCAGCTGAAGGAAATCACCAGGTAGAGTTATTGGAAGAAATTGCAATTTCAGGAAATGTATTGATAATCTCGTAGGAGAAAGCAGCAACGGCTTTTTTTTTTTTTTTTTTTTTTCCAATTCTTTAATTTTTCTTCACTCACACCACTAGTGTGTTGAGTGTATTTTTCATCATCCCAGTGGATGTGCATAATATTTTCATAGATGAATGGTTTGCTTTAGAAGTGTTTTTATTGTATGATTTATTATTATTCTTGACTGTGAAGTGTATTGTTGTATCCACATATCCCAAAAGGTCAAATAACTATTGTACTTAAGAATTATACTAATGTGATGTTAGAATATTTATTTAAAATTCCTACATAATGTAAGTTTGAACTGTGTGCCAAATAAAGTGTTCTAATCCAAGATGTATTACATAAAATGGCTCCTAAACACCACCTTTTTTTTCTTGGTCATAACTTAGTCTGCCTTTCCATTGACTGAGCCCATCCCATTGACATCAGCCGAGGAGGAAAATCATCTTAATCCTAAAGTGCTCACAAACATTCATGTTCATCACAATCATCATTCATCCTTTGACTGATATTATTGTAGGAGAGTGAAGTGTTAATTACTAATATTATAGGGACTGCATAATATATGTCTTGGACTGAATGTAACTACAGCACTTCATTCACAGCTGCCAACAGCCACCACCACAATCACCATCACCATCACTACCAAAAGTTTTGAGCACTGTATGATGAAGTAGTGGTAAGAAATTTTGTATCATGTGCACCCACTGTGCTGTGTCCACCTCTGATGCTGCATCACTACCATCACCACTTCTTACAATTCCTTAAACTCCTCCAACTCTTTCACCTCCTTCAAATTATTTACCACCACCAGTGACTCTGCACAGAAAATGTAAGCATTCTATATTTTCATATTCTATATAGGGTGTTCAGGATAAATTTGACACTTTTTCAGAAAGTAAAGAAAAATGTCCCACACTGTTCCTCTCCTAATCCTCTCTCAGTTAAAATACCCCCATATGATTTCCCAACTACACTCAACAAACTGATACCTCTGAAACTGCTACACTAACATTTGTCCCCTTTTCCCTTGTAAAGCAGAACTATACAGGCTTTCCTCCAGTCCTCTGGCACTCTACCCTCCCTTAGACACACCTTAAACAACCTCACTAGCCAGTCCACTATTACTGTACACCACCCTTCTTCAGACACTCCTCATGACACCCATCAAACCCAAGTGCCTTACCTACTTTCATCATTTTCAAGAGTACTTGCACCTCATCTTTTCTTATGTCTCCACTAATTTTCTCTCCTATCACATTCATTTTCTTAGGACCTTCCACAGCAACCACCAATACCTCCTTATCTTCTTCCACATTCAACAGCTCTCTAAAATACCCTGCCCATCTTCCCCTTACCGCCTACTCTTCTGTTAAGATCTATCCCTCTGCACCTTTTACCTTTTCTTCTCTACTTGACTCACCTCCCTTTCCTCTCTTAACTTCCTTCCAAATTATCTTTTTATTACTTTCAAAAAAATTTCATACTCTTCCCCCATGTGTTTAATCCTACTTTGCAACCAGTCCTGGAATGCTTGCTTCTTCTTTTCTACTCAGTCAAATCAGCCATCCTGAGTCCACTGCTGAACAAAGGCCTCCTTCATAGCATTCCATGATTCACATGACCACGCCATCCTTTGCCACGTCACTCCTGCAAACTTCTCAATCTCGTCTCTCCACCTTCTGTCTGGTCTCCTTCCACGCTTCCCATCTCGCGGCGTGCACTCAGTAACACATTTGCTCCATCACTCATCAGTCGTTCACACTAAATCACCTGCCCAATTCCACTTCCTCTCTTTTACTGCTTCCACAATATCTTTCACTCTAGTCTGCTCTCTCACCCAACTTGCTCTCTTTCGGTCTCTCAGCATTATTCTCATTGTTGATCTCTCCATTCTCCTCTGTGCTGTCCTTAGTTTTGTTTCCATTGCCTTCGTTAGTTTCCAAGTCTCACACCCATAGATTATTGTTGGTAGAATGCACTGATTGTAAACTTTACGTTTCAAACATAAAGATAAAGAGCCTCTCAGGATTTTATTATACTTACCAAACACTTTCCAATCAATTGTAATGCATCTTTTTATTTCATTATCATTATCTTTCATCACTTTCACCATCTGGCCTAAATAATTATACTTTTCAACTTCTTCAAGACTCTCACCATCAATTACAATCTCTTTACTTTGAACTTTCGTGTTGAACATTAATTTGGTTTTACTTTTATTCGTTTTTAAACCTATTTTCAGACTTTCCTTGTTTAGCTCACTCAGCATATCTTGCAAGTCTTCTACTCTTTATGAAATAAGAATAACGTCATCCACAAATCTTAGGTGGTTCAAATATTCGCCATTAATCCTTAAACCTTTCTTTTCCCAACTCAATCTTCTGAAAATATCTTCCAAGCAAGCTGTAAATAGTTTGGGTGAAATTGTATCACCTTGCCATACTCCTTTCTTGATCCTTGATATTTTCTGTATCTTTATGTAGTCAAATTATAGCAGTACCTTTTGCATAAATCTTTTCTTAAACTTTTATGATCTGTTCGTTTGTACCTTGTTTGCGTAGCGAGTTTAGTATTGCTATTTGTTCTACTGAGTCAAAGGCCTTCTCGTAATCTACAAAAAGCTAAACACAGAGGTATATTGTATTCTGTCGTTTTCTCGATTAGTTGGTTTATCGCCTGCAAATGGTCTAGGGTCGAATATCCGCTCCTAAAGCCTGCCTGTTCTCTCGGTTGGTTTCCATCTAAAACTTGACTTAGTCTATTTGTAAGGATCTTAGAGAATACTTTATATACATTTGATAGCAAGCTAATTGGTCGATAGTTACTAAGGTCCTTCTGGTCTCCTTTTTTATAAAGCAAAATCACTATAGCATTGCACCACGCATCAGGAACACTTTCTTGACATAAACACTGGGTGTACAACTCAGCTAATTTAATATGAACCAATTTACCTGCATCTTTCAACAGATCTATCGATATACCATCTTCCCCAGGTGCTTTTTCTCGTTTCATAGTTTTTAGAGCAAATGCTACTTCCTTTGTAATCTTTGGTACACTACAAACATCAACACATGAATTTACTGACTCAACTATGGTCTTTGACAAGTAAAGCTCTTGGTAAAATTCTTCTACTCTTTTTACCATTCTGTCTCTGCATTTAACCACTTCAGTACGGGACTTAAATCTCGCGGGCAGCAGCCAATGCCAGCCGTATGACGTAACGAAATAATATTCGCATCATAAAATATAGTCGCCGCTTATATCGATCGTTCTCTTTCACCCGCGAATTTTGAAAACCACAGAGAATGGGATTCAGGGCACATTTGGGAGAATGTAAAAACACAGGGGCGACTACAATAAATATAATTAAGACGCCGATATGGAAACGTCGCGAATCCACCTGCTCCTCATGACGCCTACGTGTGCGGCACAGTATGGAAGGGGTTAATGATTTCTCCATTTCTTTCAAACATATCATTTGCTGTCTTCCTAAAGCATGTTTGCACTCTGTCCCTTTAATACTTTTACCTTTCCAAATAGTTTCCTCTATTTCATCCAAGTTTCTCTTTCTTTTCTCTGATCTCTGCCTTTTGTTAATAAGCTTGTTTAGTTCTAATCTTTCTATTTCGTCTCTCCTGCTTTTAATTTGCATGGTCCTTCTTCTTTTAATTAGGTCATTTGTAGCTTTGGATTATTTGTTTTCTCTAATGTTTTTTGCACTTCCTACTTTCTCTGCCGATTCCCTAATGATATTCACTAAATTCAAATTAATATCTTCCACGGTGTCCTCATTAGTTCTTTGAGCTTCGAATCTACTTTTTATTTCTAACTGAAACTTCTTATTATTATCCTTAACCTTTGAAAGGCTGATTTTCTTTCTTAAAATTAGTTTTTTTCTCTCGGCTCTGAAATTGAATTTAGCTGTGCAACCTACCATTCTATGGTCACTACCAATGTTGACTATTTATGACCGTAACATTGCTAACGCTTTTGCTCTCATCTCCTAATATGAAGTCTATTTCATTCTTTGTTGTTCCATTTGGACTTCTCCATGTCCATTTACGACCTACATGCTTTTGGAAGAAAGTGTTCATTATTTTCATGTAGTTCTCTGCAAAATTTACTAACATCTCACCCCTGTCATTTCTTTCACCTACTCCAAGCTTACCAATGCACGTCTCATCTCCCATCTTCCCCACTTTAGCATTAAAGTCGCCTATTACCAACGTGTACTTACATTTTTCTTGATTCATTACCTGACTTAAATCATAGAACGACTCAATTTCATTGTCTGAACTCTGTGAAGTTGGTGCATAAACTTGAACTATTTTTAGAGTGTACCTTTTACAGTCTAATCACAATCCAAGCTACCCTGTCTGACAAACTACAGAATTTGACTACGTTACCAGCAACCTCTGTTGATCAAGAATCCTACTCCACTAGATCTTCCTTTGTCCTTACCTCTATAGTAGAACAAGTGGTGACCACCTTGTAATTGTATCAGCTTTTCTTCCGCTCTTCAGACTTCGCTCTGTCCTATGATGTCCCACTTGATGTTGTCTAGTTCTTCCATTAAACTCTCCAGCCTGTGATCTTCTGAGAGACTTCTTACATTGTAAGTATAGATCTTCATTTTCTTCATGTTGTGTAATGTCCAAGACTTGGATCTGCTTGGAGAGTGCTTACTCACATTCGGTGGCACACTGCCGGTAAGCACACGAGGCAATGCAGTTGGACCTTTAGGAGATGATGATCCAACAGGAACGCCCTGTTTTGTTTTTGTTGTGCTGTTCATATTGGCTATGAAGGGGGGTTGGCTGTAATCTCACCTCCGTACCAACTGGTTTCTGGTGAGATATTTCTGGTGTCACCTTATTCATTATATTTGGTGAAGCCTTATATCCATAGGGTACCCAGTGGTCCACACCGTCATTATGATGGTACCCCATATATCTATGAGGAGTTTCCTTGTTCGCCATCAGGGACGTGCCAGTTTGCAGTGGGTCCTGTGACTGTGTGTGTGAGCTGCTCTTTGTCTGATCTTTCTTACAAAACCTGTTTGATATGGGTGACCCTGCAAAGATTTTCTCTCTATCGACATAGCTTTTGTAGTCATTAAGATTCTCAAGCCTATCCACCACGTCAAGGTGTCAACTCTCAGATAGGTCTCTTCTACTACCTTCACTTAAATATCCTACCGCTCACTATCCTTCCTTCTAATCCCTCCCATCCTCCTTGTTCTCCATACCACTTTTGTGCACCTTGTCATCCCCTCCTTAAAACACCCCCATTCCTCCACCCCTACCTCTACTATATCCTTCACTTCCCACACTTCTTTCAGCTCCTGAAACTCATGCTCCTTCTCCTTCTCATTTAAACAGTTTACTCTAAGCACCTTTCTACCTTCTGCTTTTTCCTCTTTCTCCACCTATCCTCCACTATCATTTTTCCACCAAAAAATTATCTTATATAACCCCACTCTCTCCCATAAGAACATGGACACCCAAAACTCATCCTACACTTTTCATGGATACCACTACATAATCCATTAATGCCTTATCAAACACCCTTCCATCCACATCACTCTCCCATGTGTACTTATGCTTGACCCGTTTCCTAAACACTGTGTTAGCTATCATCAACTCTCTAAACACGTAATTCTCCACCATGATTTTTACCTGGCACTCCACACCTCCCAACCATGCCATCTACCTACCCTAGCATTGAGATCTCCCAAAACCACTACATTAACATTCCTTATAAAACTTTTTAATTACATATTTAAATCTGTCAAAAAAGCATCCTTCTCCTTTAGATTCTTCTCACTACCAGATCCATAGGCACTTATAAAGACCCACATCTCCCTTCCCAATTTCACTTTCATCCACATTAACCTTAAAGAAACCTCCTTCCACTCCACACACTTACCTATCTCCTCACTAGCAGATCCACCCCTTCCCTCCCTTGCCTTCTCCTCACTCTTGACACCCTCCCACTACACCCCTAAATGCAGAATCAACCTTCCCTTTCAACCTAATTTCACTTAATGTCAGTATATCTATCTTCCTTCTCATAAACATACTTCCTATCTCTTTCCTTTTACTCTCATCTGTACCACACCCATGCACATTAAAAGACCCAAACCTTTGGGTTCTGGTTGAAAATTTCCTCCCAGACCGTTTTATGCCTTGACTTGTAGTAATGTACCCCTTAGGGTTACAGAGAACAGGATGCCTAGTCCCATCACTCCTTCCCATTTTAGCCACCTTTAAAACCTGAGTGGGAAGACGTGGTGGCAGTATTCTTTCTTCCCTCTACTACACAGGACAGAGGCAAAAATGGAAATATTATACTCAAAGAAGTGGTATAGGACAGTTTTAAGAATGGGAGGGGCAGCATATTGGAGGGACAGTCACAATACAATAAAATAGTATGATTTCTCTATGAGTAGAGATTTCCTCCACCACAGACAAATTGATGTGTGGCTTTGGTCTGTAGGGGTGCCCTAGTCCCTAAAATATCAGCTGCATGCTACTGCACAAATTAAACTGCAAAATAACACGCAGCCAGTACCCTAGACAGGTTATAGTTTATCTGTTTATTGTTTTTGTTTTTTTCTGCATGAGGGGACAGAGAAGGGGTCACTGGTTAAGTGAAGTACCTATGCTGTGGATGTACTGTGTCTTGTTGCAATGCTTCTGACCCAGGCAGTGGGCAGGAGACAGGGGTGACCCTTCATCCATGAGGAGCTAAGACGAGAGAGAGGAAAGGGTGGTGGATGGGAGTGGATGCATGCCTTTGACTTGGCTTCCTCCCTTATAAGGGGGAAGAAGCCTTTGGGTTATAGATAGATGATATTGTTTTATAGTAGTTAGTTGATCTTGAGAAAGCAAACTATTGATGAGAGCTATTATGTATGTGCATACACAACCATACATAAAATTGAGGCTAGGTACTGTATATGTTAGAGAGCAGGATATGGTACCCAAAAAACTTTGCACTCTTTTCCTTTATACTGCAGTTAGATGTATATTCCCAGATACCTAATTCTCATGATGCTTTTTATTCCCCCCCAAACATTTACTTGCTTCCCTTACTCTATAGATCATATCTACCCTCCACTCCCACAATCAGTTGATTGATTGATTGTCTACCCCCAATGCCTCCATTCCTTACTACTTACTACCCCAGATAGTTGAAGCTGTCCACCTCATCCTCTTTAAAGTCACCTTCAAACCACTGCCACACTCTCCCCATGTATGTCTCAACTCCTTACTTTTGCTCACATTTACTTCCAGCTTTCTCCTCTCACATTTCCCAATCTCTGCTACTAATTGCTTCTATCTATCCTCTGACTCAGCTACAAGCATAGTGTCATCCACAAACAACAAGATATGATCATAATAATGGTGATGATAATTGTTGTTGTTCCTTCAAGGTTCACTGACTAGAAACCTGCAGTCCTATGGTGGCTGGCAGTAGTCCTCAGGTGTTCCCCCTTGTTTTATTTGGGAAAAGTTGTTGGACTTTTCTGTGCTCTGTGGGACTGGTTCTTTGACATTGACTTGTAGGAGTAGAAGGAGAGGAACAGCTGCATTTTGTCTCTGGTTGAGGGAGTACAATTGACATTAGCGAAGTGGACTCTTAAGGCCAGTCCAGAGACTAATTGTGGGCACCTCTAGAGGCTATTGAGGATGATGACCGGTATTGAAAGTGGATGGCAGGTATATTAGTCTTTCTTTTTCATTCTTCTTTTTACCAATTGTCTATCTACTTTACCTCTTCCTCTTCCTCCTACTCCTTAGCCTCTTTTTTTCCTTCAGTCTTTTATCATTTTCTTCTTCCTCCATCTTTTGCCTTTCCTTTTATCTTATTCTTTGTGCTTTCTTCATCTTCTCACTGTCTTCTATCCTTCTTTTAATCCTTCAAAAGTAATAAACAAATATTTATGACAGCATAAACCCCAGATGTATCAAATAATGGGGACTTTATTGTATTCACACAAGAAATACTTATCAGATCCCAGCATCTTTATCTTCATTTATTTATTATTATTATTATTATTTTTTTATTAGTAGTATTTTTTCACTTGTGTCCACCTCTTCTTAATCTAATCATCTTTTTTTATTCATTTACTCATTTATTTATTTGTTCATTGTATTTATTTGATAATTTATTTTTGCCTTCTCACCTCTGTCTGCTCCTTCCTCACCATTAAGAAAAACTTTTTGTCAAGAGTGGAAATTGGTACACTTTTTTTCACGTTTCTCACAAAACTATTTATTTTCTTATTCATGTTTATTATATTTCCATGCTTTTATACTGAATATAAGATTGCATCACAGGATGACACTGGCAATGCACCACCACCAGCTGACCAACCTGCTCAGAACGAGGAAGTAGAGTCATTGCTCTCCAAGTATACTCCGGGGGGCAAGTCAGACATGAGCTTCACACATGGCTTCATTGCATCCCTTTGCATCATCATCGTCTCTGAGCTGGGAGACAAAACTTTCTTCATCGCAGCAATCATGGCTATGAACCACCCAAGATTGACTGTGTTCAGTGGAGCCATGACAGCACTTGCATTCATGCACATAATGTCAGGTGAGTTACAGGGTTATTGGTTTTTGAGTTAGAGCAAGATGTTCAGGTACAGCATGCTTCATTTCATGTGTATTTGTGTACCTGAATTAAATCAGATTCAATTTGTTGTTACATCATGAACTCCCTCCATCAGGGGGCTAGGATAGTGCCCTTTTACAGAGGACATTGCATCATGGAATTTAATGAACCCTTAGTCCAACTGGTCCAACTCGCTAGCAGCAGGGTTCGAAGTGCCATCACCTCAACCTCCGCCACAAGTTACGACACTCTAACCTGCTATGCCAGCAAACATCCAAATTAGATCAGGAGAATGGTAACAATAGTAACTATCATGGCCCTGAGTTTCATGAACTGGAAACCCACAACAGACCACAGGTGTTGGCAACAGTCCTTGGAGCCCTCATAAAGATATCTTTGGGAAGAAACTCCTAACTTATGTCACTGTTGTATTAGTTTGGGTTTCTAAGTCACTTGCTGTAGGAGGGGAGATGAGTCATCAGTTGCTAGCTCTCCTTGTGTTAGAAGATAGAGGAAATCCAATCAAAGTTGATAGAGATCTTGGACACCATCCAGAGACAGAGTACCAGCCAATAGACTTTAGACATAGCTGTAGTAGAAAATCTTGAACATGGTTCTCGTCTCATATTGCAGCCCTGTTTGGTTACATCATCACCGTAATCCCCAGAGTCTACACATTTTATGCCTCAAGTGCATTGTTTGCCATCTTTGGCATCAAGATGTTGAGAGAAGGTTTAAGGATGCGGGCAGATGAAGGACAGGAGGAATTAGAAGAAGTTCAATCCGACTTGAGGAGACAAGAGGATGATGTGAGTGCAGTTTTGTTTTTCACATGTATTTATAAGTCATTGTTCAACCTAGGAAAATTCAGTAACCACATACCAACTTTTATTTTGGTGTGTACTGGATTATCTTGTTCACCTGAGGGGGAGGCAAACTGAGTTGGACCTTGTTATATTCTGTCCTCAGATATATCAAGGTTATTGTCAGAATTATCTTTCTCCAGGGTTTACGCTCAGTTGAGTTGAACAATCTAGGTTAAGCCTGAATAAATATCTGGCTACAAGGCAGATTTGAAGTGATTCATGTGTGAAGTATCATTTCATTTGATAAAGTCCATTCTCTAGTCATATTCAGGAACCCTGTATCATAAACATAATGGAATAATTTCTACCACATACCATGTATCTTTACAGTACCAAAAAGAGCCACTTGAGGAAGGTGGTGGTGGCATCAGAGGGCGTCTACGCCGGAACAGGATCCTCAAGATTGTGTCAAGGGTCTTCATGCAAGCATTCGTACTCACATTCCTGGCTGAGTGGGGTGACAGATCTCAAATTGCTACAGTTGTTATGGCAGCTCGGGAGGCAAGTATTTATTTGTTTTATTTTTATTTGTATATATATATATTGTATTATATTTTGTGTATTTATTTTTTGATTGGCCATTGTTATATGTAGGTATTATATGGTATGATGTGGGGAGGGAATGCATGTTAATTTACTGTACCAAGTTTATTGGTATTTATATAGACTACTATTTTACTGTAAGCTGGCAGTCATTTTCTCCTCCAAAAGTGGTGAATATCTGGCTCATAAATCTCAATTGTTATTGAAGTTTGGGTTTCCCCTAATTCATATTTTCTTTACATTTGTACAGCTTACCCATGTTATACAAATACATAAAACAATTGCTTCTGACCCAGGGCAGTGGGCAAGGTGCAGGGATGACCCGTCATCCAGGAGGAGCGAAAATAAGAGGGAGGAAGGGGGATGAATGGGAGTGGAGTATGTGGGGATGAAATAGGTGGGGTGGATTTTATGCCTTTGTTTTTGGCTACCTCACTTGTAAGGGGCAAAAAGCCATTGGTATATGTATGTCTACCCTGTCATATTAATAAGCCTTTTCTAAATCCATAAAGGCCCAAAAAACATCCTTACCTTTTCCTAAAGCTGTTCCTCTCCAAATCCTCTCAATCAAAACCTTCCCATAAGCCTTCCCAACTATACTTAACAAACTGAACCATCTGAAACTACTACACTCACACTTGTCCCCTTTTCCATTGTTAAGTGGAACTATACAGGCACTCCTCCAGTTCTCTGGCACTCTACCCACTTTTAAACAAATACTAAATAACTTCACAAGCCAGTCCACCATCACTATACCTCCCTTTTTTAGACATTCTGCATAACACCAATCCAACCCAGGTGCCTTACCTGCTCTCATCATCTTAACAACTGCCTTCACCTTATCATTCCTTATTTCTCCTCTATTTTCCTCACTCATCACTGTTATTTTCTTAGCACTTCCCACTGCAACTACCTTTCCTTTCCTCTCCTTTACATTTAGCAACTCCCTAAAATACTATGCCCATCATCCTCATACTGCTGTCTCTTCCATTATCATCTCTCCATCTGCATCTTTTACCTTTTCTCCTATAATTGATTAGCCTCCTCTTTCTTAATTTCTTTTCAAAACATCTTTTTATTTTTTCAAAATGTTCTGTCATACTCTTACCCCATTTCACATCAGCTCTCCTCTTTGCCTCCTTTATCTTATGCTTTACTTCTCTTTTCTTTTCTTTGTACCTCTCATATGATTCTCTTGTCCTATTTTGTAACCAATCTATGAATGCTTCTCTTCTACAACCTTCTTTGCTTCCTCATCCCACCACTCACTACCCTTCCCTCTATTTCCTCCCGTCTTTGCACACCTTGTGACTCCCTCCTTGAACCATCCCCATTCCTCCTCCACTCCTAGTTCTACTATATCCTTCACTCCCTCCTGCTCCTCTCTCAACTTCTTCTTATACTCCTCCTTTTCATTCTTATTTAAGCAGTTTACTTTAAGCACCTCCCTACCTTCTGTCCTTTTCCTCTTTCTCCATCTATCCTCTACTCTGAACTTACCTTCCACCAAAAAATGATCTGATATTACTCCACTCTCTCCCCCCCCCACTATATAGTCCATTAATGCTCTATCTACCACCCTTCATCCACCACCCTCTCCCATGTGTACTTATGTTTGACTTTCTTCCTAAACACTGTATATGCTATCATCCTCTCTAGACACATCAACACCAATTCTCCACTACAATTTTTTCCTGGAACTCCAACTTCCCAACCACTCTGTTAGTTTGTTCATTTTCTACCCTAGCATGAAGGTCTCCCAATACCACTATATTAACATTTCTCACTAAACCCTCTATACACTAATTTAAATCTATCCAAAAAGCTTTCCATTCCTCTACACTCTTCTCACTACCAGGGCCATATGCACCAACAAAAACCCACACCTCCCTTCCCAGTTTCACCTTCATCCACATTTCTAGTATAGCCACCCTTTCCCTCATCCTATCTTCTCTCCTGAGACTTTCCCAACAACACTCCCAAACTCTTCACCCCTCCTTTTCAACTTAGTTTCAGTCAATGCTATCACAGCCATCTTTCTTCTCACTATCATACTGCCTATCTCTTCCCTTTTACTCTCATCTGTACCACATCCACACACATTAAAAAACCCAAACCTCCCAGACCCTCTTATGTCTTTGCTTTTTTTAGGAATGTCCCCTTTGGGGGCTACAGGAGAAGGATACCTAGTTCTGGGAGGTATTGCGGATATATGGGATAGTAGGAAAGCTGTTAAGAGTAGTCAAATTTTTATGAGAGTAGTAGAGCCTATGTTAGAATCAGAAAAGGAGAGTGAGTGGTTTGAGGTAAAGGTGGGACTTCCCCAGGGATGTATCATCGCCTTGGCTATTCAATTTATACATGGATGGGATGGTGCAAGAGGTAAATGCAAGGGTAGTGGGTCAGGGATTGGAGATGGTTAAAGAAAAGGGAGAAAGGTGGAAGATAAACCAGCTGTTGTTTGCTGATGACACTGCATTTGTAGCAGGGTCAGAAGAGGAATTGAGGAAGTTGGTGGCCGAGTTTGGGAGTGTGTTCAAAAGAAGGAAGTTGAAATTAAATGTAGGTAAAAGGTGATGAGATGTACAAGGGGAGAAAGTGGCAGCAGACTGGAAGTGAGTATTAAGGGAGAGAGACTGGAGGAAGCAGATAACTGTAGATACTTGGGTGCAAATGTGGTGGGAAAGGGAGGAGTGGAGGTGGAGGCAGAATGTAGATTGAGAGAAGCAAGTAAATGCCATGGTGGATTAAAAAGTGTAATGAGAAATTGTCATTTAGGAATGGATGCTATGGGTAGATTGTATGAAGGAGTGATTGTGCTGACAGCACTGTATGGGACAGAAACATGGAACATAAAATAGGAAGAGAGGAGGAGTTTGAATGTGTTTGAGATGAGGTGTCTGAGAAGTAAGATAGGGGTTACTAGGCTGGATAGAGTGAGAAATGAGGAGGGAAGGAGAATGGGGGTATAAAGGAAGTTGGGAGATAGGGTTGATGGAAGAGTATTGGGATGGTTTGGACACATGGAAAGAATGAGAGAGGAAAGATTGGTAAAAGAGGTGTGGAAGGCAGAGGTAGAAGGGGTGAATATGAGGGGGTGACCAAGGATGAGATGGATGGATGGATGGGGTTAAAGGGGCATTGGGAAAGAGGGGAATGTCTGTTGAGGAAGGGAGAACACAGGATATAGGGTAAATGGAGAATGTTTATGGATGATGCTGTGATGCATAAAAGGGAGTGGGTGGGGGGATGGGGTATTGGGAAAGTGGGGAATGTCTGTTGAGGAAGGAAGGGAGAAGACAGATGATAGGGGTGAGTGGAGAATGGTTGTGTATGCATGATGCTGTGATGCATGGCAGTGAGTGAGTGGAGGATGGGGGGGTGAGGGAGTATGTGTGAATGACATTTTGATGCAGCCTGAAGGGATTTCTCCCCATCTCTTTTTCTGTATGAGGGGACAGAGAGGGGAGTCTCACCAATTAAATGAAGCGACCTTGCTGTCAATGTGCTGTGTCTTGTGACACTGGTTCTGACCCAGGAAAGTGGGCAAGATGCAGGGATGACCCATTAATCAGGAGGAACCAAGATAAGAGGGAGAGAGTTGGGTGAATGGAACTGGAGTATGTGGAAATGGAATGGGTGGGAGTGGATATTATGTTTTTTTTTTTTTTTTTTTTTTTTTAAGCCTTTAGTATATGTGTGTATTATTATTTATATATTTCACAAAGGAGCAAAGGAACACAAAAGAGGAACAAACAACAGCAGGCCTACTGGCCCTAAAGAGGCTGTTTGTGTTTACTAAGCTACAGTTAAGAAAACAGGGTAACTAGGCAATAGAAAATGAAATAACACTACTGCTACCACTATCCTATCCAATTACAATTAAATGATGGGCTGTCTGATCTTTTATTGCAAGGGATAATATTTTATTTGCAGATAAGAGTCTAAGTATTTATCTAGGGGATTTTTGAATGTGTTACTTTCGTATATTAATTTTTCTTATTGCTGTATTGCTTATAACCTGGACATTGGGTGGGAGACGGGGATGACCCTTCATTCATGAGGAGCTAAAATGGGAGGGAAACAATAGGTGACAGGTAGGATTGGGTTGGATTGGGGTGTGTACATATTTTGGCTTGTTACCTCTCATAACAGATTTTTTTTCCTTTCTTTTCTTTCCCTTTGTGTTGATTATCTTTTACCTTGACAGGATGTGGGTGGCGTTATTGTTGGAGGCCTTATAGGTCATTTTATGTGCACCGGACTGGCTGTTATTGGTGGGAGAATGATTGCACAAAAAATATCTATCAGAACAGGTGAGCAGTTTGTTATGATAACATGATTATAAAGAGTGAGAGGAGATGTGCCTTTGTTGTTGACAGTTTTATTGTCATCTTCATCATCCTCTCTCTCTCTCTCTCTCTCTCTCTCTCTCTCTCTCTCTCTCTCTCTCTCTCTCTCCTCCTCATCCCCTTCCTCTCTTCCTCCTCCTTCTCCTCCTCCTCCTCCTCTTCCTCCCTCTCCTCCTCCTCCCCTCCTCTTCCTCTTCCTCCCCTCCTCTTCCTCTTCCTCCCCTCCTCTTGATCTTCCCTCTTTTCCTTTTCCTCGTTCTTCTCTTCATATTTCCCATCCTTTTACTTTTCCTCCTCCTCCTCCTTCCTCCCCCCATCTCTCCCCAGTCTCATTGCACAAGTTTGCCATCGCTATGAGGCAGGGGCTTTAGTTACCCTGCATGGACCAGTCATATAGCATTCTTTTCTGATTCAAGGTAGCTCTTTACTTGAAAATTTCTTTTAACTTCTATCCTCCTTACATCTCAGTGACTACACCTCTTCAGTGTGATGTTCTCCGTAAGAATAGAAGTGTTGACTAATGTATGCAAAATGTTCCTCCTCCACCACCTCTCCTTGTCCTCATCCTCATTCCCCACTTTCTCGTCTAATCTTTTCCAACTCTCCATTCTGTTACCCTCTTTGAATTGCTCTTGTACCACCTGAATGACTCCACCTCATTGGTGCTATATTGTCCCTACAGAGAAAGTGGTGATAATTATGGATGGAGGGAAGGGGGGGGGATCCTACTCTCAACTCCACCCTGCCCCCTACTATGTTTCCTCATCTTTGTAAATGTATCAAAGATTGGCCAAGAACTAAAAACAGAAACAAAAAACATATAAATAGAACATATAAATACATATACCAAGGGCTTTTTCCCCCTTACAAGGGAAGTAGCCAAAGTTAAAGTCATAAATCCACTCCCACCCATTTCATCCCCACATACTCCACTCCCATTCACCACCCCTCCCTCCCTCTTTTCTTGGCTCCTACTGGATGACTGGTCATCCTTGCATCTTGACCACTTCCCTGGATCAGAAGCAATATAGCAAGACACAGCACATCCACAGCAAGGCTGCTTCATTTAATCGGTAACCCCCCTTCTCCATCCCCTCATGCATAAAAAGAGAAGATGGGGAGAAATCCCTTTGGGCTGCATCAAAATGTCATTCACACCTACTCCCTCTCCTCCCTCATCCTCCACCCATTCCCTGCCAAGCATCACAGCATCATCCATACACAGCCATTCTCCACTCACCCCTATCATCTGTCTTCTCCCTTCCTTCCTCAACAGATATTCCCCTCTTTCCAAATACCCCTTGTACCCCATCCATCCATCCATCTCATCCTTGGTTACTGCCTCATGTTCACTTCCTCCACCTCTGCCTTTCACACCTCTTTTACTAATCGTCCTTCACTCATTCTTTCCATATATCCAAACCATATGTAAATGCAACAGTTATAAAAAGTACTTAATTTTTATATGCTTGAAGATTATTAATGACTTACTGATTGATATTTTCTTTTACAGTAACAATCATCGGTGGAGTGGTGTTCCTCATATTTGCTTTGTCTGCTTTGGTTATGGGTCCTTAAAGAGTAAGCAGCAAGATTGTGAGCTTTTGTTGAAGGACTTCTTGCCATGTTTTGACAAAACCCATGGAGAACTTGAAGGAGTTGTTGCCGCAGCATCCCCAGCTTCTTCATCTTGTTAAAATCCACAGAGAGCTTGAAGGAGTTGTTGCCGCAGCATTCCCATGTTCTTTGTCTTGTTAAAACCCACAGAGCTTGAAGGAGTTGTTACAATTGCATCTCCAGGTTCTTTGTCATGTCAAAAATTTGTGGAGAGCTTGTCAACAACTTGAGAGGGTTCTTGAGGTTTTGACCTAGGACGCCTTGATCTTGGTGCCTAAGGAACCCTTCTGAATGGGTCTTAGGAGATGTCAGAAAGGGTTTAGAGTATTGGATATGCATATCTGTATAGGAAGAACTATGTATTTAAGAGACACTTGGGAAGGGGTCACATTTAATGGTCATTATTGGTCGTGTATATCTGTTAGGAAAGAGCTACACATTTTACTCAGTGTCAAAACTTGTACCCTCAGAAGTTACAGTGTCACCTGAACAGACAAAGTAGTGGGTGAGCAACGGTTGTGTTTATTCCTCAAGAGGTGCATGTTTTTGAGTGTCATACTGTGTTTAGGATATTTCAATCAATAGTCCAAATGAAAATTATATTTTGTATGCATGTATCCATGTCTGTGTGGAATTGGGTTGAAACACCTGATGACTTTGGGGCATAAGAGATATTTGATGGGAAGGTGGGTGTTGTACCACTATATGCTAATTGAATAATAAGGTTGACTTGTGTGCATATACATTTTTTACATGTAGAAAAATACTTTTATCAAATTGTATATAATTGTTTGCATATAGTGTATGCACATTATTGAAATTTTGGAAAATTAGCAATGTTTCTAATTGGCCATAACGTAAATGCGTTCATATGGATTCTCATATTAATATCCTCCCATTTAGTTCGTCCACTATTCATGTCGTACATACATATACCAAGGGCTTTTCCCCCCTCACAAGGAGGTAACCAAAGTCAAAGGGATGAATCCACTCCCACCCATTTCATCCCCACAGAAACCACTCCCATTCACCACCCCTTCCTCTTTTCTTGGCTCCTCCTGGATGACAGATCATCCCTCCATCTCACCCACTTCCCTGGGTCAGAAGCAATGTAGCAAGATACAGCACATCCACAGCACCGATGCTTCATTTAATTGGTGACCCCCCCCCCCCCTCTCTCCCCTTATGCAGAAAAAGAGAAGACTGGGAAAAATCCCTTTGGGCTGCATCAAAATATCATTCACTTATACTCCCACACCCCCTTATCCCCCACCCACTCCCTTCCATGTTTCACAGCATCATCCATATGCAACCATTCTTCACTCACCCTTATCTTCTGTCTTCTCCCTTCCTTTCTCAACAGACATTCCCCTCTTTCCCAATGCCCCTTTTACCCCCATCCATCTCATCCTTGGTTGCCCCCTCATGTTCACTCCTTCCACCTCTGCCTTCCACACCTCTTTTATTAATTTTTCTTCATTCATTCTTTCCATGTGTCCAAACCATCCCAATACTCTTTCATCATCTCTATCTCTCAACTTCCTTTCCACCCCTGCTCTCCTCCTCACCCCTTTGTTTCTCACTCTATCCAGCCTAGTAGCCCCTACCATACTTCTCAGGCATTTCATCTCGAACACATTTAAACTCTTCATCTCTTATGTTCCATTTTTCTGCCTCATACAGTGCTGTTGGCACAATCACTCCTTACAATCTCCTCTTAGCACCTGTTCCCAAATGTCTATTTCTTATTACACTTTTTAATTCCCCATAGAATTTCCTTCTTTCAATTTACATTCTACATCCACCTCTACTCCTACCTTTCCTGCCATATTCTCACCCAAGTATCTAAAGCTATCCACTTCCTCCAGTCTCTCTCCTGTAACCTCTTCAATGTAAGTCAAATTCTCACAGGCAGCATCAACAGCCTGATGTATGATGATGCATCACAATACAAGCATTATAAAATATAAAGTTACAGCTGTATTACTTGTTCTCTTTCACTCTGAATATCAATAACCACAGAAAATATGATCAGGCCAGTTCACAGAATATGGGGGTCATCAGCTACAACTACAAAATAAATATAATCAAGATGCCAACACCAGCATCCCCATATACCACTCATGCCCCATGACACCTATGTAGGCATCATCGTTTGGAAGGGGTTAATACTTCTAATTTCCTGCCATCTTCTCTCCTTGTACATCTCATCACCATAATTTTACCCACATTTATCTTCAATTTCCTTCTTTCTCACACCTTTCCAAACTCCATCACTAACATCCTTAACCCCTCCTCTGGTCCTGCTACAAGCACAGTGCCATCACCAAACAACAACTGGCATATCTCCCATTTTTCTCCATTTTCTTTAGTCATTCAATCCCTGGCCCATTGCCTTTGCATTTACCTCTCACACAACACCATCCATGTATAAATTGAACAGCCAAGGTGACATAACACATCCCTGGCAAAGTCCTACCTCTACCTCAAACCACTCTCTCCATTTAATTCCAACACAGGCTCCACTACTCTTGTAAAAACTCTTGACTGCTCTTAACCCCTTCCATACGGTGCCGCACACGTAGGCGTCATGAGGAGCAAGTGGATTCGCGACGCTGCCATATTGGCGTCTTGATTATATTTATTGTAGTCGCCCCTGTGTTTTTACATTCTCCCAAATGCGCCCTGAATCCCATTCTCTGTGGTTTTCAAAATTCGCGGGTGAAAGAGAGAACGATCGATATAAGCGGTGACTATATTTTATGATGCGAGTATTATTACGACACGTCATACGGCTGGCATTGGCTGCTGCCCGCGACATTTAAGTTCCGTACTGAAGTGGTTAATAGCTTTCCTCCTATCCCATATATCTGCAATACCTCCCACAGTGCCTTCCTGTCTACCCTTTCATAAACCTTTTCCAAATCCATAAAGGACCAAAAACATCCTTACCTTTTCCTAAAGCTTTCTCACATCTGCCTTACCACAAAAATCTGATCCACAGAACCCCTACTTATCCTACACTACAAGCACAAAGGTCAGACTTGACTGACTGAATGGCCTGCCCACTCGGGGCAGGCAGTATATATACAAGGGACTGACCTGATGCCTGACCAAACATGACCTAATTGCAGTGACCCTTTTTTGGCCTTTCCAACCATTGAGTCAGATCAACTACCACACAACTCTACCATGCATAAACTTGCACTTTACGCACAAGCATGCTTGTGGGGTACATGTACACCACACACCCATCCAATCCAGGTGCCCTACCTGCTCTTATCACTTTAATAATTGCTTTCACATCTTTATTTCTCCTCCATTTTCCTCATTCGACACTGTGATTTTCTCAGTGCTTCCCACTGCAACTACCTTTCCCTCTCTATCCTCCCTCACATTTAGCAACTCCCTAAAATACTCTGCCTATCTTCCTCTTACTGCCATCTCTTCCATTATCATCTCTCCATCTGCACATTTTACCTTTTCTTTATTTGATTCACGTATTCTTCTTATCTTAATTTCCTTCCAAAACATCATTTTATTTCTTTCAAAATTTTCTGTCATAATCTTGCCCCATTTCACATCTGTTCTCCTCTTTGCCTCCTTTATCTTATGCTTTACTTCTCTTTTCTTTGTACCTCTCATATGCTTCTCTCATCGTATTTTGTAACCAATCTTTGAATGCTCGTTTCTTCTTTTTTACAACCTTCTTTGCTTCATCCCACCACTCACTATCCTTCCTTCCATCCATCCTCCTTGTTCCACACACCATCTTTGCACACCTTGTGACTTTCTCCTTGATCCAATCCACATTTCTCCACTCCTAGTTCTACTCTATCCTTCACTCCCTCCCACTCTTCTCTCAGCTTCTCCTTGTACTCCTTCTCCTTTTCTTTGTCATTTAAGCAATTTACTTTAAGCACTTCACTACCCTCTGTATCTCCATCAATCCTCCACTCTCTACTTAACTTCCAAAAATAATTCTGATATTCCCTCTCTGTCTCCCCTTAGAACATGTACATCCAAAACTCTTCCTACTCTTCTCCTGGTTACCACTAATCCATTAAAGCCCTATCTACCACTCTTCCATCCACCACCCTCTCCCATGTGTACTTATGCTCGACTTTCTTCCTAAACACTGTATTTACTAACATCAACTCTAGACACACCTCCATCATCATCTCTTTACTACAATTTTTTCCTGGAACTCCACACTTCCCAATCACTCCATCTATTGATTAATCTTGTATCCTAGCACTGAGATCTCCCAATACCACTACATTGATATCTGCCCAAAAAGCCTCTCTTTCCTCTACACTCTTCTCACTTCTAGGCCTATGCACTTACAAAAACCCACATCTCTCTTCCCAGTTTCACCTTCATCCACATTAACCTTGAAACCTTCCACTCTACCACATGTTTTCCTATCTTTTCACTTACTAGTATAGCCACCCCTTCTCTCCCTTGTCCTCTCTTTGCTCTTGAAACCCTCCCAACTACACTCCCAAACTGAAATTCGCCCCTCCCTAGTCCTATCCCTGTCCCATTTTTGTCGACTCAAATGGAAACACTTGGTGGCAATATTCTTCTCTCTCACCACAGGGTTTGTCAAAAAAAGGAAATGAATATTCAAAGAAATGGTACAGGATAGTATTAAGAGTGGTGGGACAGCATAACGGAGGGACAGTCACAGTATAATAATAATGATGATGATAATACAAAATGATATGTGACTCTGGTCCATAGAGGTGCCCCATATAGACCCAAAAGTATCAGCTGCATACTACTGAGCAGCTTAACCCCACAATAACTTGCAGCCAGTAGCCCCAGATAGGGTATTGGCCATTTCCTGCTGGTCTGACTATTTTATGATTTTCAGCAGAGAGTGGTTAATTTTTTTTTTTTTTTTTTTTTTTTTTTTTTTTTTTCCCCATCCATTGTTTGGATGGAAGTATCACAAAGGGAAAAAGGCAATCATCTTCCTTGATGTCAAGGATGTAAAGTATTAAATGCTGATGAGATGGAGTGAAGCATGAATTTGTTAGGTGTATTAACATTGGTTTAAATTAGTTGTATTTATATAAAATGTATACATACTCTACATAAATGTTAGTTCATTCTGTTTACAACCCGTGGAGTTTAGTGTCTGACTGTTATTGAGGAATACATGCTCTTGCATATGATGAAAACCATTCCTGTATTGCTGTGATCCATTTTAATTTTATTATATTTTGGCCAGGATCCTTATAAAGGGGAAAGGGCCTTTGCTGTGTGTGTGGATATATATATATATATATATATATATATATATATATATATATATTATATATACATATATGTGTGTGTGTGTGTGTGTATGTGTGAGCACATAATGCATAAACCATACCCACACATACTTTTTGTTCTTTCTGATATTATACTTACGTCTGTTCCATTCTGGGTAATCAAGACAGTGTTTCTCAAATAGTTCAGTCATGACGTAGGTTCACAGTTTGCTTCATAAAATCTATTTATGGTCTCTTCCCATGTTCCCAGTTTCATTCTGTTCCTCCTCCAGCATTTTATATCTGCTTGCAGATCTTTTGTCAATTTTGTAATATGTCATATTTGGATAAAGAACTTTTTGACATCTGTAGCATCCATGTATTATTATGCTTTGTTCATACATTCACATGTGCCATTATTTTATGTGTGTGTGTGTATATATATAATTCTCTCTCTCTTCATCTTCCTCTTTCTCCTTTTCTCTCTCTCTCTCCTCCCTCTCTTGGCAGTCTTGCTATTAAGTAACCTTCACTTCAGTGTGAGTAACAAGACTTCAAGTAAAAGGGGTCAAGGAACTTTCAGTTATCTATGAAAACCTTAATTAAGCACTTGAATCGTAACACATGCACACACATTCAATAGACAGAGACCAGGGTATAGGTCTTCATAAGTATAGCCCCCTTCCCACATTACATTTAGGTGAATACAATAAACTAATAAGACAACACATGCACAGTACATGTCCCAGTTGTTGATCATGGTTGTTTGTATGTTTGTACATTTGTCAGTCCATGCTCATGATTATTCTTGTATATAGGGAATAATCAAAATGCTCATCTAGTGATTTTTCAGAGCATCCACATGTGTGTTTCATGGTTTTTCTTACCTTTTTACAGCCTCTCAGTTGAGTATTGATATATTGTACATTAAACCCTCAATAAAGTGGATATTTGTGAATCTTACATACATATACCAAAAGGCACTATTTCCCTTACAAGTGAGGTGGCCCAGCTAAGGCATACATGCACCCTTCACCCATCCTACAGTCATTGAATGCTCATTTGTTGTTCCTTTTACCTTGGTTTATTGTGGGCTATCTCTGCTCAGATCAGAAGCAATGCCACAAGAGAGAGTACAGGGCCTGACAGCTGAAGCTGCTTCACCTCCACTGCTTCATTATAACATAACCCTGTCCCTTCATCCACCTTCTCTCTGAAATCATGAATTCATTAATTGGATAGCAGATAAATCAGACAATGTTCTAGATTCTTGTTTTAATATGTTACATAAATTCCCAATTTGAATGTAGCTATTTGTTTGCTTCTTGTAACCACATAACCCACAACAACAGCACCTGCTGCGTCCCTGCTTGTCTTTAAATAACGTGCTTGATATGTTACATTTAAACTAATAATACTACTGTATTAGGTAAGTACAAAAACATTAATGCATGGTACCAATTTAATGGACCACCATATAACAAATTTCAAGATTTCAGAGGCAATGGGAAAAACTTTTTGAATCTGTATAAATTTCTAAGTCATTCCCTCCCCTACCATACAATTATGACATATCAATAACCCAATGTCCCCCCTTGTCCATTAAATCAAGAGAAGGGTGTATTTAATAGAGTACAATTCCATTTTATGATTTTGTAGTAATTATGGGTATAAAGCTAAAATAGGACAAATGTAGAAATTTGAACTTAAGATGGATCTATTTGGCTTTCTCCCCAATTGGTTAAATATATAAGGGGTGTACTGTGTGTATACATATATATGTGTGTGTGTGTGTATGTATCCTTCATTTATATTTAATTGGTTTTCAACAGCTCAAAGCAATACAATAGCCACTCACCACAGTCATCCTCCAGTTTTGTGATATAGAACATTCTCCTCACATAATTTTTAATGTTGGCCCTTTCCAGAAGTTTTATTGCTTTCATGTGTTTGGTTCTTGTATAAGTTGTGGTTGACAGTTGTTTTAGCATTATGTTTACGGTAGAAAGTTGAAGGAACCAGCGATGGGGAACTGCAATTAGTGGTCCTGCAGTTGGATGTTGGAAAGAATTGTCTGTCTGCTGCTTGTGTTCAGAACTTGTCAACACCTTTGCCTCTGTCTGGAGATGCTGTCCAAAGGGGCTGGCTCTGTCTCCAGACCATATTCAAGATTCTCTCATATCTCTTTCTCTCTGACAACTTTGACTATTTCTTTTACCTTTTCATGTGAGGAGAGTTGACAGCTGATAACAGCTCCTTTCCTAGAGCTATAAGCCAATGACAAAGAAACAGTCCCACACTAATACATCAGACTCATTTTTACCCAGGGAGGTCTATGGAAAGGTACCATTGCCAGGTCTATGGGTTTGTGGGATTCCTGCAAGTTATTATTAAAAGTTGCATATATCCACATATGACCAAAACCAGAATTATTATAATTATATATATATATGTGTATGTGTGTGTATATTTACATAGTTGTATTATACAGGAAGGGAGCTATGCTCACGGTGACCCATCTTTGTATCTTTCAGTATCAAGTTTTTTCTTAAAATCTTGAATAGTGTTTGCACACTGTCTAATTTGTTCCAGTTATCTATCACTCTGTGTGGGAAGCTATTTTATATATATATATATATATATATATATATTTTTTTTTTTTCTCCAGATCTCTTCTGTAATTATCTTTTTCGAGTTTCTTTACAAGGGAAAAGGGGACAAGTGTGAGTGTAGTAGTTTCAGAGGGATTAGCTTGTTAAGTGTATTTGGGAAGGCTTATGGGAGGATCTTGATTGAGAGGATTAGGAGAGGAACAGAGGGAGTAACTGGCGAGGAACAGTGTGGATTTAGGACAGGTAGAGGTTGCGTAGATCAGATTTTTGTGGTAAGACAGATATGTGAGAAAGCTATAGGAAAAGGTAAGGATGTTTTTTGGGCTTTTATGGATCTGGAAAAGACTTATGACAGGGTAGAAAGGAAGGCACTATAGGAGGAAAGCTTCTAGGAGCTGTCAAGAGTTTTTATGAGAGTAGTAGAGTATGTGTCAGGATTAGAAATGAAGAGAGTGAGTGGTTCGAGGTAAAGGTGGGACTTTGTCAAGGATGTGTTATGTCGCCCTGGCTGTTCAACTTATACATGGATGGGGTGGTGCGATAGGTAAATGCAAGGGTGGTGGGTCAGGGATTGGAGATGTTTAAAGAAAATGGAGAAAAGTGGGAGGTGAGCCAGCTGTTGTTTGCAGACATCACTGCACTTGTAGCAGGATCAGAGGAGGGATTGAGGAAGTTGGTAACAGAGTTTGGGAGAGTGTGTGAAAGAAGAAAGTTGAAGATAAATGTGGGTAAAACTAAGGTGATGAGATGTACAAGGGGTGAAAGTGGCAGCAGACTAGAAGTGAGCATTAAGGGAGAGCGACTGGAGGAAGTGGATAGTTTTAGATACTTTGGTACAAATGTGGCAGGAAAGGGTGGAGTGGAGGTGGAGGTAGAATTTTGATTGAGAGAAGCGAGTAAATGCCTTGGTGGATTGAATAGTGTAATAAGGAGTAGACATTTCAGAATGGATGCTAAGAGGAGATTGTATGAAGGAGTGATTGTGCCAACAGCACTGTATGGGGCAGAAACATGGAACATAAGAGAGGAAGAGAGAAGGAGTTTGAATATGTTTGAGATGAGGTGTCTGAGAAGTATGATGGGGGTTACTAGGCTGGATAGAGTGAGAAATGAGGAGGTGAGGAGGAGAACAGGGGTGGTAAGGGAGTTGGGAGATAGGGTGGATGAAAGAGTATTAGGATGGTTTGGACACATGGAAAGAATGAGTGAAGAAAGACTAGTAAAAGAGGTATGGAAGGCAGATGTGGAGGGAGTGAACATGAGGGGGCGACCTAGGATGAGATGGATGGATGGGGTGAAGGGGGCTTTGGGGAAGAGGGGAATGTCTGTTGAGGAAGGACAGGAGAGGACAGAAGACAGGGGTGAATGGAGAATGGTTGTATATGGATGATGTTGTGATGCATGAGGTGAAATGAGTTGGGGTATGGGGGGTGAGGTAGTATGTGTGAGAAAAATTTGATGCATCCCGAAGGGATTTCTCCCCATCTCCTTTTCTGCATGAGGGGATGGAGAGGGGGGGTTGCCAATTTAATGAAGTGGCCTTGCTGTGGATGTGCTATGTCTTGCAACACTGCTTCTGACCCAGGGCAGTGGACAAGATGCAGGGATGACTTGTCATCCAGGAGGTGCCAAGATAAGAGGGAGGGTAGAAGGTGGAGGGGAGTGGAGTGTATTTAGGAATGGAGTGGGTGGGAATGGTTTTTCTGCCTTTTTCTTTTTGGCTACCTCCCTATACCCTATGCACTGAGATCTGGCCGTTAGGGCGGAGCACTGGGAGTTCCCCTGTGGTGCCACATATAATTATTTTATCATTTTATTTTATTATATAATTCTATTTTATAATTTTATAATGTTGCCTCATATGATTATATTATAATTTTTTGTCACACACCACCACTGAGATAAAAATCAAAGCAATGTTTTCTATACAAAGGTTTCGTTTCTTTAAGTGTAGATATGGCATATGTGCATGCGAGAGCGACGTTGCCACTACATCTAATCTCTAGCCCCGCCCCCCTCACACTGCATTCAGAAAACATTGCATCCACATGCACGTTCTCGCCATGGATGCCCATATGTGGCAACACCGGGAAATCTCCTAGCCACGCCTTAACGGTCATTTCTCCTTGCGTTGACTATAGTAAGGGGGAAAAAGCCTTTGGTATATGTATGTACGAGTTTCTTTTCATGTCCTCTTGTTTTCCATTGTCCCATTTCAATAAATCATTCTTATCTAAGATTTTCATTCTTTTTATAATTCTATAGATAGTAGGTCTCCTCTTTCCCTTCTTTGTTCCAGAGTTGGTAATTCTAATTTGGACAGTCTTTGTTCATATGTCATTTTAGAAAGAGTTGGTGCCAGTTTTGTTGTTGCTCTTTGTATTCTTTCTAATTTTTTTATATTCTATTTGGTACTGGGTGTCCATAGTCTTGCTGCGTACTCGAGTTTTGGTCTTATTAATGTAGTTAATTTTTTTTTTTATCATTTCCTCATCCAAATAGACAAATGCCACTTTTATTGACCACAATAAATTATAGATTTCTCTGACTATTTTTTTAATATGTTTGTCCAGTGTCATGTCTTTGCTAATCATCACTCCAAGGTCTTTTTACGATTTTACTTTTTTGACCTCTTCACCAATTTTATAATCTCTCGATATTCTGTTTTTACTTTTTCCAAATTCCATTATACTACATTTCTTGATATTGAATTTCACTTCCCACTTTTGAGTCCATTTCCAGACCTTGTCCAAGTCTTGTAATGAGTTGCAATCCTCCCCCCGTTCTTACTTTCTTTAGTATTTTTGCGTCGTCTGCAAAGAAATTCATATAACACTCTACTCCTTTATCCATGTCATTTATGTATATGGCAAACATGATTGGGGCCAGTACTGATCCCTGTGGGACACCACTTATCATTTCTTCCCAATTTGAGAATTTATCTCTAATTACTACTCTCATTTTCCTCCCAGTCAGGAAGTCTTTCATCCATTCCAATAATTTTCCTCTGATGCCACCTATTGACTCTATTTTCCTTATTAGTTTCTTATGTGGTACCTTATCAAATGCCTTTTGTAGGTCCAGAAAGGCACAGTCTGCCCAACCATCTCTCTCTTGTATTATATCTATTAATCTTGAGTAGAAGCAGATCAAGTTTGTTGTACATGATCTTCCTTGTCTGAATCCAAATTTATTTGGATTCAGTATAGTTTTTTCTTCCAGATGTTTAACCCATCTATATTTGATAACCTTTTCACAATTTTTTGCTACTGTTCTTGTCAGGGAAACCGGTCTGTAATTTGATGGATCTTCCTTGTTTCCTCCCTTATAAATCAGTACAATATTTGCATTCTTCCAGTCCTGTGGCACCTTTCCTTCTTGAAGTGAGAATTTAATTATATTGTATATTTTATCTGTTAATTCCTCCATGCATTCTTTCAGTATCCAATTTGCAATTCCATCTGGACTATGTGATTTTCTGACATCAAGGGTTTTGATTTGGTCACTGATTTCCTTTTGTGTTACAATCATTTCTTTCATTGAGGGGGATATCTCTCTATTTCCTCACAGTTAGGTGATGTTATCTATTGTGAATACTGTTTTGAAGTGGTTCATAATTTCAGCCCTTTCCAGTTCTTCTGTATATTCGTATTTACCCTGGCACAGGTTTTCTATTTCTTGTTAATTCTTCAGTTTGCCATTTACATACCTGTAAAATAGTTTGGGTTCTTCCTTGTGTGTGTTTTACCAAAAGGCCCTTTCCTCCCCTTATAAGGAATGGGTGGCCATTTGTAAAATATGTGCTTGTAATTTGCCTGCTGGGTAGCTGTATTGTACCAAGTCATGTCAGTCAACATACTGCAGCCTTGCACAGTTTGTATATTTACTAGAGCTATGTACAGGTTAATCTATGTTTCATTAAATGCCAAAGAGTGACAATATGGGGAAAAGACCGGAGAAATAGGGTTGAATGTTATAGAGCGAGTTTACACAGAAGTATTTAACATTGTCATGAAGAGAGTTTTGGAAGTTGATTATGCTGTCATACTCTTGTAGGTAGGGTGCTGCACTCAACCAAATTAACTCATGCCAATTTATTTAGTTTTATTTGTTAATAGTATGAGAAATAGGGTGAAGAGGACAGGGGTGGAAAGGGAGTTGGGAGATAGGGTTGATGCAAGAGTATTGGGATGGTTTGGACACATGGAAAGAATGAGTGAAGAAAGATTAGTAAACGAAGTGTGGAAGGCAGAGGTGGAAGGAGTGAACATGAGGTACCGACCTAGGATGAGATGGATAGATGGGGTAAAAGGGGAATGTCTCTTTAGGAAGGACGGGAGAGGACAGAAGATAGGGGTGAATGGAGAATGGTTGTGTATGAATGATTGGGTGATGCTGTGATGCATGAGGGGGATGGGGGTGAGGAAGTATGTGTGAAAAATAAATTGACGCATCCTGAAGGGATTTCTCCCTGTCGTCTCCTTTTCTGCATTAGGGGACAGAGAGAGGGGGTCACTGATTTAATGAAGTGGCCATGCTGTGGATGTACTGTGTCTTGCAACACTGCTTCTGACCCAGGGCAGTGGACAAGATGCAGGGATGACCCGTCATCCAGGAGGCGCTAAGATAAGAGGGAGGGAAGGGGGTGGTTGGGAGTGGGGTATGTTGGGGATGGAATGGGTGGGAGTGGTTTTTATGCCTTTGCTTTTTGGCTACCTCCCTTGTAAGGGGGAAAGAGCCTTTGGTGTATGTATGTATTTTTTCTATATCATTTATTTTATATCTATTATTTGTATATATATTTTTTCATTATATTATGTATTTCTTATCTATTTTGTTATTATAATTCTCGTTTGTTAATTTTTGCTCTTATTATTGTTACATTTTTTCCCCATTTTAGCAAATAGGTTTGGTTAGGTCACCTCAGCCCTGTTCACCTTAAGTCTTCCTCACAGCTGAATAATATCTGGCATTAGTTAGAATGATTCATTACTGGAGCAAAGGTCTTAAATAACAACAGTAAGTTGGGTAGATGATGCATAATTTGTTATTTGTTCTTGCTTAAGATTTCATAAAGATGGACTCACAAAAAAAATGGTTAGCCGAGTACATACTTGATGCTTTAGGCTGAATAGATATACCCAATGCCGGATTAAAATCTGTGGTACCCCTGTGTCATCTCCCTCTCATTTGGCTGTTACAAAGTACATTTGGTATTCACATAGTATCAAGGTTATTTAAGATAACATGTATCCCCGTTGCAATGTCACTTCCTGAGATGAATAAAATCAGTTAGCAATAATTGAGTCCTTATATTGTATCTCAGCATAGGAATATATATATATGTATTTTGATTGAGTTATATATATATATATATATATATATATATATATATTTTTTTTTTTTTAGGTTTAGGTTTAGCACCTTACATTAATCTAGCATTCCTAAGCTGAAAAACAGTGTTGTTTGGTAGGATAAAACTTAGAAAATGCATCATAGTAGCAAATGGGCAAAAAGTGCAACACTTGAAAAAAACTATGAGGGGACACTGATGTATATTTATATTTTGCAGTATATTTTTTGGTGAGAATTTGCTTTCGGGTATTGGGATTGTTTTGTGTTGAACAGGAGTAATTTATTGTCCTGTCATGAAGGATGAGGATATTTTGAAAACACTTTTTTGCAATGTTTTTCCTTTGGTCTTGTTCCCTGTACTTCAAAAGACCATATGCCAAGAAACTGAAAAACATAGTTTTGTGGATTTTGAGGCAATTTTGCACATGAATCTGGTTTGCAATTTATACATTTGTGTACATATTTATTACCTGGTGTGTTTTACTTATGTATTATTATATTTTATGTGAGACAATCCTAGATGTTTCTCTCTTACTCTGTTGTTGAGAATACAACAGTAAGCCAAAGTAGCTTCACACATTTGCTTGTTGACTGTTGTGTGTCATAAAGTATTTATTTTATGTTACATTTATTTTTTACCACATCTCCACTTGGAAGTGGTTTTGAGTTTTCTGAATATTAATGAGAAATTACAGGATGAGTTTGGAGTTGGGCAATATTCAAACTAGGCGAATTTATTATTTTTGGAGTTATTTATGTGACAGATAGTTGGGTGAGTACTACCATTGTATTGTTCGCATTGACTGAAGACTTAGGAGCTGCTGGTGCTCTGGGATGTTGGAATAAATTTTATCTATTTAATTATCATTATATTATTATTATTATTATTATTATTATTTTTTTTTTTCTCTTTTTCTTCTTTAACCCCTGTAGGTGTCATGAAGCATGATTGGGTATATGAGGATGCTGGCATTGGCGTCTGGATTACATTTTGTAGTTATATCTGAGTGACCCATATTCTGTGAACTAGCTTGATCACATTTTCTGTAGTTAATGATATTCAGAGTGAAAGAGAACAAATAATACAGATGTAACTGTATATAACACGAGAATTGTGGTGAATCATCATACATCAGACAGCTGATGTTGACTGTGAGAAATTGACTTGTATTGAAGAGGGTAAGAAAAAGATTGAAAACATCAGTATAGGTGTTATATTTCATATACCATAAAGATTTGGCTCATGCTAATAAAGAAGTGTTATAGTGTGGGCTTTATTATCTTAGATTATGATTTTTTTTTTTTTTTTTCTTCTTCTTCCTCCAAAAATATCTGCTCTATGTATTCATGTATGTATATGTACATATTTATATATATATATATGTAGAGGTAACATGGCTTGCATTGTACAGTTTTAAATCAACATCATCAGATGAATTTGTTATTTTACATGATCAATTAAAAACAATGTAATGCATGCCAGGTCAGGTCTTGCGGCTGTTGCAGTTTTGAGGAGCAACCACCTATATCACTCACTAATTCACCACAGGGAGACCACCATTATGTTTATGCTTCCTGCCTTCTGCATTTTTGCTTTGTAATTTCCCACCACACTACCATAGCACATCATCTTTCCTTTGTTGTTGGTTTGGCTTGGCTTTATTTCATCATGACTTCCATGCGTACTTCAACCTCTGTGGAAGCTCACATCAAGGATAGAAATGTATGTGAATTATCAGCAATGGATTACAAATATAAGTCACATCTCCCCATTGATCTAATTACTCTTAGTACATTTGAAGATTTTGCCATCCTCACCAAACCCTCTTTATACCCGCATCTCTCAGTTTACTTTAACCACTTCAGCACAATGACACCTACATAGGCGTCATGAGGCATGAGTGGGTACACAGGGATGTTGGCGTTGGCGCCCGGGTTATATATATTTTTTTGTAGTACACGAGTTACCCCCGGCTTCTGTGAACTGGTTTGATAATGTTTTCTATGTTTATTATTACTCATAGTAAAACTGAGTAATACAGCAGTGATTTTATATTTTATAATGCAAGTAGTATGATAAATCATACATATGGCAGCCAATACTGCATGCAAGAATTTGAGACATACTGAAGGGGTTGAAAATATTGAATTATTTTACAGCTAGTGTTGCATTCATGAATGGCAAATAATGTTACAGGTAAACATAATTGGTAGAATAGACTTTGTATTAATTCTAATGCTGTCAAAGAACAAAACGGATGGTTCAAATTACAACACCCCCACCAACCCTGTTGAGGTGCCTGTGCTGATTGAGGAGCATTGTGCTGCCAGTTCATGTGATGTCTGAATTCCTTTACTCCTTGAGACTGATAGTTTTTCTCCAGCTGAATATAATTTTCTAATAAGTCGGACAAAATCCATAGAGCAGATTTGAAGTTTTGTCATGATAATTTGGACCACTTTTTTCCAAGATCCAGCCTGTAACTGAATTTAATTATCGAACTAGAACAGATTATGGTATCGTAGAACTTAATCCTTCATGTATCAGCAGTTTTTCCAAGCATGATATTGCTTGTCCTTAGACAGAATAGAATATTGGTGCAGCCAGCACAATTTAAATGTTTGAGAGGAGCTTTTAATCCATTAACAAGTAGATGTTCCTATAAATTGAATAATTTGCTGACTAGAATAAAAGTATTCTTAGAAGTTGCTGGCTGGTACTAAGCCAGTTTGTTGCACAGGTGTGTCCCTTGGCTGAATGTGGAAAACACTAAAAGAATCTGTTGATTGATGACCTGTAAAAAAACTCACAAGAGTCACATTTTCTTCTAGATGACAACACCTGTGTATATTTGTACACTGTTTATAAAGTTTTTACCTTGTTCCTCAGTATTCGGTGTATTTACTTGGTTGTTCTCGTTTATTTATTGAAACTAGATTTATCAGAATTTTTGTTACCATTTCATGACATCCCAAGCTGTAGATAGTTGTGACACATCATCCCATTTTTTTTTTTTTTTTTTTTTTTTTTTTTAATCACTTTTTGAGTGCATATCCCTTATGTTTGGCATTTGGAATGAATGATACTAATCAGAGACCTAATCATTTTATGTGAAATTGTACAAAGATTTTTCATTCCTGTTAGGGAAAGGTACTGCATTCTCCTATTGCACATAAGCAGCTCAAATTCAGTCAAGCCATCCTACACATGATGAAGTTGAGTGCAGGAAAGTTTTTATATACATAAATATACCATGTATATTTGTTGTACTGAATGAGAAGTTTGAAAGTTGATGGTGTTTCAAAGAAATGCAGTGGGGTTAAGAAAATAATGTATATTAATGCTTTGATTCAGCCACACCCCCTTGTAAGGGGGAAAAGGCCATTGGTATATACATGTTCGATTAATGTTGTGGTGAGTGTGGACCATTTTCATGAAGGAATCATCTCGTGCACAGCTGTGAAGTGGGTCCAGTAATTGATATCTACACAAGGTAGGTGGTCCCACAAACCAGATGTCTGAGAGAAACGTTTCCTTGGTGCCGGGCCCTAAAAACTGTCAATGCTGTTTCACCTTTCAAGATTTTTCTGACACATTTTTTATTTAACAAGAATTGATAACCAGCAATGGCTCTCCAGTGACACAAACAGCTCCACATTCACACAACATTGATCACAAAATGTAGGATTTCTTTGCTATTAGGCACATGGACCATTGCTGGCCACTGTGAAGCAGTGGTTTCTGTTAAGAGAAACTTGAAGTAACAATTGAATCAAAATCACTGAAAATTGGAATATTATACCCGAAAATCCCCATTGTGCACATTTTGGAGACATTAGGCCTATTTTTGTAGAAGATATAAATATTTTGACAATACTTTATTTCATGTGTATATATAACTATGGGTTTTATTTTGTCGCCTGGCTTCCGTAGGACATTGCTGTTGATGTCGGAATACTCAGAACTTCAAAGATGGTCCATTGGAGTGTAGGATGTAGATTTGCATAAAATATTTTATGGAAGAAATTGGTTGTTTTATTTGTCATTGAAAAGAATGTGAACAACTAAAAAATTGCCATATTGTTACAAGTACACACACAGTTGAAAAATGGAAATGGTTGTTTCTTCAATTGGGTCCTTGGATGTTGCCTGTATTGTAGCTACAGTACTATACACTTTATGTAAGTGATCCCTTCGGCATGTGAAGTTTTCGTTTTCTTGGATTTTGTACAAGAATTTTTGCACACAAATTCTCAAAAATGAAGGAGAATAGAATGGAAATTTGTATAAATTCACAAAAAATGATGGAGAATAGAATGGAAATGTGTGTACTAATATTAGAAGTACATGTGTGAATGTAATGCTATAAATCACCAATTACAGTGATGTCTTCCAAGTACCTGAAAATCTAATAGTTGCAGTCTCGAAAAGAGGACCTGGTTATTAAGATTCTAGTCTGTGAGGCAAGATGGTAGCAGATTGGACTCCTAATAATCATGGGGTCCTGGGTGTATACGCCTCATATACATGACGAGTAGTATCGCCCAGTCATATAACCCACTTCCTCACTCACTAACTCACTGTCTGCTGACAGTCAAGCATCAAACGCTGAGCTAAGCGCTCCTCTCAAACTTGCCGACACAACACTTCGTGCTCGTGTGAACAGCACTGCCAGGCACCAAACGACACACACACACACACGAACACACGCGATCAATCTAGTAGCCACCCAGTACTGACATACGATATTACGTATACTGACGGTCCTCCCCTGGATATATAATTAACATGTATGGTAGTAGACATCAATACGTAATTAATGCAGTTGCCCCACCCATGTGGGACAACAAACTAACAAGAGATTAATGTTAATATCACGATTCAAGGCAACTCAAGAACTTGTCCATTCGGCACTTCCGGAGAGCAAAACTCTCTGGCAAGACACGGACCAGCGTCGGTTATTGTGACGTGCCCTAGTGTTAAGACTGTGTAGAACGTGTATCTAAAGTTTCTTAAAGTGTGACGAATAAAGAACAAAACTTAAAAGGTGTATACCAAGTAACCCCTTTCTGGAGATGATGTAACGACCCCGTTACATCTTGTGTCTGCAAGTAACGCTCGGTGGAGATCATGTAACGATACCGTTACACCCATCCCGTTACATGGGATCAAGGCTCTGCGAATGCTGGGTTTATTATATATACATATATTCAATAATGTGACTTTCACTTTGTGAAAATGTAATGCATAGAAATCGCAGTTGCAAAATTATAATTTGCACTTTTTTTTTTTTTTTTTTCCCACAGCTCAATCTATTATTTACCCCCCGGCCTAAACAAATAGTTTGGTATACTGAACAGGTAAATTTATTTGGAAATAAAAGGGGGATGAAGATATTAAGAAATGCGTGGATATGGGGTTGTGAGAAAAGAACTTGAGTAAAATATCAAGTAGTATAAACACATCATCATGGTGACTTTAGAAATGGACTTGAAGGTATTTACAGTCAAAATTATGGAGATAAAGGATTTGTAAATTTATGCAGAAGTATGATACAAAAGATGAGTGGGGTTTCTATGAAAATGTTAACACAATTATACAAATTTACCTCGTCTGGGGTATTGACTGCATGTTATTGTGGCAGAGTAGCATGCAGTTGATACTTTAGGGTCTATATGGGGCACCCCTATGGATCAGAGCCACACATCATTTTGTCTGTGATAGAGGAAAACTCTGTTCATAGAGAAATGACGACATTTTTATACTATGACTGTCCTTCCGTTAAGCTGTCCCCCAACCCCTTGTTATTGTCCTGTACCATTTCTCTGAATATTCATTTCCTTTTTATGCCTACCCTATGGTGGGGGAAGAGAATACTACCACCAAGTCTTTCCACTTGGGTCGTAAGAGGCGACAAAAAATGGGACAGGGGATATGATTAGGAGTCCTACTACTTGTAGCCCCAAAGGGGACATTCCTAAAAAAAGTAAAGGCATAAGAGGGTCTGGGAGTTTTCCAACCAATGCCCTAAGGTTCGGGTCTTTTAATGTGCATGGATGTGGTACAGATGAGAGTAAAAGGGAAGAGATAGGCAGTATGTTTGTGAGAAGAAAGATGGATGTGCTGGCTTTGAGTGAATCTAAAATGAAAGGGAAGGGTGGGTGTGAGTTTGGGAGTGTAGCTGGGAGGTACTTAGGAATGAAGAGGGGATGAGGGAGAGAAGGGGTGGCTATACTAGTAAGTGAAGAGATAAGTTAGCGTGTAGTGGAGTGGAAGGAGGTTTCATCAAGGTTGATGTGGATGAAGGTGAAGCTGGGAAGGGAGATGTGGGTGTTTGCAAGTGTGTATGGGTCTGGTAGTGAGAAGAGCATAGAGGAAAGGGAGGCTTTTTGGGTAGATATAAATGAGTGCATAGAGGGATTAGGGAGAAATGTCAATGTAGTTGTATTGGGAGATCTTCATGCTAGGGTAGGAATCGAACCATTAGACGGAGTGATTGGGAAGTATGGAGTTCCAGGTAAAAATTGTTGTGGAAAATTGATGGTGGAGATATGTCTTGAAAGAGAGTTGATGATAGCAAATACAATGTTTAGGAAGAAAGTCAAACATAAGTACACATGGGAGATGGTGGTGGATGGAAGGGTGGTAGATAGAGCATTAATGGACTATATAGTGGTAACCAGGAGTATGGTAGGAAGAGTTAAGGATGTACATGTTCTAAGGGGAGAGAGTGGGGGAATATCAGATCATTTTCTGGTGGAAGGTAAATTAAGAGTGGAGAATAGGTGGAGAAAGAGGAAAAGGGCTGGAGGTAGGGAGGTACGTAGAGTGAACTGCTTAAATGAAAAAAGAGTGAGTATAAGAAAAAGCTGAGAGAGGAGTGAAGGATAGAGTAGAACTAGGAGTGGAGGAGGAATGGGGATAGTTCAAGGAGAGAGTCATAAGGTGTGCAAAGATGGTGTGTGGAACAAGGAGGGCGGGAGGAAATAGAAGGAAGGGTAGTGTGTGGTGGGATGAGGAAGCAAAGAAGGTTGTAGAAAAGAAGCAGGCATTCATAGATTGGCTACAAATTAGGATGAGGGAATTGTATGAGAGGTACAAAGTAAAGAGAAGGGAAGTTAAGCACAAGATAAAGGAAGCAAAGAGGAGAGCAGATGTGAAATGGGGTAAGAGTATGACAGAAAATTTTGAATAATAAAAAGATGTTTTGGAGAGAAATTAAGAGAGGAAGAGGAGGTGAATCAAGTAGAGAAGAAAAGGTAAAAGGTACAGATGGAGAGATGATAATGGAAGAGAAGACAGTGAGAGGAAGGTGGGCAGAATATTTTAGGGAGTTGCTAAATGTGAAGGAAGATAGGGAGGGAAAGGTAGTTGCAGTGGGAAGTGCTGAGGAAATGAGAGTGATGAGTGAGGAAAATGGAGGAGAAATAGGGAAAGATGAGGTGAAAACAGCTGTTAAGATGAGAGCAGGAAAAGCACCTGGGTTGGATGGATGCCATGCAGAATGTCTGAAGAAGGTACAGTAAGGGTGGACTGGTTGGTGAGGTTATTTAATGTTTGTTTAAGAGAGGGTAGAGTGCCAGAGGACTGGAGGAGTGCCTGTATAGTTCCGCTTTACAAGGGAAAAGGGGACAAGTGTGAGTGTAGTAGTTTCAGAGGGATCAGCTTGTAGAGTGTAGTTGGGAAGGCTTATGGGAGGGTCTTGATTGAGAGGATTAGGAGAGGAAGAGTGGGAGTAATTGGTGAGGAACAGTGTGTTTTTAGGACAGGTAGAGGTTGTGTAGATTAGATTTTTGTGGTAAGACAGATATGTGAGAAAGGTATAGTAAAAGGTAAGGATGTTTTTTGGGCTTTTATGGATCTGGAAAAGGCTTATGACGGGGTAGACAGGAAGGCACTGTAGGAGGTACTGCTGATATATGGGATAGGGGGAAAGCTGTTAAGAGCAGTCAAGAGTTTTTATGAGAGTAGTAGAGCTTGTGTTAGGATTAGAAATAGAGAGAGTGGTTTGAGGTAAAGGTGGGACTTTGTCAGGGTGTGTTATGTTGCCCTGGCTGTTCAATCTATATATGGATGGGGTGGTGTGAGAGGTGAATGCAAAGGTAGTGGGTCAGGGGTTGGAGATGGTTAAAGAAAATGGAGAAAAGTGGGAAATAAGCCAGTTGTTGTTTGCTGATGACACTGTGCTTGTAGTAAGATCAGAGGAGGGATTGAGGAAGTTAGTGACAGAGTTTGAGAAGGTGTGTGAAAGAAGGATGCTGAAGATAAATGTGGGCAAAAGTAAGGTGATGAGATGTACAAGGGGAGAGAGTGACAGCAGGCTAGAAGTGAGCATGTAAATATTTTGCAGCACATTTTCTTGAACAATATTCTCCATTTCTGAAAGAAGTTGTTTACTGTAGAATGTCTCAACCACACTGATCAACTAGAAAATATCCATCCAAACTACATTCAATCGTAGAAACCCCCCCATAATCAACTGTAGAATCCCCACTCCAAGTGTGTGTGTGTGGGGGGGGGGGGATTTTACAATTGATCCAAAGGTAATGTTTTACAGTAAATGGAAGACATAGGTTTACTTCTGCTTTTAATAATAATACATCAACCAGCAGCTTTTTTTCCCCTCTTACAAGGAAGGTAGCCATAAACAAAGGCATAAAATCCACTCCCACCCATTCCCTCCCCACGTACTCCATTCCCATTCACCCCAGTCCCTCTCGTATCTCCTAGATGATGGGTCATTCCTGCATCTTGTCCACTGCCCCTGGGTCAGAAGCATTATACCAAGACACAGCACATCCACAGCAAGGCCCCTTCATTTAATTGGTGACCCTCCCTCTCTGTCCTCTCATATAGAAAAAGAGAAGACTTGAGAAATCCCTTTGGGCTGCACCAAAATATCATTCACACATATTCCCTCACCCCCCTATCCCCCACCCACTCCTTTCCATGCATCACAGCATCATCCATACACAGCCATTCTTCATTCACCCTTCTTCCTTCCTCAACAGACATTCCCCTCTTTCCCAATGCCCCTTTTACCACATCCATCCATCTCATCCTTGGTTGCCCCCTCATGTTCACTCCTTCCACCTTTACCTTCCACACCTCTTTTACTAATTTTTCTTCACTCATTCTTTCCATGTGTCCAAACCATCCCAATACTCCTTCATCAACCCTATCTCCCAACAACCTCTCCACCCCTAATCTCCTCCTCACCTTGTTTCTCACTCTATCCAGCCTAGTAACCCCTACCATATTTCTCAGGTATTTCACCTCAAACACATTTAAACTCTCCCTCTTTTATGTTCCATGTTTCTGCCCCATACAGTGCTGTCAGCAGAATCACTTTTTCATACACTCTCTTATCATCCATTTCCAAATGTCTATTTCTCATTACACTTTTTAATCCCCCAAGGAATTTACTTCTCTCAATTTACATTCTACCTCCACTCCTCTCTTTCCCACCACATTTGCACCCAAGTATCTAAAACTGTCCACTTCCCCAGTCTCTCTCCCATAATACTTCCTGCTACCTTGTTCTCCCCTAGACATCTCATCACCTTACTTTTACCCACATTTATCTTCAACTTCCTCTCACACATCTTTCCAAACTCCATCACTAACTTCCTCAATCACTCCTCTGATCCTGGTACAAGCACAGTGTCGTCTGCAAACAACAGCTGGTTTATCTCCCACTTTCCTCCATTTTCTTTAACCATCTCCAATCCCTGACCCACCACCTTTGCATTCACCTCTTGCACGACCCCATGTATAAATTGAACAGCCAGGGCGACATAACACATCCCTGACGAAGTCCCACCTTTACCTCAAACTACTCTTTCTATTTCTAATTCTTACACAAACACAAGCTCTACTACTATCATAAAAAATTGAATGCTCGCAATGGCTTTCCTCCTATCTCATATATCTGCAATACCTCCCACAGCACCTTCCTGTCTACCCTGTCATAAGCCTTTTCCAAATCCATAAAGGCCCAAGAAACATCCTTACCTTTTCCTAAAGCTTTCTCACATATCTGCCTTACCACAAAAATCTGATCCACGCAACCTGTCCTAAACCCACACTGTTTCTTGCCTAATCCTCTCAAAACCCATAAGCCTTTCCAACTACACCCAACAAATTGATCCCTCTGAAACTACAATACTCACAGTTGTCACCCTTTCCCATTTAAAGAGAACTATACAGGCACTCCTCTAGTCCTGCAGCTCTCTACCATCTTTTAGACAAACATTAAACAACCTCACCAGCCAGTCCACCATCACTGTGCCTCCCATTTTTAGACACTCCACATGACACCTATCCAACTCAAGTGCCTTACATCCTCTAATAATTTTAACTGCTTTCACATCATCATTGTTTCTTCTCCATTTTCCTCATTCATTGCTGTCATATTCTTGGTGCTTCCCACTGCAACTACCTTTCCCTCCCTATCCTCCTTTACATGTAGCAACTCCCTAAAATACTCTGCCCATCTTCCTCCTAGTGCCATCTCTTCCATTATAATCTCTCCATCTACACCTTTTACCTTTGTCTTCTCTACTTGAATTGCCCCTTCTTCCTCTCTTAATTTCCTTCCAAAACATATTATTTTAAAATTTTCCATCATACTCTTACCCCAATTCACATCTGCTCATCTCTTTGCCTCCTTTATCTTATGACTTCTCTTTTCTCTGTACCTCTCATATGCTCTCATTCAATTTGTAACCAATCTTTGAATGCTCACTTCTCTTTTACAACCTTCTTTGTTTCATCATCCCACTACTCACTACCCTTCCTTCTATTTCCTCCCATCCTCCTTGTTCCACACACCATCTTTGGTCACCTTGTGACTCCTTGAAACATCCCCATTTCTTCACTCCTAGTCCTACTCTACCCTTCACTCTCCCCCACTATTCTCTCAGTTTCTTGTATTCTTCCTTTTCTTATTTAAGTAGTTTACTCTAAGCACTTCCCTACCTTCTGTCCTTTTCTTCTTTCTCCATCTATCCACTCTCAATTTACCTTCCGCCAAAACATGATCTGATATTCCCCCACTCTCTCTCCATAGAATATGTATATCCAAAACTCTTCCTACTCTTCTCCTGGTCACCACTATATAGTCCATTAAAGCCCTATCTACCACCCTTCTATCCACCACCCTCTCCCATGTGTACTTATGCTTGACTTCCTAAACACTGTATATGCTATCATCAACCCTCTAGACACATCATCACCTCTCCACTACAATCTTTTCCTGGAACTCCACACTTCCCAATCAGTTCATCTACCCTAGCTTTAAGATCTCCCAACACCACTACATTGACGTTTCTGCCTAAACCCACTATGCATTCATTTAAATATACCCAAACAGCCCCCATTTCCTCTACACTCTTCACATGTGTACTTAAAAAAAATCTCCCCACTCCACCACATGTATATCTACCTCTTCACTTACTAGTATAGCCACCCTTTCTCTCTTCACTCCTGACACCCTCCCAAATACACTCCCGAACTCAAACTCGCTTCTACCTTTCAACTTAGTTTCACTCAATGTCAACACATCCATCTTTCTTCTCACAAACATACTGCATATCCATTCCCTTTTACTCTCATCTGTTCCACATCTACGCACATGAAAAGACCCAAACTGTAGGGTTCTGGTTGGAAAACTCCTCCCAGACCCTCTTATGCCTTTTATTATTATTATTATTATTATTTTTATTTATTTATTTATTTATTATTTTTTTTAGCGATGTCCCCTTTGGGGCTACCCAGAATAAGATGCCTAGTCCTATCCCCCGTCTCATTTTTGTCGCCTTTTACGACTCGAGTGGAAAGACTGTCAGTAGTCTTCTCCCCTACCACAGGACAGTATGAAGAGTTGGGTGGGGGCAGCATAACGGAGGGACAATTGCAGTAAAGTATCAAAATTTCTCTATGAACAGAGATTTCCTCTATTACAGATAAAATTGTTTGGGTCTGGTCCGTAGAGGCGCCCCATTAGACCCGAAAGTGTTGCATACAACTGAGCAGCTTTTACTCTTCTTCCCAATAACATGCAGCCAATAACCCAGACGGGGTGGTAACAACAAACAACAACAACAACAACAACAACAACAACAACAACAACAACAACAACAACAACAACAAACAACAACAACAACAACAAACAACAACAACAACAACAACAACAACAACAACAACAACAACAGATCGGTAACCGATCAATTATACACAACCGAATGCACTAGACAATAAAACTATGTATTGCATTAAGTTATTTGAGGTTAATTGTTAACTCCGGCTTGGTTGATGCTAGCGCACAAAAGATGTCATCACAATATTTTTTTTCTTCAGCTGAATTAATTCACCTTGTGCAAGACGGAATAAGTACAGAAATCGAAATAGGCATTCGAATTACTACGTTATATCTAATTTTATTCATCAATTTGTTTATCTACATATATGTATTTTATTTGTTCTTTTTTCATATTTGTGAGCATTTGAGAGATCTTTGTGAGTCTTTTGGAAGTTTTTGTAATGCCCTGTGCATCTTTATACTTAAGGCTATTCCTTATGCACGGACAGGTGTTCTATGACGTGGTCACGCCAGGCGAGCTGCTGGTAACCGCTGCTCACCACAAAATTGAGCCAATTTCCGTCTCTCTCGCTTTGGGAAAGAAAGAAGAATAAATCCTCCAAATATGGAGTCAACTGTCGACGCTTTAAGTCATTTGGTTCCATCTTCGTTGGTACAAAATATTACGCCATGTTCATCCTATTCCGAAACGTCATTGTAAGGGAACACATACACACGCACAATCTTATATATACATAGATATGTATGTATATATACCAATGCCTATCCTTCCGGAATATATTATTTCTGAGTTTACTTACCTGCATTGTAAAGGAGAGAGAGAGAGAATGTGCACCAGAGAAGCTTGGTGTTGTGGGAATCACCTCTCGTCATCTCCGCGTGCTGCAGACTTGTGGTCGTCTTTCCGGCATCCCCTCCTCCTCCTCCTCCTCCTCAACCTATGAACAGGACCCTTGGGTGCAGAAGACGGGGCAGGTGCTGTCGTCGTTCTCGTTCGCTCGCAGGACATCGACGCGTCGTACGGTCCAAGGTCCTATATGGACCTTGGTACGGTCGTACCCGAATTGGACCAAGACGGAAAATAATACTGACATTCCTCCGAGGTTCCGACGCAATGGTTGTCGGAGTGGAGAGCTTTGCTTCACGTGCTTGAACGTTCAGGGAAGGTTGTGGGTGGGGAAGACATTCAAATGTGTTAGAAACATGAAGTATCGCGATAAATAAATAAATAATAGATCCGATGGGTGCTAAGGGCCTGTCAGTTTATTTATTGTCTACCTACAATATATCCCTGTTCTGGTGAGCCTTATTTATCTATTCTTGATTTCTCATTTTCACTGTCCTAATTTTACATTTATTAAATGATATTTGGTAATTTCAACAGATTATGGGTTCAAAAGAAAAAAATCATAGTAATGAAACTATTTAGAATCTAATTATTTCATTTATATTTTTCTCTGTAATCCGTAATCTGTTCTGTTCCTGATTTTTGTTATTCCTTTCTGACGCACTAGGTATCTACACACTCAAGATGATTTTTAAGTGAATTTTTTTTTTTTTGTAGTTTTCAAGCAATATCAGACGATTGTTTGAGCTACAGACATCATCTTTGAACAAATATTTTTAATAGGATATAATTATTGCTTCAAGTAGTAATTCTACGGTAGCAATTTTAAATTGGCGCTCATTGGTTTGGTAATCAATTTATAGAACACTCAATGTCGCCAATTGTCTGCATGTAGGGATATTTGACATGAGTCGCCTGTTTTTTCACAGCTGGGAATGATGCAAATACAGGTACTCGGCCCGTGCATCCAGCTCCTCTTTATTCTTCCAATTTGGGTGGCAAACCTGTTGTACATCGGTTTTTCTTGGATTTTTTTTCCAGTTATACATCTGGCACTGAGTTTTCCATTCTTTATCTTTTTCTAAAAAATATTTCACATTTTCTGAACTTATTGTAGTTTTGAAGCCCATTCCATCCACTCTGTTACAAAACAAATATTTTCTGGTGTTTTAATCGTGAGTGTTCTTTATAAATTTATGTTGTGTTTTGTGTGAATGGGCATGTACCTACAACTATCTAATTTCAGTATTTAATAGAATACATTTTTGTGCAAATATGTCTCAAAACATGAAATATGTATTTATTGGTTTAATTTGGGATTTTATAGAAATGAACAAGATATTTCCATGCTTATGCGCAACACTGATTATTTAATCAGAAAGCATTTGCTGATGTTGTGTAAATTGTTGTGTAAAAATTAATTTGTGAAAACAGACTCCCCTCTGCTGATAGTGAAAATCAGTAATCGTCTAAATGAATCATCAGTCATTGTTAATTAAATATTTTTTAATCATTAACGTCTTCTTTCAGTTCATCCGACAAAATATGTCTACTTGTCATCTATCTTACTTTAAGAATTTTACTTGTTTAATTATATGATTATTATTGATGTCTATTCATTTATATATTTATCTTACTTTATTTAACAAATTTTCATGCGAATTGGTTCATAGTCGACGTTTTGTATCACAACTTCCGTCTTGTCATTTCCATTATCAATCTTCTTTTCCAGTGATCATGAGCACAAGCGTCTACTTTGATAATATTGTTGTTGTCGTTATTGTTTTATTATTATTGCCCTATTTTATAGTTATTGTCTTGAATTCAGAAGACACGAAGCTCCCACGGGGGTAGAATTACCTGCCAGGTCCTGGGCGACTATACTGATGCACTAGCAGACGGCGGTGGGCTGACAGCTGACACTCGACCAACCGGCGCGGTTGCTAGGGGCTTTATAAGGCGAGGACTTATGTATTTATTCTGCTTGCCGTCGTGTGATTTTATTTAACCGAAAGATGGGGCCGTGGATCACATGAAGAATCGTCATTTCAGACTTCGACAGGGTGACAATTCTTCATGTGGGGTATCCTAGGCCCTAGGGTGACAATTCTTCATGTGGGGTATCCTAGGCCCTAGGGTGACAATTCTTCATGTGGGGTATCCTAGGGTGACAATTCTTCATGTGGGGTATCCTAGGCCCTAGGGTGACAATTCTTCATTTGGGCCGTCCTGGGTTTACGATTATTCGGTTGTACGGTTGTACAAGTTGATGACAAGCATAACCCTCATTCAGCTAACCTAATCTTTATTCCACTGTTGATATTCGGCGTACTGGGGTGACAATTCTTCAGGTGGGATCTCATGTGGTGACAATTCTTCATGTGGGCGATATGGGGTGACAATTCTTCATGTGACCCGGGACAGCCTTTCATTCCATTCCTCTTATATTATTTTGTCGTCTATTGTTTATTTTCTCTCTTCACGTATTTCAAAGATTAGCAAGTAGTTAAAATATTTATATTGGCATACAATTCATTTTCATCAAATGTAACTGTCACGACCCACTGGACCAGGCCAGTCGCGACACGAAAAGAATAAATAAATAAATAAAGCACAAACAACATAAATGGACATAGTATAAGAAAAAAAGAGTAGTAATATACATCAAGCATCAACATGTAAATAGATATTACATGAATTATGCTAAATCAGCTCCGTACGAACTTGGAGTGGCGAACAGACAGTTTTGATTTAGGTGATTGAAGACGCGTGCAACGTCAATCGTCTGCAACGATCTTGATGCCTTGGACCAAACAAGTAATTTGCGGAAAGATCGATGCGCTATAACCTGTGGTAGTATTGGGAGAGACACTTCCGGTTGTTGGGGAATACGTAGATGATAGGTTGGTGTCAGGCGCGGATCCAGAAATGTTATTATTATTATTATTTTTTTTTTTTGGGGGGGGAACCGATACTTGAAACACGTCGATATTTTAACCCCAAGAATAATGCTGTTGGCTTGGAGATTGGTCCAGAAACCTAAGTCTGTTTTGCTCGTAATTGTATGTAAAATCATATATAATTCACAAATATAATTCAAATCATAAATTCGCACTAAAAAGTGTTTATCCAAGGAGAATAAAACTCGAGATGAGTGTACCATACTCGGGGCGTTGTGGGGGGGAGGGGGGCTGCGCACCCCCCCCCCCCCCTTGTATCCACGCCTTGTTGGTGTCTCTTAGTGGAGAAATAACAGAGAAAGTTGGTGTGAAGAGTCGTACTTAGATTTCGTCTGGATGTCCGAAATAATTCGAAAAAAAAACGAAGGCTTGCACTTCGCGTGGCGATTGCCAGTTCACGGACTCGGTGCTTGAAGATTGCGTAGTGCAATCGTAGAAATCCAAAGGTGATTACGTTTCCTGGATGCAGATACGTACTTAAACAAGGTAGTTCAACTACTAACCGATGGGAGAGAAGAACATGCTTTCGTGCCAAATTATGAAACATTTTCTGATCTTGGCGTCATCGGACAGAACGTATTCGAAGCGCGCCCCAACAGACGGGTATTGCGCAATGGTTTTCTTTATAACATACATATTATGACATATATACAAAAATTATTTCCACAAGTGAAAATAACATTAATTATAATACCCAACACATCATATTCACGCAAGGCGTGCCATAGAATTAGAGACAGGAGACTTTATTCACGCAAGGGCGTGACATAACACAACCACAGGGTTCTACTCACGCTAAGGATGTGACAGTAACGTTTGATGTCTTACCAGATATATAAATGTCAGTTATTTTTATTAGATATAATGTTTCATCAATTGTATCTAAATATATAAAATACTCGCAGATATCCACTTTGGAAAGAAAACGAAGTCGAAGTCTCTGATGTTTTGAAATACCGTTTTCGAAATAGTTCAAGTCATACGTAAGATGGAAAAGTCTCACCGGGGAAGAGAGTTCTATAACCTCGGTGTGAAAGGAAGGAGGAAAGACAAGGACGTATCTGTTGATTCCTTCGGTCCTTGTCTCGACTACATAACATCATGTCGCCTGTATAGTGCGCGTTACAGTGAACCGCTGTTTCCAAGCGTCTCTCCCTCATTTTGTTTATTTCTCTATAACATGATTTGATTCATCTAAAGGTTGATTTATGTGTTTATTTATTCATCTATTTAACTATTTAATTTTTTTTTTCCTTTCTAAATCTTAATCACTACATCGTCTATGGGGTCAAATTAAGGTAAATATAAGTAATGGAATAGAAATAGAATTAGTGTGTACATAAGTGATTTTTTTCACCGTGGTTGACGGTCTTGATGACGTCATGTCGACATATATATAATGTATAGTTATAGACAGAATTGTAGGCTTGTGTTGTTTTATATTGGTTGGAGGCGTTAGAGATAAACTATTCCTGGCCTCTGGTCTTTATTGCGTCACCTCCCTATCTGCAATTTCTATCAACGGAAGTGACGAAGAAAATGGTGGTGGTTGCCAACAATATATTTTACAATTAGAATTCAAATGGTGCCGGTTGCCAACAATATATATTTACACTTATTATTGTAACGTCTTCTGTCCAATTATTTCCATTTATCTACAGCAGGAAACTGAGTATGGACACTGTATTTACTTTAATCCTATATAAATATATACAAGATGTGATAAATTATAATAATTAATATAAGTCATATGGTTAAACCTGCCAGTTGTGAACGCTGGTGTTTTCGGCGGTTGACACTTAGGTCAAGCCAACTTGACCGCGGCTCAGATCACACAATAGGGACCCCGCCGAAGCTTGCTACTACCACCAAGATCTGACGTCGTGTAGCTAATGCGTGCGCGTGTGCACGCTAGTATAGAATAAATCAATGACACTCAATCTACAGGCATTTATTGCAACAGATGCTCGGCACGACTACCATTCGCTGACGATAGTGAGGTTAAAATTAATGATAAAAAAAAATGTATGAAATATAATTTGATATGCAAGATAAATGTACTGTACATGTTTTTTTTTGTTTTTTTTTTGTTTTTTTTTTAGCAATTTCATCGCAGGCAAATACTACTGTTTAAAGTAAACTTGGCTTAATAATTGTTTCCCCCGACTAATAACACTTCAATTTCCTTCTATAATGTTAGTCTCGTAATTCACTCGTCACAAGGCCCCATGCCTTCGTTACGTCAGTTTCACTAACTTCCAAGTTCATCTTATTCAGTAGGCCCCATGCCTTGTACTTCTCATACTTCAGTCAAGTCCTTAGGTTAAATAAAGTTATTTAATTTCCTTCTTTTTTCTTCTTACTAAATATACACTGTGTTCGTTACACCCAGAGTCTCTCCCTCTCTCTCTCTCTCTCTCTCTCTCTCTCTCTCTCTCTCTCTCTCTCTCTCTCTCTCTCTCTCTCTCTCTCTCTGTCGAGATCCCCATATCATACGCCAAGCCACCTTCGTCTGACGTCACTAATTTTTCTCATCCAATCTCCTCTTACTTCTTATGGGCGTGACTTTAAATCCATGCACCAATAATTTTTCTCCTCCTCCACCTTTTCCTCCAATCCGGAAGGCTGTTACATTGTCACAAGCAATATCGTTTACCTCAGCATTTGTCATAGGGAAATAGCTTTGCGTTTACACATTTGTTACATTAGCATATTTCATCGTCGCTCCAACCATTGTTTATAAACAGTCAAATCCAAGCTAACGCGAGTCTGACTCAGCTATTCCCTGTCGCCTGTCGGCCGTTGTTTCATAACAACTGATCTTGGATTAGCATTCGTTCTCCATCTACCTCTCCATCTACCTAATTGTCTACCTCCATCTACCGGCCTCTTACAATCATAAGAACATGTGGAAGTAGATGTTATTTCTGTTCACATAGGCAAGATGCAATCTTATGAAGGGATGGCTTGACTGCGTAGGTTTTAACGGGGGAGAGGAGTAGGGGGGAGAAGTTGAGAGGGTTGGTGAGGGTCCTCTATAGTAGGGGTAGTACCAACTGATGATGGAACGTTCTCTATGTCGAGGCCACGGGGAACTCTTTTGATATGATCTTTGTGCAATACGGTCTCTGTAAGATCGTGCAACCTGAGTGCTTTGACTTTATTATTTGACTCCTGTCCAATGATACGAAAAGGTCCAGTGAATTTAGGGGAGAGCTTTGAGGTGGGGGTGTGGTTGAGGGTGTAAACAATGTCTCCAAGTTCAAAAGTACAATCTCTGGCTGATTTGTTATCCAGATGGGTCATATCGTCCTGAGTCATATTAAGAATATTAGGGATTCTTTTGAAAAGTCTATTGAATTTTGCTATTTTGAATTTGACATAATCAGTGAAATTGTAAATGGAAGGTAGTTCTGAAACAAGAAGGTGGGAGTCTTTTGTCCGAGCCAAAAAGGACAAAAATATGTGACTACAATATTGACCTGTTTATGGCACTGTTCATGCAAGTTTGAATCATCAGGACATGCGCATTCCAAGAAGGGTGAAAAGTAAGGTGTTGAAGAACATTAAGAATCTTTCGGTTCTGGGGTTCAACTAAGCCATTTGAACTAGAGTGATAAGCAGTAGTATTATATTTTGTGATTTGAAAGTATTTACAAATATTTGAAAGAATATCATCGTTGAACTCAGTTTCGTTGCCAGATATCAGAGTTTTGGGTGTAGTGCAGGAGTATATGAGTTTGTCAATAAAGGTCTTACCTACGTGTTGTGGTGTCTTATCTGGTGGGGGAAAGTATTGAATCGGGAAAATGGTCAACACAGACAAAGAGGTATTGGTTTCCTCTGGGTGTAAGTGGTAAATTAAAGAGGTCAATAGCTCAATATCTACTGTGTCGAATGGTTTACAAGGGGTAGGATAACAAGATGGGAACATAACCGCTGATATGACCTTTGTGTAACGCACAAAACATCTGTGTGAGAGTGTATATCCTTTCTCATGGTTAACCAGAAGTATTGCAGTCTGGCTTGTGTAACGCATTTCTCCCTGCTAGGGTGTGCGGCAATGGGGAGTCGTGTAGGAGTTTCAGAACTTCAGGAATGAGCTCCGTAGGGAATACAAGCTGAAACAATGACAGATTGGGTTCATGTTTGTTCGTTAGTGTTGTTTTGTGATGGAGTGTCATCAACTAACATGTAATTGTTGAGATTGAGAGGGAAATTATCCGTGTCAGTTATGTCTGCAGATTCGAGGAAGTATATAGTACGTTTCCATAGAGGATCTGGTCTTTGCGCTGCAGATATACGCGTTACTGAAATGGGTTTTTTGAGTAATGGTTGCGATATGGCAACTGAGAGCGTCTGCTACTAAGTTCGCATAACCCTGAGGAAAATGAAAGGTGGGCATGAACTCGTGTATCATGATAACCTGCTAGCAAATTTTCCTTATAGATTCTTGCTTTTGAAGAGATGTAAGATTGGTTAATGGTCCGTGTAGATGTGCATGTCGTAACCAAGGATGATCTTTTTGAAGTGTTTGAGTGCATATATTACAATCTTATATTGCTAGAGCTTGTGAGAGTTAGAATTATATGACACTGTTCAAAAGAAAGGTGAAACATGCATGCGTAAAATATGGAATCACTAAATATAATAATTATAGAATTGAATAACTATGGCGAATTGGCTTGATTGGTGGAAGAATACTTTGATGTTTCAGGAGTCTTGCTGTTTTCAGTCTTTGGAGGCTCGCACGTTGGCTGCTACTTGCGAGGTTGAGTCTCGTCGGCTGGTACGATGTGCTGATGGAGACTTGCAGCGCAGGTATGATGCTCGAAGATGAACAGCGTAGAATTAGAATGTGAACCCGTGTAGAATGAGGAAGTGACTGGGAGTGGCGTGTGCTATGTGCACTCCAGTAGGTATCTTTTTGGCAAAGTATCTCGTGGGAGCAATGTAGCGAATATGGGTTTCCTCGTAGTGGGCAGCTGGACGATGTAGCGAAGAGCGTTGGCTCGTAGTATGATGTTTGGCGATGCAGAGAAGACCGTTGGCTCGTAAGTATGATGTTTGACGCAGTTCAGCGTAGAGTTGGGAAGTGGCTGTGTTCATAACCGCTGCCGTCAGAATTAGACTTGTGTTGTTCTATATTGGTTAGAGGAGTTGGAGATAAACTATTCCTGGCTTCTGGTCTTTATTGCGTCACCTCCGTGACTGCCCTTGGCATCAACGGAAGTGACAAAGAAAATGGTGGTGGTTGCCAACAATATATTTTACACTTAGAATTTAAATGGTGTCGGTTACCAACAATATATATTTACACTTTTTATTGTAACATCTTCTGTCCAATTATTTACA
>NC_134812.1:40842097-40877097 GCF_046742065.1 Oratosquilla oratoria
CTGGATTGATTTGTTAATGTAATGAAGGAACTGAAAAGATTTGTTAATGTAATGAAGTATCTGGATTGATTTGTTAATGTAATGAAGGAACTGAAATGATTTGTTAATGTAATGAAGTATCTGGATTGATTTGTTAATGTAAATTACAGATACCATAGTCTGTAGGAGCACCAACACCAGGCCCGAGGGCTTCTAATAAACGAGTATGAGTAACATGAAGATTCCTTATTCCTCCTGTACCTCAAATCACATGACGGGCCACAGGCTGTGACAATATATATATATATATATATATATATATATATATATATCAGTGGCGACTCCGGCCATCAGGCTACTCGGGCTTAGCCCGAGTATTAGATTTTCTAAAATGAACATGTAATTACAGTTAGCTCGGGCTCCATTTATTTCGCCTGGCCACATTTAATATATTTTCGTTCAGCATCTGGGATTCGTCTACTCTAGGTGGGCTGTGTCAGAATATAAATATTGCTCCTATATATGAGCGTTCAAACGCGCCCGACTCGTCACCCAATGATAGTCGAGCTGCTTCTCGGCTCGGCCGCTCGGGCACAGAGCTTACAGCCTTGTTGTTATCTATAATTGTAAGAATTTAAAAGTAATTCAAATTCAATGTTTCCTTGAAACAATAGATTTCTACAGAGCTTAGGATTTAAATTCCAATGTATGAAAGATCTCAATTCTACAATATTCTTAAAGGAACGGAAAACTGTCCAGTAACTCGGGCTAATACAAATTAGCTTGGTAGGTTGGGTAAAATACTAACTGGCATCTCTTGAGTTGATGATGCGCTCGGGCTCAGAGCTTACCGGCCCAAGTTGTTATCTATAATTATAAGAATTAAAAGTAATTCAAATTCATTGTTTCCTTGAAACAATAGATTTCTACAGAGCTTAGGATTTAAATTCCAATGTATGAAAGATTTAAATTATACAATATTCTTAAAGGAACGGAAAACTGTCCAGTAACTCGGGCTAATACGTATTAGCTTGGTAGAGGTAAAAGACTAACTGGCATCTCTTGAGTTGATGATGCTTGGGTGGGGGAAACACGGGAATGAGTAGTGTCAGGTGCATGCAATCGAACGTTCTTTTTTTTAAGCTATTCACATGTGCGTCTGTGTGTATAGATCAGTGTTTTGCAAGGTTTCTTTATTTTCATTTTAACCCTTAACTTAAAAATGGAGAAAGACATAGTACTAGATATAAAGAATAGGCCGTTTGGAGCCAGGAATATTGCGGAAAAACGTGAAATAATACGAGCTGGCAGGCCAACTCCTTCACTGAAAACTAAAGTTGGAACTCGAACATTCCAGATAAAATGGTATGAACAGATTGATTGGCTTTGTGCAAGTAGCATTACAGAGAAACTCTATTGTTGGCCATGTTTGTTGTTTCAACCAAAAGCTAAGCAGTCGTGGATAGATGGAGGCTATAATAATTATAAAAACATCCTGAGTGACTGTAAGTATCACAGTAATTCGGTGAGTCATTTAAGTAGTTATAAAGGCTTGAAAACTTTCGGACAGTCACAGTACGATATTGTGACAGTTATTAGTGAGTCTGCTAAACTGGAAAAGCAATTGCTTAACAAAGCAGTTGAAGAAAATTGACAATATTTAGAGCACTTAACAAACGCATTGTTATACCTGTGTAAACAAGAGCCTCTACGTGGACATGATGAAGGAAGTGACAGCCTTAATAGAGGAAATTACCGTGAACTATTGCAGTGCTTTGCTGAAATCGACAGCGTGTTTGCTTCTAGACTCTCTACTAAAGAGGGGACGAAACAGTTTTCAGGTGTCTCAAGCACAATACAAAATGACCTAATACAAGCGATTGGAAATGTCATCTCTGATGAAATTAGAAGCGAAGTTGATAAAGCTCCGTTTATTACAAGCCGACGAAACTACAGACTGTGCAATGCATGCCCAACTGTCGATCATAATAAGATATGTATATGAAGACAAAATATGTGAACGATTTCTTGGCTTCTATGAAATCAGTGATGATAAAAGTACTACAAGACTGGCTGATGTAATCGCAACTGTGTTGAACTCCTTCCATGACGCTACAGATAAATTAGTGAGCCAGACTTACGATGGGGCAGCTGTAATGGCAGGAACGCTAAACGGAGTACAGAGCAAGCTAAGGGATAAAGGATTTAAACACGCGCACTTCATTCACTGCTATGCACATAAACTTAACTTAGTCTTGAGTAAAAGTGCAGAGAAGGTGAGTGGAGTCAAAATGTTTTTTTCTCATTTACGCTCATTTAGCAAATTTACATCTTCCAGTACCAAACGGAAAAGTATTTTCAGACAATTCAGTGTCAGTATTCCATCACTGTGTGAAACAAGATGGTGCTATAGGTCAAGAACGGTGTCATCCATAAAACTATTGTATGAAAACTTGAAAAATGCCTTCACAAGTATTCTAGACTCTAGTGAAAAGTGGGATGAAGATGCACTTTGTCAAGCAGACAATCTATTGGCAAAGTTGAATGATTTCACATTCATGTTTTTCATCAATTCCTTTGATAACATACTTTCTCAGGCTGGAAAACTGTTTGATATCTTACAGTGTAAGCTACTTGACATAAAGTATGGTCAGAGTAAACTAAATTACTTCATTCATTGTGTTGAAGGTTATCGTGAGGACGAACATTATGAAAACATTCTGCGCGATACAGCTGCTGTAGTTGAACAGGCGGATGAGTTCGATCCTCCTCCTAGAAAAAAAGTCCGAGGTGCGCAAATTGATTACAAAATTACCTATTTCACAATAATTGATAACATTCTGATGTCCTTACGAGAGCGATTTTCTGGCATGCAGGAGTATGCATTTTTTGAATTACTAGACGTTAATAAGTTTGAAGAGTTTGCTAACTCATTTCCCATGCAACATATGGACTGTCTAAAAAATAAGTACCCCGGTATTTTTGACTGTAAGAGCTTAGTGAACGAGCTAAAATATATGTATATTGACAGTGATTTCAAAAAGTGCAAGTCAATCAACACCATTTTAGAATTACTGTATAAATTGGAGCTAACTTCCGCTATGCCGGAATCCATTAAACTAATTAAGCTACTGCTGACCATCCCCTTAACATCAGTTGCTAATGAGAGAAGTTTCTCCACGTTGGATAGAATCCGCTCATATCTGAGAAGCACAATGTCTCAAGAACGGCTGTCCTCATTGGCTCGTATTTCCATCGAGAAAAGCATTTTGAACGACTTAGACAGCAAGAAGGAGCTGCACGACAGGATATATTACAAGAGTTCGCCATCAAACCAAGACGACTGGAGTTCATGTATAAATGAAGTGAGTAATTTTTATTAAAAGTATACTTCTGTCTTATTGTTAAGTTATCTGTGATGGTGGTGGGAGGGGGATAGGGTAAGGGGAATATAGGGGGATAGGATATGGGTGTGGTGGTAGATCAAGGTAAAGGATAGAAAGGAAGTATAGAAGTAAGATAAAGAACAGGGCAGCTGCGTAGTTGTTTGTTTGTTGGATATTTGTATTTGATATGGATATATTGTATTTGTTATGTGTGATGATTTGATTGCGTATGTATGTTTTATTATGCTATGGGTTATGTCTGACAATGTCGTATATGGGGTCGGGTGGTAAACTGTTAATATATGGCGCTATTCTACGCCACCAATAGTGATCCCTAGTTATCTGTGCACATATAAGTCTACGGTGTGCATTACGACTCTTACCTTCATTTATGCATGTGTCTTAGGCGAAATCTGTGATGAGCGCGAGTGACGTTGATGACCTGGAGTCGCCTCTTATATATATATATATATATATATATATATATATATATATATATATATATATATATATATATATATATATATATATGCGAATAAATCACAAAAAACACGTGATTCACATAATGTGTAATAAAACCATTTGGTAAATGAAATGAAACGTGCCCGAACGTTTTCGCCACCTTTCATTTTATTTTCCAAGTGGTTTATTACACACACACACACACACACACACACACACACACACACACACACACACACACACACACACACACACACACACACACACATATATATATATATATATATATATGTATATATATAATGTATATATACATATATATATGTACACACATATATATATGTATATATATACATAAACCAAAAGCTTTTTCCCCCTACACGGGGGGTAGCCAAAAAGACAAAGGCATAGAAACCACAACCACCCATTCCATTTCCTATATATTCCACTCCCCTCCACCCTCCTCCCTCCCCCTTAGCACCTCCTGGATGACGGGGCATCCCTGCATCCTGTCCACTCTCCTGGGTCAGAAGCAGTGTCGCAAGACACAGCACATCCACAGTAAGGCCGCTTCATAAATTCGGCGACCCCCATGCAGAAAAGGAGAAGACGGGGAGAAATCCCTTCGGGCTGCGTCAATTTTTTTCTCATACATACTTCCTCACCCCCCATCCCCCACCCTCCCCCTCATGCATCACAGCATCATCTATACACAACCCCTCTCTATTCAACCCTATCTTCTGTCCTCTCCCGTCCTTTCTCAACAGACATTCCTCTCTTTTGTAATGCCCCTTACACCCCATCCATCCATCTCATCGTAGGACGCCCCCTCATATTCACTCCTTCCACCTCTGCCTTCCACGCCTCTTTTACTAATCTTTCTTCACTCATTCTTTCCATGTGTCCAAACCATCCTAATACTCTTTCATCAACCCTATCTCCCAACTCCCTTTCCACCCCTGTTCTCCTCACCTCCTCATTTCTCACTCTATCTAGTCTAGTAACCCCTATCATACTTCTCAGACATTTCATCTCAAACACATTCAAACTCCATCTCTCTTCCTCTCTCATGTTCCATGTTTCTGTCCCGTACATTGCTGTTGGCACAATCACTCCTTCATATAACCTCCTCTTAGCATCCAATCCCAGATGTCTATTTCTCATTATACTTTTTAATCCACCAAGGCATTTACTCGCTTCTCTCAATCTACATTCTACCTCCACCCCCACTCCTCCCTTTCCTGTCACATTCGCACCCAAGTATATAAAACTATCCACTTCCTCCAGTCTTTCACCCTTAATGCTCACCTCCAGCCTGCTGTCACTCTCTCCCCTTGTACATCTCATCACCTTACTTTTGCCCACATTTATCTTCAGCTTCCTTCTTTCACACACCTCAAACTCTGTCACTAACTTCTTCAATCCCTCCTGTGATCCTGCTACAAGCGCAGTGTCGTCAGCAAACAACAGCTGGCTCACCTCCCACTTTTCTCCATTTTTTTTAATCATCTCCAACCCCTGACCCACTTCCCTTGCATTCACCTCTCGCACTACCCCATCCATTTAAAGATTGAACAGCCAGGGCAACATAACACATCCCTGACGAAGTCCCACCTTTACCTCAAACCATTCACTCTCTCCATTGCTAATCCTAACACAAGCTTTACTACTCTCGTAAAAACTCTTGACTGCTCTTAACAGCTTTCCTCCTATCCCATATATCTGCAGTACCTCCCACAGTGCCTTCCTGTCTTACCACAAAAATCTGATCTACACAACTCCTACCTGTCCTAAACCCACACTGGTCCTCACCAATTACTCCCTCTGTTCCTCTCCTAATCCTCTCAATCAAGACCCTCCCATAAGCCTTTCCAACTACACTCAACAAGCTAATCCCTCTGAAACTACCACACTCACACTTGTCCCCTTTTCCCTTGTAAAGCGGAACTATACAGGCACTCCACCAGTCCTCCGGCACTCTACCCTCTTTTAAACAAACATTAAATAAACTCACCAGCCACTCTACCATAACTGTACCTCCTTTCTTCAGACATTCTGCATGGCATCCATCCAACCCAGGTGTCTTACCTGCTCTCATCATATCAACAGCTGCTTTCACTTCATCTTTCCCTATTTCTCTTCCATTTTCCTCACTCATCACTCTCATTTTCTTAGCTCTTCCCACTGCAACTACCTTTCCCTCCCTATCCTCCTTCACATTAAGCAACTCCCTAAAATACTCTGCCCACCTTCCTCTCACTGCCTTCTCTTCCATTATCATCTCTCCATCTGCACCTTTTATCTTTTCTTCTCTACTTGATTCGCCTCCTCTTTCTCTTTTAATTTCCTTCCAAAACATATTATTGCTTTCAAATTTTTCTGTCATACTCTTACCCCATTTCACATCTGCTCTCCTCTTTGCCTCCATTATCTTATGCTGAACTTCCCTTCTCTTTACTTTGTACCTCTCATACGATTCCCTCGTCCTAATTTGTAGCTAATCTATGAATGTCTGCTTCTTCTCTTCATCCCACCACTCCCTACCTTTCCTTCTATTTCCTCCCGCCCTCCTTGTTCCACACACCATCTTTGCACACCGTATGACTCCCTCCTTGAACCATCCCCATTCGTCCTCCACTCCTAATTCTACTCTATCCTTTACTCCCTCCTACTCCTCTTTCAGCTTCTTATATTCTCCTTTTTTCTAATTTAAGCAGTTCACTCTAAGTACCTCCCTACCTTCTGCCCTTTTCCTCTTTCTCCACCCATTCTCCACTCTCAATTTACCTTCCACCAGAAAATGATCTGATATTCCCCCACTCTCTCCCCTTAGAACATGTACATCCTTAACTCTTCCTACCATACTCCTGGTCACCACTATATAGTCCATTAACGCTCTATCTGTCACCCTACCATCCACCACCATCTCCTATGTGTACTTATGTTTGACTTTCTTCCTAAACACTGTATTTACTATCATCAACCCTCTTTCAAGACACATCTCCACCATCAATTCTCCACTACGATTTCTACTTTGAACTCCATACTTCCCAATCACTCCTTCAATTGGTTCATTTCCTACCCTAGCATTAAGGTATCCCAAAACAACTACATTGACATTTCTCCCTAATCCCTCTATGCACTCATTTATATCTACCCAAAAAGACTCCCTTTCCTCTACACTCTTCTCACTACCAGGCCCATACGCACTTACAAAAACCCACATCTCCTTTCCCAGCTTCACCTTCATCCACATCAACCTTGATGAAACCTCCTTCCACCCACTACATGCTTACTTATCTCTTCACTTACTAGTATAGCCACCCCTTCTCTCCCTCATCCCCTCTTCACTCCTGAGTACCTCCCAGCTACACTCCCAAACTGACAGTTGCCCTTTCCATTCACTTTAGTTTCACTCAAAGCCAGCACATCCATCTTTCTTCTCACAAACATACTGCCTATCTCCTCCCTTTTACTCTCATCTGTACCACATCCACGCACATTAAAAGACCCAAACCTTAGGGTACTGGTTGGAAAACTCCCAGACCCTTTTGTGCCTTTACTTTTTTTTTTTTTTTTTTTTTTTTTAAGGAATGTCCCCTTTTGGGGCTACAGGTTGTAGGACTCCTAATCCCATCCCCCGTCTCGTTTTTTGTCGCCTTTTACGACTCAAGTGGAAAGACTTGGTGGTAGCATTCTCTTCCCCACACCACAGGGTAGGCGAAACAAGGAAATGAATATTCAGAGAAATGGTACAGGACAGTAACAAGGGGTTGGAGGACAGCATAACGGAGGGATAGTCGTAATATAAAAGTGTAATCGTTTCTCTATGAACAGAATTTTCCTCTATCACAGACAAAATGATGTGTGGCTCTGTTCCGTAGGGGCGCCCCAAATAGACGCTAAAGTATCAACTGCATGCTACTTTGCCACAATAACATGCAGCCAATACCCCAGACGGTGTATATATATATATATATATATATATATATATATATATATATATATATATATATATATATATATATATATGTAGATCAATGAAATATTATCGTAGGATGTCATAGAACCCAGTCAAAGTAAATGGAACTTCCCATTGATTATGGTGCCAAAATCAGATGGTGCCATGCGTGCAGTTATTGACTCTAGGAAATTGAATAAACAGACAATACCTGATTGACTACCGTTACTGATAATAGCATATATTCTTCAAAGTTTGGGAACCGAGAATCGATATTTTAGCACTATAGATATCAAATCAACTTTCTGGTAGATAGAGATGCACGAATATTCTCGATATTATACAGCTTATTCTTCAACAACGGGACACTACGCGTTCAAGCAAATGCCATTTAGGTTATGTAACAGTCCATTAACTTATATGATATTAATAGATACAGTACTAGATGGGTTGTTAAGAAACACAGACAGTGTATTTCTAGTTGATATTTTAATAGTCTCCCAAACAGCAACTGAGTACTTTAAGAAATTAGATTTGGTATTTTCAAGACTAGTTGAAGCAGGGATGAAAGTAAAAATTGAAAAATGTAAGTTTTCGCAAGTCAGTGTGATTCATTTGGGACATAGGATTATAGACATGGATATTATAGGACTTTTATTAAGGGATATGCAGGCATAGATAATCCATTAAGTACTTTGTTAAGAAAAGATTCAATCTTCATTTGGGGGGCCTGAACAACAACAAGCTTTTGACAAGTTGGAAGATAAACTTACTAGTTCTCCAGTTCTCGTTTTTCCTAATTATGATAAAGCATTAACTTTTTGTACTGATGTGCCAGACATAGGATTAGGAGGCATACTGATACAAGAAAGAGATGGAAAATTGCATCCGATAGCTCTCACATCGAGATTTTGTAACAGTGCAGAGAGAAACTATTCCATTACAGAAAGGAAAACATTAGCAGTGATATATTCACGGGAGAGTTTTATATATGATACTGGGATATCCAATCAGAGTGTGGACTGTTCAGACAGCTATTCAGAACTTATTCAAACATAATAATCTTAGAGGTACATTAGCCAGGTGGTTTACTACACTTTAGTGTTACGAGGTTAAGTTTGAATACATTCCAGGTAGGAAGAACGTTGCAGCAGATGCACTATCTAGGAATATTAGCCAACCAACGACAGGGTTGATAAATTTTATCTGCAGTATTAATGAACTAATAACATTAGATGAGGAATTGACAATAAGGCAGAACTTGATGAACCCACGAGGTATTCCTCCAAAACTACCAAGTGGGTATAAGATAGAAGAACTTTATTTAATCAATGAACTTTTGTATAGAAAAACAGTCTTAAGTGGGATGGATATTTCTAGGGGCCCAGAGGTATTAAAATTACTTTATGATAGTGATTATATTTCTCACCCAGGAAAATATAAAACTTATAGACAATCTCAACTTAAATAATTTTGGCTAGGCATGAAGAGAGATTTTACTTACATATTGATACTTGCTTGAAATGTACTGAGGTAAAAGGAAATACACATAAACCTGCTCCTATGTTATCTTACATAGTAGAGTTACGTATGTATGAAAATGGATATAAATATGTATTTGTTGACATTGATTATATTATCTGTCAATATTTTGTATATTGCAACCCATTCCAATAAGAGAGATGAAACTATTGCTTTTTGTGATATATAAACAAATCATCTGTAATATCATTACTCCCAAGATCTTAGTTTCAGACAATAGTACTGAATTTAATGACAAAATCTTGGAAGAATTATGTAGGTTATGTAAGATAAACAAAAACATTAATATTCAAGTCAATCATCCTCAGAGCCATGGGGTTGTAGAAAGATCACATAAGAAAATTATCACTTGTCTTAGAGGTTTGATAAGCCCAAATAGTATGACTTGGGATAATTGGATTCCCTGTGTTAAGTGTGCACTCAATAACCAAATCATTACAGCTACAGGTGAAAATCCACACTATATTATCTACGGAATTCTCCCATGTGAAATCTTAATTGCAAAACCGAAGCCAGTGTATAGCATAGATGATTGCATCTCAAATAGGATACATATATATTCAAGCCATACACCAAAGAGTTAGTGAACACATGAAAGTATGCACAGTAGATGAAGAAACAACATGGAATAGCACACAAAATAGACTTACAAATAAGAAATTTGGCCATAGCTAAAATGAACACAACCAGTAGTAAAGTTTCACCCAGATATCCCGGTCCGTATATAATAATTGATTTTGCAGGTGGAAATAGATACAAGATTGTTAGTAGTCCTCACTCTCGCTCCTCACTCCCGTCCCCACCTCTTCTCTGGCCGTCCCACGACCTTACTGACCCGCAGTTGGTCCCATGGAACACGCTCGCGCGACCCAGCCGCATGAATCGACCCAGAGATTCCTTGAGGCCCACGCGTGGACAAAGCCTCCTTGAGGAACACACGCACGGGTCATGACCTGCCCGTGTATATAAAGGCTGGGCGAACGCCGAAGATTCAAATCGTCTCGGAGCATCATACGTGAGCCTGGCTCGATGCTCCTTGCTCACCTCTGCCGTCTACCAGCTGGCCTGCCCACCAGCTCGACTGCCGTCGCTGCCTGCCAGTCGTCTGCCGACTGCCAGTTCGACTGCCTACACACTCACATACCACAAGTATCTGCTGTCACTTGTCTGCCATATTGACAGGCATGGGTTTCGTTTCAGTTCCTTCAGTGCTCGTATGACTTATGCACACAGTCCTTGCAGGTCTCATGGGCCATTCTGTGTTTAGGTACCTCGATGATGTGATCATTGCTTCGAAATCGGTTAGCGAACACTTACACTCTCTTCACACTGTCTTCTCACGACTAGCAAAAGCAGGTCTCAAATTGAAGATTAAGAAGTGTCCCTTTCTTCAGAAAGAAATGCGCTTCTTAGGGCATGTCCTTAACTCACAAGAAAATTTGAATTCATAGGACAAGGTCAAGGCAATAATTTATTTTCCACGCCCTACTTCATTCCTTGGTCTATCAGGATTTTGCAAGCGATACATTCCAGGCTACGCTGGGATAGCAGCACCATTAACTTCGCTACTTAAGAAGGACACTCGCTTCACTTGAACACCTGACAAGCGAAAGCCTTTAATGACGTAAAGATAGCTAGTAGTCCCTACGGACCTCATTCCTGAAGTTTTGGAACTCCTACACGACTCCGTCATTGCCACACACCCTGACAGGGAAAAATGTGTTACACAAGCCAGACTGCAATACTTCTGGTTAACCATGAGAAAGTATGCTCGTCATTTTTGTGCGTTACACAAAGGTCATATCAGGGTGTATGTTCCCATCTTCTTATCCTACCCCTTGCAAACCATTCGACACAGTAACTATTGATCTCCTTCAGTTACCATTTACAACCAGAGGAAATCAATACCGACCATTTTTCCTGATTCTGTATTCTTTCCTCCCTACCAGAAAAAACAGCACATCGCGTGGCAAAGACCCTTATTGACAAACTCATATGTCCCGTTACTACATTCAAAACTCAAGATTCTTTCAAATATTTGTAGATACTTTCAAATCACAAAACGTAATACTACTGTTTACCACCCTAGTTCAAATGGCATAGTTGAACGCCAGGACCGAAAGATTCGTAATGTTCTTAGACACCTTGTTTCTGATCTTCACCCTTCTTGGGATGAACATGTCCTCATGATTCAAGCTTGCATTAACAGTGCCGTAAACAGGTCAATACCAGAGTCACCTCATTTTGTCCTCTTTGGCTCGGACAAAAGACTTCCACCTTCTTGTTTCAGAACTACCTTCCATTTACAATTTCAATGATTATGTCAAAGTCAAAGTAGTAAATTTCAATAGGCTTTTCAAAAGAATCCATAATAATCTTAATCTGGCTAAGGATGATATGGCCCGTGTTCAAAACAAATAAGCCAGAGATTGTACTTCTCAACTTGGAGACATTGTTTACACCTTCAACCACATCCCCACCTCAAAGCTCTCCCCTAACTTCACTGGAACTTTCGTATCATTGGGCACGAGTCAAATAACAAAGTCAAAGCACTCAGGTTGCACGATCTTACAGAGACCGTATTGCACAAAGATCATATCAAAAGAGTTCCCCATGGCCTCAACATAGAGAACGTTCCATTATCAGCTGGAATTACTCCTACTATAGAGGGCCCTTGCCAACCCTCTCAACTGCTCCCCCCTATCCCTTTCCCCCATTACAACCATCGCAGTCGACCCACCCATTCATAGGACTGCATCTTGCCTAGGTGAACGAAAATTATATCCACTTCCATATGTTCTTAAAATTAAGTAAATTTTATGTTAATTTGTGTTTTCCTGTAATGAAATTGCTAAAAACCCATGTAAATTTATCTTATATGTCAAATTATTATATTTGTTATCTTCTTTGAACGTTAACCTCGCTGTAGTCAGCGAATGGTAGTCGTGCCGAGCATCTGTTGCAATAAATGCCTGTAGATTAAGTGTCACTGATTCACCCTATACTAGCTTGCACACGCGCATGTATTAGCTACACGTCGTCAGATCTTGGTGGTATTAGCAAGCTTTAAGGGACAACCCATTGTCTCACCCGACCCGCGGTCACTTTGGCGTGACCTCAGATTCCAACCGTCAAAGCCACCTGTATCACGACAAGGTAGGCGGCCGTACAGTGTTACCTTAAGACAAATTATTAATTACGTCGATAGGATAATGTTTCTTTACTGTTCATGAATTTAGTCATAAAGAAAATATATTTAGGTAATAGTAACCTTGTTGGCAACCGACACGCATTTTCTTCGTCACACCCTACGTGGCGAGAGACAGACGAAGCTTGACTACGTTACTGTCAAGACTTACCAATAAAGAATGACGCCTTTATCTCAACGCCTCCAAACTTATGTAGAACAAAACAAGTCTACAATATTTATATATCTTATAGGTGTTTGTATATATATATATATATATATATATATATATATATATATATATATATATATATATATATATATATATATATATATGACACACAGGAACCCACAGTCGGAGAAAATAAACTTCGAATAAAGAAGAATCCTATATTTCGGCTATCAACTGTAGCCCACTCAGGCGCGGGGCAAACTGGGGTGGCGGAGGAAGGAGGGGGTGAGGAGAGGGGGGGTTGTAAAGTCCGTACCAGCTTGTTAACTGCCGCGCGTGAGATGATGTCAGGTGTCCACTGCCCTTTAGAAATATTAATGTTAGGGCATTCCTCAATTAATGCTGATTCGACTATTTTTCTCCTGAAACCGCAGTGGGACTTGAACACTAATCTGGCCTTACCCCAATCGAAAGAATGATTCTTATTTTTGACATGAAGAAATACAGCCGAATTTTCTTGCCCATACCTAATTGACCTTTTATGTTCTGCCAATCTAGTGTTCAAGTCTCTCCCGGTTTGACCCAAGTAAACCAAATCACAATCTTTGCAGGGCAAACAATAAACACCAGGTGACTCAACTTCCTTCGGTTTTTGTTGAACGTTCACAATTTGCTTACGCACGGTGTTAGGATAGTGATAGGCAATAGTGAGACGTTCATGAGGAAACAACTTAGTAGAAGAACTGATAGTATTATTGAATGGAATTTTTAAAATGTCCTTAAAGGAGCGGTGAAAACTTGAGGGGACGGAAGTTTTAATATGGTTGGCCCTAGCCTTACTGAGGGCTTGGTCCAGAAACCAAGGTGGATAAGCCAACTTCTCAAGTTGACATTTGATCCCCTCAATCTCATGGTCCAGAAATTGAGGACTGCAAATCCTGAAAGCCCTCAAGAAAAGGCCAGAGGCAACACTTTTCTTAACATTGTCAGGGTGATTGCTAAAAAAGTGAAGGTAACTCCCTGAGTGGGTGGGCTTACGGTACACTGTAAAGAATAAATTATCATCAGTTCTTCTTATCAAAATATCCAAGAAAGGGATTTGGTGTCCTTCTTCCCATTCAACTTTAAATTTAAGATTCGGGGTCAATTGGTTCAATTTATCATGGAACACTTCAAATGGGCCCCAACTGTCATCCCACGCCGAAAAGATATCGTCTACGTACCTGAGCCAAATAATTTCGGGCGGTTCGAAGTTTATTTTCTCCGACTGTGGGTTCCTGTGTGTCATTTACAAATGTGCTACTACATTTCTGCTTAGAAATATATATATATATATATATATATATATATATATATATATATATATATATATATATATATATATATATATACATTTTTTTTTTTTTTTTTTTTTTTTTTTTTTTTACCAAGGCTTTTCCCCCCTTCCAAGGGAGGTAGCCAAAAAGGGAAAGGCATAAAAACACTCCCATCCATTTCATCCCTACATACACTCCACACCCCTCCCACCCTTCCTCTCATCTGAGCACCTCCTGGATGACGGGTCATCCCTGCACCCTGCCCACCGCCCTGGGTCAGAAGCAGTGTCGCAAGACACAGTACATCCACAGCGAGGCCGCTTCATTTAATCGGCGACCCCCCCTCTCCGTCCCCCTTTGCATATAAGGCGAGGACGGGGAGAAATCCCTTCGGGCTGCGTCAAAATTTACTCACACATACTACCCCACCCCCCACTTCCCCGCCCATTCCTCCTCATGCAGTCACAACATCATCCATATACAACCATTCTCCACTCACCTCTGTCTTCCGTCCTCTCCCTTCCTTCCTCAACAGACATTCCCCTCTTCCCCAAAGCCCCCTTCACCCCATCCATCCACCTCATCCTAGGACGTCCCCTCATGTTCACTCCCTCCACATCTGCCTTCCATACCTCTTTTACTAGTCTTTCTTCACTCATTCTTTCCATGTGTCCAAACCATCCTAATATTCTTTCATCAACCCTATCTCCCAAATCCTTTTTCACCCCTGTTCTCCTCCTCACCTCCTCATTTCTCACTCTATCTAGCCTAGTAACCCCCACCATACTTCTCAGACACTTCATCTCAAACACATTCAAACTCCTTCTCTCTTCTTCTCTTATGTTCCACGTTTCTGCCCCATACAGTGCTGTTGGCACAATCACTCCTTCATACAGTCTCCTCTTCGCATCCATTCCCAAATGTCTATTCCTCATTACACTCTTTAAACCACCAAGGCATTTACTCGCTTCTCTCAATCTACATTCTACCTCCACCTTCACTCCACCTTTTCCTGCTACACTTGCACCCAAGTATCTAAAACTATCCACTTCCTCCAGTCGCTCTCCCTTAATGTTCACTTCCAGTCTACTGCCACTTTCACCCCTTGTACATCTCATCACCTTACTTTTACCCACATTTATCTTTAGCTTTCTTCTATCACATACTCTCCCAAACTCTGCCACCAGCTTCCTCAATCCCTCCTCTGACCCTGCCACAAGCGCAGTGTCGTCCGCAAACAACAGCTGGCTCACCTCCCACTTTTCTCCATTTTCTTTAACCATCTCCAATCCCTGACTCACTACCCTAGCATTCACCTCTCGCACCACCCCATCCATGTATAAGTTGAACAGCCAGGGCGACATAACGCATCCTTGACGAAGTCCCACCTTTACTTCAAACCACTCACTCTCTCCATTTCTAATCCTGACACATGCTCTACTACTCTCATAAAAACTCTTGACAGCTCCCAAAAGCTTTCCTCCTATCCCATAAATCTGCATAACCTCCCACAGTGCCTTTCTGTCTACCCTATCATAAGCCTTTTCCAGATCCATGAAAGCCCAAAAAACATCCTTCCCCTTTCCTATAGCTTTCTCATATATCTGTCTTACCACAAAGATCTGATCTACACAACCTCTACCCGTCCTAAATCCACACTGTTCCTCACCAATTACTCCCTCTGTTCCTCTCCTAATCCTCTCAATTAAGATCCTCCCATAAGCCTTCCCTACTACACTCAACAGGCTAATCCCTCTGAAATTACTACACTCACACTTGTCCCCTTTTCCCTTGTAAAGAGGAACTATACAGGCACTACTCCAGTCCTCCGGTACTCTACCCTCTCTCCAGCAAACATTAAATAACCTCACCAACCAGTCCACCATCACTGCACCTCCCTTTTTCAGACATTCTGCATGACATCCATCCAGACCAGGTGCCTTACCTGCTTTCATCATCTTTACAGCTGCCTTCACCTCATCCTTCCTTATTTCTCCTCCATTCTCCTCACTCCTCACTCTCATTTTCTTCGCATTTCCCACTGCAGCTATCTTTCCTTCCCTATCCTCCTTCACATTCAGCAACTCCCTAAAATATTCTGCCCATCTTCCCCTCACTGCCATCTCTTCCATTATCAACTCTCCATCTGTACCTTTTACCTTTTCTTCCCTACTTGATTCGCCTCCTCTTCCTCTCTTAATTTCTTTCCAAAACATCTTTTTATTACTTTCAAAATTTTCTGTCATACTCCTACCCCATTTCACATCTGCTCTCCTCTTTGCCTCCTTTACCTTTTGCTTTACTTCTCTTTTCTTTTCTTTGTACGTCTCATATGACTCCCCTGTCCTCTTTTGTAACCAATCTGTGAATGCTCGCTTCTTCTCTTCTACAGCCTTCTTTGTTTCCTCATCCCACCATTCACTACCCTTTCTTCTATTTCCCCCTGTCCTTCTTGTTCCACACACCATCCTTGCACACTTTAAGACTCCCTCCTTGAACCATCCCCATTCCTCCTCCACACCCATCTCTGCTCTATCCTTTACTCCCTCCCACTCCTCCTTCAGCTTCTTTTCGTACTCCTTCTCCTTTTCCTTTTCATTCAAGGAGTTCACTCTAAGAACCTCCCTACCTTTTGTCCCTTTCCTCTTTCTCCATCTATCCTCCACTCTCAGCTTACCTTCCACCAAAAAATAATCTGATATTCCCCCACCCTCTCCCCTTAGCACATGTACATCCTTAACTCTTCCTATCATAATCCTATTTACCACTACATAATCCATTAGCGCTCTATCTACCACCCTTCCCTCCACCACCCTCTCCCATGTGTACTTATGCTTGACTTTCTTCCGAAACACTGTATTTGCTATCATCAACTCTCTTTCTAGACACATTTCCACCATCAACTCTCCACTACGATTCTTTCCTGGAACTCCACACTTCCCAACCACTCCATCGATTGGACCATTTCCCACCCTAGCATTAAGGTCTCCCAGTACTATTACATTGACATTTCTTCCTAAACCCTCTATGCACTCATTTAAATCTATCCAAAAGGCCTCCCTTTCTTCCATGTTCTTCTCACTGCCCGGCCCATATGCACTTACAAAGACCCACATCTCCTTTCCCAGTTTCACCTTCATCCACATTATCCTTGAGGAAACCTCCTTCCACTCCACTACCCCTTTACCTATCTCCTCACTTACTAGAATAGCCACCCCTTCCCTCCCTCGCCCTCTCTTCACTCCTGATAACCTCCCACTTACACTCCCAAACTTACACTCACCCTTCCCTTTCAACTTAGTTTCACTCAAAGCCAACACATCCAACTTTCTTCTCACAAACATACTACCTATCTCTTCCCTTTTACTCTCATCTGTACCACATCCACGCACATTAAAAGACCCAAACCTTAGGGTGCTGGCCCGAGGCCCTCCAGCACCCCTTATGCCTTTCCTTTGATTTTTAGGAATTTGCCCCTTGGGGCTACAGGGAGAAGGATGCCTAGTCCCTCTCCCCGTCCCTTTCTTCTCGCCTCTTACGATCCAAGTGGGAAAACTTGGTGGCAGTATTCTTTTCCCCCACCACAGGGAAATCCCCCAATCAGAAAGAGAATACTCAGAGAAATGGTACAGGACAGCAACAAGGGGTTGGGGGACAGCATAATATACATAAAATAAGTAAATGATTATAAAATGTAAATGAAAATATGACCTACCCCCGTACTGGCAGCACACAAAATTCGCCGAACAGTTCCTTCCCCTCTTGGGGATGGGCGAGCGGCAGGCGAAAGACGGACTACACCTATAGGGCTCCTCGCAGTTCTCGTACTTCGTGTCGAGGACCTGAGGGAGGGGCGGCAGTGCATCATTCACCATGGTCTTGGATCACGTGTTGGACTTGTGATCGACAGCTATTTCCCTCCCGGAAGATAGTTCAGAGCTCATATATGACCGATCTATGGGTAATGCTGACCTTACACGCACACACACACACACAACTCACTGCCCAAGAGAGTTGGAGTAACGACTCGTAGCGCAGCGATACTGAATTTTTTCAGCCCTGGGCGGGATTCGAACCCGGGCCGCCGTAGTGGCGGCCGCGAATGCTACCACCGTCTGTGCGTGTGTGTGTGTGTGTGTGTGTGTGTGTGTGTGTGTGTGTGTGTGTGTGTGTGTGTGAATTAGCGTGCTTTTACCCTTTTGTATCTACGTAATTGTACTGTATAGAAAGGAAAGCTACGCTCATGGTGTCCTGTCTCTTACTCTCAGGCTATCATAACTTGTACATCCATGTATTATTATTATTATTATTATTATTATTATTATTATTATTATTATTTTTTTTTTTTTTTTTTTTTTTTTTTTTTTTACATCCTTCAGCTATCTTTTTTTTTCTGTTATATTCCAAACCAAAATATCTCCTCTGTCCACTTTGTCTATACCCCTTTGAATGGTCTGAACACCACACTCAAGTCCTTTGAATGGTCTGAACACCGCAGTCAAGTCCCCTCTTTCACTTCTTTCCTTCAACGTTGGAAGGTTTAGTGTGCCCAGCCTCTGCAACTCTTGGAATCTTTTTGGTTACTCTTCATTGTATTCTTTCGATCTTGCTTGTATCCTTCATTCTATGCGGGGGCCATACCGCTGCTGCAAATTCCATTTTTATTTATTTATCTATTTATTTACTTATCTATTCATTTATTTATTTATTTATCTTTATTTATTTATTTATCTTTATTTATTTATTTATCTATTTATTTATTTTATCCATGCTGTCAAAAGACGTCTCCTCCACAATCTTACTCTTTTACTGGTCCGTTTGTCAAGTGGCTGGAATATTCCTTATGAGCACCCCCAGATCTTCCTGTTCTTTCGCCTTTTTAAATATCTCACCTTCCACTGAATTGTACAATTATTTTTAGAGCTGTAACTTACTTCAAAATATTTTGCATTACCTGACATTAAAATTCATTTTCCAGTCTTGGCTTGTATGTTGTTGTTGTTTTTTTTTGTTTTTTTCCGACAGCTTACAGACTTCCTCATCTTCCACTCTTCCCATGATCTTCGCATCATGTACATACATGTTAGTGTAGCTTGTTGTGCCTTGCAGTCGTTTCCATCGGGAAGCAACATCACAAGAGAGAGTACCGACACTTATGGGATTCTGTTGATCATTGGCTTCCATCCTGACGTCTCTCACGTCCTCTCATCCTCTTTTTCTCATCCATTTACGAGGTTAGCTCTTAGTTAGTTCTCCAATGTGTCCCAATTTCCATAGGTGTGTGTGTGTGTGTGTGTGTGTGTGTGTGTGTGTGTGTGTGTGTGTGTGTGTGTGTGTGTGTGTGTGTGTGTGTGTGTGTGTGTGTGTGTGAGGTTCTTTGTAGAAAGCTTCTCTAGATCTAGGTACAAATAATCCATACAGCCCTGAATGTGTGTGTGCGTGCGTGTGTGTATGTGTGTGTGTTTATTTACCTAGTTGTATTTTACGGGAAGGGGAGCTATGCTTGTGCTGTCCCGTCTTCATATCTCATTTTATCTAAACTATTTTTAAATTCATGTATTGTTTTTGCACACACTACTTTCTCATCTAACTTGTTCCAACTGTCTATTACTCTGTGAGGAAAGCTGTTCTTTTTCAGATCTCTTCTATAGCTGTCTTTTTTTATTTTCTTTCCGTGTCCTCTTGTATTTCTATCATCCCATTTTATCAGATTCTCTCTATCAGTAATTTCTATGCCTTTCATGATTCTGTAAATAGCTATCAAATCTCCTCTCTCTCTTCTTTGCTCTAGTGTCTGTAGTTCAAGTTTTGCTAGTCTCTCTTCATATGATAGTTTTGAGAGTGTTGGTGCCAATTTTGTAATTGCTCTTTGTATTCTTTCAATTTTTTTTTTATACATTTTTTTTTTTGTACTTGGTGACCATATCGTTGCTGCATATTCCAATCTTGGTCTTATGAGGTTGATTAGAATTTTCTTCACCATTTCTTCATCCAGGTATGTAAATGCAACTTTGATTGTTTTTATTAAATTATAAGTTTCTCCAAAAATCTTATTCATATGTTTCTCAGGTGACATATTATTCATAACAATGAGTCCCAGGTCCTTCTCATTTTCTACTTTTTTTATTCCTTCTTCTCCCAAATTATATGATCCTGTTATTCTGTTTTTGCTTTTTCCAAATTCCATTATACTACACTTTTTTGTATTGAACTCCATCTCCCACTTCCTACTCCATTCCTGTACTTTATTTAAATCACTCTGTAGTGATTCACAATCTTCTTCCGTGTTCACTCTTTTCAGTAGTTTTGCATCATCTGCAAAGAAGCTCATATAGCTTTCAATTCCTTCATCCATATCATTAATATATATAGCAAACATTATTGGGACCAGAACTGTTCCTTGCGGAACACCGCTTATTACTTCATCCCATTTTGAGTGTTTGTCTCATTTTCCTTTCTTGCAAAAAGTCTTCCATCCAATTAAGCAGTTTGCCCTGTATTCCTCCTTCAGTTTCTAATTTCTTAAGCAACTTCTTATGTGGTACTTTGTCAAAAGCTTTTTTTATGTCTAGAAATGCACAATCAGCCCATCCATCACTTTCTTGTATTATATCTATTAGCCTTGAATAGAAACATTAAATTGGTGACGCATGATCGTCCTTGTCTGAATCCAAATTGCCTTGGATTTAACACGTTTTTTTCTAAATATTTTACCCATCTACTTTTGACAATTCTTTCACAAATGTTTGCTATTGTACTTGTTAGGGAGACTGGTCTATAGTTGGTAGGGTCTTCTTTATTTCCTCCTTTATATATGGGTACTATATTTGCTTTTTTCCAATCTTCTGGAACTTTTCCTTCTTTCAAGGAACTGTTTATTATGCTATGTATTTTGTCTGCCAGTTCTTTCCTGCATTCTTTCAAAATCCAGTTTGCTATTTCATCTGGTCCATGCGATTTTCTGACATCAAGATTACTCAAGTGTTTCAATATTTCGTTCTTTGTTACTTCTATTTCTTTCATGGGAGGGACTTTCTCTTTCCATTCGATCTCTTCAGGTTGTATGTTCTCCCTTGTAAACACTGATTTAAAATGTTTGTTCATAATTTCCGCCATTTCAATTTCCTCTGTGTATTCAACTCCTCCTTGTCTTAATTTCTCCAAGTCTTGTTTGTTTTTCAATTTATTGTTTACAAATCTGTAAAATAGTTTTGGTTGATCTTTACACTTTTCTATGACATCTTTTTCATATTTTCTCTTTTCCTCTCTGCACGTTTGTACATATTCATTTCTATAACAGGTATATAGTTTCCATTTTTCAGGCCTTTTGTCTTTTTTCCATCTGGTCCAAGCTTTGTCTCTTTTGTCTTTTAACTCAATACAACTTTTATTGTACCAGCATTTTACATATTCTTTTTCTTGTTTTTGTCTTGGGACATACTTTTCCACTCCTTTTTTGTAAATTTTGGTCAAAATATTCCATTTCTCTTCCACTGTTGTTTCTTCTTTGTATATTTCTTCCCAGTTTTCTTGTTGAAAGAATTCTCTTATTTTATCAAAGTTTGTTTTTTTATACATCATTCTTCCTTTTCTATATTGTTCATTTCTTTTCATGTATTTTTCTTCATTTAGTTCCAGTTCAATCAATATGTGGTCACATTTACTTATTGGTGTTTTATATTCAATCTTGTCCACTATTCTAGGTTCAGATGTAATTATTAGGTCTAGTCTCGATGGTTCTTCCTCATTTCTATACCTAGTGCTCTCCTGTATCCACTGTGTCATTGTATTGTCAGTAATCATCTCAAGTAGAGCGTTTCCCCATGAGCCGTCTCCACCCTTTACTGTCATCTCTTCCCAGCAGATTTCTTTGCAATTAAAGTCGCCCATCACAACTATTCTTCCTCCATCTTCCATTATCTTATTTAATGTTATCTTTGTGTCCTCTAACATACTTTTATGTTCACTCTCTTCCCACGAGGCTGTTTTCGGAGGCACATAATTTATCACAAACTTTCTGCTCTTCTTATCTCTGTCTTCCACTTCGATCATAATCGTGTGTGTGTGTGTGTGTGTTTACTTAGTTGTATCTTACGGGAAGGGATGTGTCCAAATTGCTATTAAATTCGCGTATGTTTTTTGCACACATTATTGTTTCGTCTAGTTTGTTCCATCCACCCAGCACTCTGTGGGGAAAACTTTTTTTTTTCAGGTCTCTTCTGTAACTGTCGTTTTTTAGTTTCCTTCCATGTCCCCTTGTAGCCTACTTCTTTTATCCCAATTTAGTAAGTCTCTATCAAGGATTTCCATACCTCTCATGATTATATAGATAGCCAACAAGTCACCTATTTCTCTTTTTTGTTCCAGAGTCGGTAATTCTAGTTTTGACAATCTCTCTTCATATGACAGTTTTGGTAGTGTTGGGGCCACCCTCGTAGTTGCTCTCTGGATTATCTTGATTTTTCTTATATTCTTTTTGGTGCTGGGTGACCATAGTTTCGCTGCGTGCTCCAGTTTAGACCTAATTAGTGTGACTAATATTTTCTTTATCATTTCTTCATTCAAGTGAGTAAAGGCCACCTTTATTGATCTTAGCAAGTTGTAGGTTTCTCCGACAATTTTGTTTATCTGTTTATCAGGGGACATGTCCTTTGTGATGATTACTCCAAGGTCTTTTTCAGATTCCACTTTCTTTACTTCCTTTGCACCAATTTTATATTATCCTGATATTTCTTTTTCTCCAAATTCCATTATGCTTCATTTCTTAATGTTGAAGTCCACTTCCACTTCTGACTCCATTTCCAAACTCTGTTCAGATCTCTCTGCAGCAATTCACAATCCGTGTGTGTGTGTGTGTGTGTGTGTGTGTGTGTGTGTGTGTGTGTGTGTGTGTGTGTGTGTGTGTGTGTGTGTGTGTGATTCACCATGGTCTTAGATAATGTGTTGGGCTCGTGATCGATAGCTATTACCATCCCGGAAGAGAGCTCAGAGCTCATATATAACCGATCTATGGGCAATACTGTGACTTTACACGCAGACACACCCCCAACTCCCCGCCCACGAGTTGGAGTAACGACTCACAGCCTAGTGATACTGAGATTATTTCAGCCCTGGGCGGGATTCGAACCCGGACCGCCGTAGTGGCGGCCGCGAACGCTCCACTGTGTGTGTGTGTGTGTGTGTGTGTGTGTGTGTGTGTGTGTGTGTGTGTGTGTGTGTGTGTGTGTGTGTGTGTGTGTGTGTGTGTGTGTGTGTGTGTGTGTGTGTGTGTGTGTGTGTGTGTGTGAATAATCTCGTCTATCGCCAGACAGAATAGAATGGACAGAACGATAAACGGAAGCAAATAAACAAGCAAACTGAAGTAAACAGATATCACGCAAATAGATGGATAAATTAGTTAAGCATAAAAAAAAAAACAAATTAATAATTAGAAGAATGAAAGTATGTCATTAATTGGATGAAAGGGGGATAGACGAAAACGCGATAGATGGGTAGATAGACAGAAATAAATAAAGTCTAAACTACTCCTGTAGTAGGATGATTGGACGGCAGTCAGGCCATGCACAAAAATAAATCAACAAATAAGTAGATAAATAAACAAATAGAATAAAATCACATACCACGTTCGGGCTCATCGTTGTAGTCGCCGCCAGCAGCACTTGATGAAGGTGCAACAGCAGAAGGAAGAAGTGGATCATCATATCCTCGTGTTCTCGTCTTGGAAGTTAAAGAGGCAATGAAAACCGAGACCGGAGATCGACGGTGTGTGTGTGTGTGTGTGTGTGTGTGTGTGTGTGTGTGTGTGTGTGTGTGTGTGTGTGTGTGTGTGTGTGTGTATTCACGCCTGGGAGGTATGTAATCTGGTGTAATTTGGTGTGTTTTATGCACAATTGGGCATTAAGTTGTGTATATGTGTGTGTGTGCGCGTGTGAGCGTGATTAACCATGGTCTTGGACCACGTGCTGAACTCGTGATTGACAGCTAGTTCCCTTCTTGATGAGAGCTCAGAGATTTTACTGGCTCTAATATATGCGTGTTGTTGTGTCACACACACACACACACACACACACACACACACACACACACACACACACACACACACACACACACACACACACACACACACACACACACACACACACACACACACACACACACACACACACACACACACACACACACACACACACACACACACACACACACACACACACACACGAGAAGCGATCGAAGCAAGACGTATCGAGAACACGCTTCGGACCACTAACCAGCGATTCGCCGACGAACGATATTGGAACCAACCAACCCCTACCTAGTTGTTTACACAAAACGAGAAGAGTGATACATAGTTTGAGTGACCGACAATGTAACAGTCTTTGTATCTTTATTTATTTATTTATTTATTTATTTATCACGATCAGTTACAAAAAATGAAAAAAACAAACAAACAAAAAACGAAGGATATAGGGAAAAAGAACCAACAAAAAGATGACTGGGCGTAAAATCGAGTCACCACTTGGAGTTATACCGAAAAAGACGTGCCTGAACGAGACCCCAAAGACATACCAATGGTTTGATAGAATTTTTTTTTTTCGGGATTCAACAAGGAAAATAACAATATGTATAGAGGGATAGATACGGAAAGAGAACGCAGGTTTAATAATATAATAAGAAATAGAGAAATCAATGAATTGTTAGATGGAATAATCGAACTCAAAAGTGAATGCAAAAGTATATACAAAGAAGTAGTCCTATTAGAAAAGGCCAATGAAGAAAATAACAGGGAAATAGATTGAAAATGGAACTACGAGTAAATAGGATAAATGGAGAAAATAAAAGATTGAAAAATAAAGATAGGAATGAGGCATTAAAGAAAGAGATGAAGGATCAAATATAGGCAGTGATCGAGAAAGTGGAAGAAAAGGTCAAAGAAAATGACTTCCAAGAAATAAAGAAGCAGTGGAAAGTAGAATAGGAAAGTCAAAAATGATTTTTTTAAAGAAATAATGGAGCAGCAGGTCAAGGAGAATGCTAAAGAAACGGTAATCCAAGTGATTTAAGAGAAAGGTAATTTGGTTAGGGATACAGTGAACAAAAAAAAAAAAATGCATTGTAATATATGGTATTAAAGAAAAGCATGATGTTCCTAGATATCAGAGAGAAAAAGAGGAAAAAGAGATCGCTAAAGAAATTCTGAAAAAGATTCAAGAGGAGGGACAAAGTTTAGATAAAGAAGTTGAAGAAACTTATAAAATAGATAGATACTCTAAAGAAAAACAATATAGGCCACTAAAAGTAAAACTTAGGTCACAAATAATTGCAGAGGAAGTACTATTTATAACAGCAAAACTAGCAAGCAGTGAACAACACAAAAATGTATGGATGAAAAAAGAAATGAGCGATGAAGAAAAAGAAAAGGAACTTAGAAATGAAGCGAATAAAAAAAATGAAAAGAGAACAGAGACTGAAAAGATTTTTTTTTTAAGTTGTGGACTTGAGGCTGAGAAAATAATATATCAGGAAAAAGGAAACAGAGCAGACAGAAAATGACGAGGAAGAAAGAAAATAATAAAATTAGCCTATACCAACATAGATGGAATGATTTCAGGACTGAATGAACTAAATGACTATCTGGTGTTAGAAAAAAAAAAACAGACATAATGGGAATAGTTGAAACTAAAAAAAAAAAAAAAAAAATCTACCACCAAATACTGTGGGACAAGGTCTATACAACTGTTGGATGAAGAATAGAAAGGAAAAACAGGGAGGGGTAGTATTATTTTTGACTAGGAAAGATTTAAATGTGACAAAGATAACAGAAAGAAAAAACAATGTAGAATCAATTATGATAAAAATTGAAAGCAACCACATGAAAAGTAGAAAATTTGTAGTAGTGTATGTAACCCCCAAAACACAGTCTTGGACAGAAAATAATCATTCCAAACTGTTGGAAGATACTAAGTATGAACTGACTGATATACTGAAGGAAAGAGAAAATATAGTAATTATGGGTGATTTTAACTCAAAATAAATATGTTGGGAAGAAATGGCAGTAAAGGGTGGAGAAGACATTTGGGGCAACATGCTGCTCGATATGACCACTGAATACACAATGACTCTGTGCGTAAAGGAAAATACTAGATACAGAAACAATGAGGAACCATCAGAACCTGAAATTGTGGACAGAATAGATTACAAAACACCAATAGGAAAAGAGTGACCATGTACTAATAGAATTCGAACTAAAAGAGCAAATAGACCTAAGAAGAAATGAGAAACATAGAATAGGAAGACCAATGTACAACAAAACGAATTTTGAGAAACTTAAAAAAAATCTGAAGAAAAGAGGAATATAGTAATTATGGGTGATTTTAATTCAAAAGAAATATGTTGGGAAGAAATTACAGTAAAGGGTGGAGAAGACATCTGGGGCAACATGCTGCTCGATATGACCACTGAATACACAATGACTCAGTGCATAAAGGAAAATACCAGATACAGAAACAATGAGGAACCATCGAGACTGAATTTAATACCTACGTCAGAATCTGAAATTATGAACAGAATAGATTACAAAACACCAGTAGGAAAGAGTGACCATGTACTGATAGAATTCCAACTAAAAGAGCAAATAGACCTAAGAAGAAATGAGAAACATAGAATAGGAAGACCAATGTACAACAAAACGAATTTTGAGAAACCTAAGAAAAATTCTTTCGTAATGCAAACTGGGAAAAATTCCTAAAGGAAGAAACAAGGATGGAAGAGAAATGGAATATACTAAAAGAAATTTATCATGAGGGAGTGAACAAACATGTACCACAACAAAAGCAAGAAAATATACATAAAGAACTGGTAAAATAAAAAATGTAGAGAAGCTAAGGATAAAAGAGACAAAGCCTAGAAAAATTGAAAAAAACGAGCAAATGGCAAACATACAATATATCAAACTAAGAAACGAATATGTAGAAATACGCAGCGATGAAAAGAGAAAATATGAACAAGAAATAAAAGAAAAATGCAAGCAACAACCTAAACTATTTTACAGATATGTGAATGGTAAACTAAAAAACAAACAAGAAATAGAAAAGCTACGCCAGAGAAGTTGTGAATATAAAGAAGAACAAGAAATGGCAGAAATTATGAGCAATCATTCCAAATCCATATTCACAACTGAGAACTCACCTGTGTGGGAGTAGGGAGTAGAGAGACAGAACCCCCCACCCCCAATGAAGGAAATAACTACAACAAAGAAGGAAATCAGCCTAAAAAAAAAAAAAAAAATTGATGTCAGAAAATCACATAGTCCGGATGAAATTGCAAATTGGATAAAATATACAATATAAACAAATGCTCACTCAAAGAAGGAAAGGTATCACAAGACTGGAAAATGCAAATATTGTACCAATATATAAAGGAGGAAACAAGGAAAATCCAACTAACTACAGACTGGTCTCCCTAACAAGAACAGTAGCAAAAATATGTGAAAATGTGATCAAAATGTAGATGGGTCAAACATCTGGAGAAAAAACTAAACTAAACTGAATCCAAATCAATTTGGATCTAGACAAGGAAGATCATTTACAACAAACCTGATCTGCTTCTATTCGAGACTAATAGAAATAATACAAGAGAGGGATGGGTGGGCAGACTGTGCCTATCTAGACCTACAAAAAACATTTGATAAGGTACCACACAAGAAATTAATAAGAAAAATAGAATCAATAGGTGGCATCGGAGGTAAATTATTGGAATGGATGGAAGACTTCCTGACTGGGAGAAAAATGAGGATAGTAATTAGAGACAAATACTCGAAATGGGAAGAAATGATAAGTGGTGTCCCGCAAGGGTCGGTGCTGGCTCCAATCATGTTTGCCATATATATAAACGACATGGATGAAGGAGTGGAGTGTTATATGAATTTCTTCGCAGATGACGCAAAAATACTAAAGTAAGAACAGAGGAGGATTGTGAATCATTACAATCAGACCTGGACAAAATCTGGAAATGGACTCAAAAGTGGGAAGTGAACTTCAATATCAAGAAATGTAGTATAATGGAGTTTGGAAAAAGTAAACACAGAATAGAGAAAAACTATAAAATTGGTGAAGAAAAAATAAAGTGAACTTGGAAAGAGACCTTGGAGTAATAATCAGCAAAGACATGACACCGGACAAATATATAAACAAAATAGTCGACGAAACCTTCGACCTATTAAGGTCAATGAAAGTGGCATTTGACTATTTGGATGAAGAAAGTATTAACAAAAATATTAGTTGCATTAATAAGACCAAAACTGGAATACGCAGAGACACTATGGACACCCAGTACTAAAAAGAATATAAAGAAATTGGAAAGAATACAGAGAGCAACAACAAAGTTGGCACCAGCTCTTTCCAAATTAACATACGAACAAAGATGATCCAAATTGGAACTACCAACACTGGTGCAGAGAAGAGAAAGAGGTGATCTACTGACTATCTATAGAATCATGAAAGGAATGGAAATCCTTGATAGGAACGATTTACTAAATAGTGACAATAGAAAAACAAGAGGACACGTAAAGAAACTCAGAAAGGATAACTAAAGAAGAGATCTGAAAAAAAAAAAAAAATAGCTTCCCACACAGTGTGCTGGATATCTGGAACAATGGGACCTTTCGCAGTGAGCGATTTGATACCGGACACCGCCACATTTTGTAATTCTTGCCGGAAAAACAATACTTTTTTGGGCAAGTATTATAAGCTTACAGAGGTGTATCGTTGTACATTATTGTGTCTGAAATTTAAGTCCATTAATTTCATGATTGCAAACGGCATATATCATTGTTTGAGCCTCTATTTATAATTACAGAAGATATTCGTAAAACAGCCTATAATTGTATCAAGCCAAGCAATTTGTCATTTTCTACCGACTTCAATGGACGTATACTGATATATACTTTCATTTGAGTGCACCAAGCAATAGGCAAATCCATGTAATGTATAGAAAATATAATTTTGCATCGAAGGCTTAATTTTTCCGGTACGATTACTAACCCTCGGCTTCTTGAATCTTACGTGGAGTCTGACACGGCACACGTGAAATTAGTCATATTTGTTTGAAAATAGCTCCCAGCAGATTTAAGAAGCTACTTTTTAACACAAACGTCGCTCACTTCAGTATACTCGTACGTCCGCCACCACCGTTGTTATCTTTTTATCTCACTGCTTATCTTCATATACAGGACGTGATAGTGATATCCATTATTTCTCAACACTCAGATAAAATGCATAAACCGAAATCAATATCCTCTTATTTCTACTGCTCATACTTACTTCAGTAAAAACAATTACCTATTTATAGTTTTATCTTATAATCAAATTAACAAAGCCTTATCACACACCAGTAAATAAAAATTATAACACTAAGAGTCATGTTTTTAATTTTAAATACACTTATGCAGCAATTTATGTCGTATTTTTTTAAATATCTGTTTCCAAATTAGCTAAGTCACCCCTTTGCCTCGTGAAATCCGAGACAATTGAAAATTCTAGCGCTAATAGGAATCTGCGAGCCTGACTGCGAAAGGTCCCATTTAGATAAAGAAACATTGTGCAAACACTATTCAAGATTTTAAGAAAAAACTTGATGCTGAAATATACAAAGACGGGTCCCACGAGCATAGCTCCCTTCCCGTATAATACAATTAGGTAAAATACACACACATACTCTAACTTCTTGCCCACGCGCAAGGAATGCCAACTTCCAGTGTGTAATTCGCCTCCGCGGTCTTGGACCACGTGATGAACTGGTGATCGACAGCTATTATCCTCCCGGGTGAGAGCTCAGAACTCCGTGTGAGTGTGTGTGTGTGTACGCACACGAACGATTTCTTACGTACACGTGTGTGTGTGTACGTTTGCATGTATTTGTATTTACCTAATTGCATTATACGGGAAGGGGAGCTATGCTCGCAGTCTTTGTATTTCTCAGTATCTACTTTGTTCTATTTTGTTCTTAAATTCTTATATGGTGTCTCCACACACTATCGTTTCTTCTAATTTGTTCCAGACATCCACCACTGCGTGGAAAACTATTTTTTCAAATCTCTTCTGTAACTATCCTTTTTGAGTTTCTTTTTGTGTCCTTTTGTTTTACTTTTATCCCACTTTAATAAGTCTTCTCAGTCAAGGACTTCCATGCCTTTTATGATTCTATAAATGGCCAATAGAACTCCTCTTTCTCTTCTTTGTTACAGGGTTAGTAGTTCCAGTTTGGTCTATCTCTTTATGTCAATTTTGAAAGTGTTGGTGTCATCTTTGCCGTTGCTCTTTGGATTCCTTCTAATTTCTTTATATTCTTTTTTGTGCTAGGTGTCCATAGTGTCGCAGTGTACTCCAATTTTGGTCTTATCAGTGTGACTAATATTTTTTTATCATTACTTCATCCAAATAATTAAAAGCCACCTTTATTGGTCTTAGTAAATTGTATGTTTCTCCGACTATTTTGTATATATGCTTGTCTGGGAACATATCTTTGGTGATAATTACTCCAAGGTCTTTTTTGGAGCTAACTTTCTTCACGTCATCCTTTGTACCGTGTGAGTGTGTGTGTGTGTGTGTGTGTGTGTGTGTGTGTGTGTGTGTGTGTGTATGTGTGTGTGTGTGTGTGTGTATGTGTGTGTGTGTGTGTGTGTGTGTGTGTGTGTGTGTATGTGTGTGTGTATGTGTGTGTGTATGTGTGTGTGTGTGTGTGTGTGTGTGTGTGTGTGTGTGTGTGTGTGTGTGTGTGTACATACTATGGCTCTACACCTCTTCTCATAAACACGCGTCCGTCCATATCTACGCGAGCGATCAAATTTGATAAAAAAATAATGTAACTTATCCTTATCTCTGTATGCGAGTAGGAACAGATGATAAAGATAAGATCCTAATACTTGGAGCGTGTGTTCTCTCCCTCCCTCTCCTCCCCCTTTTCCTCCATCCCACTTCCCCCCCTTTCCCTCTCTCCCCTTCCCCTTTCCCGTTCCCCCTCTCCCCCTTTCCCATCTTCCCCCTCTTCCCTTTGTCCCCTCTTCCCCTCCGTTTTTCCTCCTCCTCCTTTCATCCTTCTCCCCTTCTCCCCCTTTCCTTCTCTCCTCTTCCCCTCCCCTTTCCCACTCTCCTCCTTCCCTTCTCACCTCTTCCCCCTCTTCCCCTCCACTTTCCCCTCCCCCCTCTTGGCCTCCTTAGGCCTTAATCACGCACTCTACCTTCTTCGAGTCAACCCAGACGATTCTATCCACTTCAAAGTGTTGACAAATAATTTGTAAATAATGAAAAAATATAAATGAAGTATATTGAATAATTATGATGAATGACTGATATGATTATTTACAAATGAAAAAAGGTAATTAATGATAAATTATAGCTCTCTCAAGAGATGTGTTACGTGAATGTCTAGCAGAAGAGCGATCTGAGGATTCTTGTCTGTGCTACCTCCGTGCTAGCAGCACACGACAACGATCACTCGTGTGAAAACATGCACCGTGATGATCGCAGTGTTTGTTTGATTGTGAAGGGCATCTATGGTAACACGTGTTAACGATGTGCCCTGGTTTGTGACATTATGTACAAAATATTTGTGTTCCTGAAGGAGAGCGTTGGTGTAGCGATATCGAGTGCGAGATGTATGCCTTGATCTCGTGTTATGTGAGGGGGACCATGCGACCTGAGCTAATATGTGGGTGTGTGCGATGGGTACTGACTACCTCTGGATCTGGGTGAAAGCTTTGTCCCTGTCAGAGAATTTCCTGTGAATGGAATTGTGCTAGCTTTCTGGAGTGTGTCTGGGTGTAATTGGGAGAGTAGTCATACGTATGCCATGAGTGAGACTATGTGTTTCAATGAAATTTTGTTGTCTGAGACCCAGTCTGAGTTTTTGAGGCTTTCTCTGAGTTCACTAACGTTGAAGTTATTTTGACAGCTTTTTCTTTTGTGTTGTGTGGGTCATGATTGTAAGAGTTTGTCAAAGCGTATAGGTGGGAAAGTGCTCCAAGTGGCTCAAATGCAGAAACAATAAAAAAATAAAGTGTTCTACGAATTCATGATATGTTGAGGTTTCCTCAAATAAATCAGACTGGATGACGTCACCAGTTAGTGTGTTATTCTTATCTACTTTGGATGTTATTATTGGGTATTTTAGTCTTGTTGTCTGTAGCGTTTCTTCGTGTTATCTCTGATTTAACGTCATTGAGGAAATTGTGTGCAAGAATGTTCTTGCTGTTAAAGAGAGGTAATGTTGTCTCATTCTTGACTACGGTGATAAATTTTTGTGTTGTCATGGTGTTTTGAATAGCAGGTGAATTTTCTGAAAAGTTGTTAGCAGAAGGAGGGGATATATTTGTGTATTTGAATTTAGTGTAGAGCAGCTTTGTGTACAGGGTCGGTATGTCGAGTCAGAGGTTTGGACACGTTCGTTGACTAATTTATAAGAGAAATTGGTAGTGACCGTGTTGCTCCTAGGTGATAATGAGAACGAAAACATATCTACTTACTCAAGATGATGTAGGGGGTTTCCGATGCAGTTGGACGAATCGGTGGTAAGATGCACTGCTAGAAACAGGAGTAATTAATACAGTGTATTTGGCTGGTGAGTTGAATACATACACACACACACACACACACACACACACACACACACACACACACACACACACACACACACACACACACACACACACACACACGCACACACACACACATATATATATATATATATATATATATATATGTGTGTGTGTGTGTGTGTGTGTGTGTGTGTGTGTGTGTGTGTGTGTGTGTGTGTGTATGACGTATACAAAAATAAAAGAAAGGGACATGGAGATCTTGCAAAGGTAGATGCGTGGGGCGGGTGGGGTGAGATTATTGGCTCTTGATGCCGCGACAATCGTTGACTTTTGGTATAGTGACGTCCGAAGAGCGATGCGATGTTGGAGAAGGGGGGGTCATCCAACGTCTCGGTGTTGGCGTGGAGGCGGCGGGAGTCGTAGATGCTGGAGAATGCAGCGAAGAGGGGTTGCCTCGTAGTAGATGCTGGAGGATGCAGTGAAGACGGATTACCTCTTAGTAGATGCTGAACGATGCAACGAAACAATGCAGCGGTGCTTTGTTGTAGGATGCCGGATGAAGAGGGATTTGCTCTTAGTGCTTTTACGATGGAGTGAAGCAATGCAGTGGCGCTTCGTAGTGATGCTGGGTGATGCACAGGTTGGAAGTAGAACTCTTCGCTTTTGTAGTAGGATGCTGGACGATGAAGCTAAGAAGGGTTGCCCCCTATTGATGTTTGGCGATGCAGGGGAGAGGAGCCTGTGCCTCGACTCGGATGCTTGATTTCCACGAAGGTCATAGAGTTGGAAGATGGCTATGTTCAACCGAAGCCGCTGTCGTACAGTTGTTGATTCGGGGAAATGGTAGAGTTGTTTCTTCGGATCCCACGGTGGCACCAGAATGTAGATTCATAGTTTCTGTCTACATTATTGAATCACTAGAATTTGGAGAAGCAAAGTCTAAGCGGGCTTCTTTCTTTACTGTTCCAGTGTTTTCTTTGGTTTATACATACACTGCAACCTCCGAAGAAGCCTCGGGGAGTTGACAGATTCTACATAAATTTACATATATACAAAAGTTACCATATTTACATGTGGTTAAAAAGAAAATTAGTCGCGTCAGGTTGAGCAACGATGGCAGGCGTCGGACAGTCGCCGCTTCTATTGTAGTTGAAGAGCGCGGTCTCTTTTTTCCGACGTAGGTGTCAGGGCGTTTCACCCGAAAAGCTGGCGGCTTCCATTGTCCAAACAGGTGTTGTCTGGAAGCCTAGTCCTCGGGTCACTAGGAACAATAGGATGTCCCTTGGCTTCAGATCCGGAGGAACAATAAAGGGTCCCTGGAGAGTTAGCTTGAAGATGTTGGAGTACTTCTCGCTCCATATACGTGTGTGCACGCTGGGCATCAAAGGGGTTGACAACATTTATTAATTTGTTTATTCATTTACTTATTTATCTATACACATATTTTTCTATTTAATATATATTTACTTATTATTTTTATCTATCTACTTATCAACGCACTAGAATTACATTTTCTTCAAAGGAAACGGATCGCTCGTGTGTGTGGTTGGATACAATTGTAAATGTATTTGAGATGTATTTGAACTAACTTTCAATATATTTATATTTGTATTTTGGTATCCAAGAAAAATAAAACTATCAATTTTTTTTTCGTGTTTTGTGTGTTGTCATTTACAGGCAATTTGTGAAGACAAAGAAATTCATGCACTCGTTTATAATTTATTATTATCAGGGAAAAGAAAAGAGAAGTAAAGAAAAAGGTAAAGGAGGCAAAGAGGAGAGCAGATGTAAAATGGGGTAAGAGTATGACAGAAAATTTTGAAAGTAATAAAAAGATGTTTTGGAAAGAAATTAAGAGAGGAATAGGAGGCGAATCAAGTAGAGAAGAAAAGGTAAAAGGTATAGATGGAGAGATGATAATGGAAGAGAAGGCAGTAAGGGGAAGATGGGCAGAATATTTTAGGGAGTTGCTTAATGTGAAGGAGGATAGGGAGGGAAAGATAGCTGCAGTGGGAAATGCGAAGAAAATGAGAGTGATGAGTGAGGAAAATGGAGGAGAAATAAGGAAGGATGAAGTGAAGGCAGCAGTTAAGATGATGAAAGCAGGTAAGGCACCTGGTCTGGATGGATGCCATGCAGAATGTCTTAAAAAAGGAGGTATAGTGATGGTGGACTGGCTGGTGAGGTTATTTAATGTTTGCTGGAGAGAAGGTAGAGTGCCAGAGGACTGGAGGAGTGCTTGTATAGTTCCACTTTACAAGGGAAAGGGGGACAAGTGTGAATGTAGTAGTTTCAGAGGGATTAGCTTGTTAAGTGTAGTTGGGAAGGCTTATGGGAGGATCTTGATTGAGAGGATTAGGAGAGGAAGAGAGGGAGTAATTGGTGAGGAACAGTGTGGATTTAGGA
>NC_134812.1:40882097-40892097 GCF_046742065.1 Oratosquilla oratoria
TGTGTGTGTGTGTGTGTGTGTGTGTGTGTGTGTGTGTGTGTGTGTTTGTGTGTGTGTGTCAAACTCAATATATGTGATACTCTCCTCACTCTCGATATCGTCAGTGCTGATACGCATGCGCACTGGTTCGATTCCTGGACATGTCCTTCGTCAGCATTTTTGTGCTCACAAGTGCAAAATTAATTCGCTGACACTCAGTGCTTCACAAAATTGCTAATTAGAAAATCGGATACTCGGTTGGTGGGCGATAAGAAAAACAAATAAACAAATAGATATATAAATATATGTATATATAAATGAATATATATATATGTATATATATATATATATATATAAGTCAATAATTAAAAGTATAGTTATATATAAGTTATATAAGTTATATAAAAGTTATATATATATATATATAAATAAATAAATAAAATTATAGTTACATAAGTAAGCATACAAATAAATAAACTAATTAATCAATAGATATAATACATAAGTAAATAGATATATAAATGAATAAATACATTGAAGTAGTAATAGGTATATGGGTTAATGAATAGATAAATGAATAATTGGACCCCAAACTACTTTGATATTCCTCTAGATTTCTAAGAATAATTTTTAGTTTAATTTTCTGTCAATGCATGTCGATTGACATTCCCGAAGAGAGAAACGGAAGAATCCTCCTAGCCTCGCGCTGGGCCCCCACGCCTAAACTTCCGTTCTCTCTGATTCCACCAACTGCCCCCTAGATGGCGTTGGTCGACGGTTCCTGGCCCTAAGCAATGACGACAGGGATTGTGCCAGCTGACAGCATCATCTGCTGGCCCTAAAACCAAAATTTGTCAGTGATTTTATGTAAATGAAGAAGCTGACAAGCTGACAAGCTGACAACAAAATTGGGTGTTACGATGAGCTGGAAGTGGAAAAAATAAATGGAAAATAATAAAGTAAATTTATCAGTTAAACGAATGAAGTATACGAATAATACAAGTACACAAATATATGAATAGATTAATAAAAACAATATAAAAATTAATAGATAAAGAATAACAACAGTAATATTAATAATGATGCCTATGATTTTCGTAACAACAGTAACGAACATTACTCATATTAATAGTATGAGTAATGATATCAATTCATGACTGAATGAACAAATAAATCAATAAATAGATAGACAATTGTGATATTACAACATATAGCTTGGATGTTTATCCAAGTGACAAACACACACACACACACACACACACACACACACACACACACACACACACACACACACACACACACACACACACACACACACACACACACACACACACACACACACACACACACACACACACACACACACACACACACCACCTCTCATGGCGCTGTGGTTAGAGCTCTGGCCTGCCACTACGGAGGTCCGGGTTCGATCCTCGTCCGGGGCTGAAATAATATCAGTATCGCAGCGCTGAGGGGTGTTACTCCAACTCTCGTGGGCGGGGAGTTGTGTGTGTGTGTGTGTGCAAGGTCATAGCATTACCCATAGATCGGACCTACGAGCTCTGAGCTCTCTTCCAGGAGGGAAATAGCTGTAGATAACGAGTCCAACACGTGATCCAAAGTCTTAGTGAAAGACTAAGTGAATACACACACACACACACACACACACACACACACACACACACACACACACACAAAACAAAGGACATGTGTATGTGTGTGTAGGGTCACAGCATTACCCATAGCTCGGGGCTATATGGACTATGGAACACATCCAGGGTGGAAATATCTGTCGATCACGAGTCCAGCATGTGATCCAAGACTATACTAGAATAAAATTAGAATAACGAGGAGCTAAATGCTCTCTTAGGTCGTCCTCCAATGTTTCCCCCTGTGCCTCTCCCTCCATTACCTCCTCCTTCAATGCCTACCCCTCCCTCTCCACCTCCAATTCAACCTCCCACTTCCACTTCCACCCCCCCCCCCCCGGCACCTTTCTCTCCACTTCCACTCTATTTCCAGCTCCCCCTCCTCTTCCCCTTCCACCATCAATTGCCCCTCCAAAACCTCCCCTTTTCCAGCACCTCCCTCTCCAACTCCTCCTCCACCTCCAAATCCCCCCACACTTCCCCTCCCTCTCCACATTTAAAGTCAACGTCTCGCTTCAACCTCCCCCACACCTCCTTCTCCATCTCCATCACCTCCTCCTCCAATCTCTCTCCCTTCAACTCCGCCTTGAACACCTTGGCCTCCCCGCCTACCCACTCAAGTCCCACTTGGGGAAGACGCCCCTGCCGCTCAGGCGGCGGACCGACTGAGTCAGCTTCGAGCACAACCTTGCCCTTCAGCTTGACCCTCGACCAAGTGTCGTCTTGTAATGTGCACTCGCGCACACACACACACACACACACACACACACACACACACACACACACACACACACACACACACACACACACACACACACACACACACACACATATATATATATACATATATATATATATATATATATATATATATATATATATATATATATTTATCCACCACAATACACTTTAATTCTAAGCCATCAACATCGATAGAAACTCGAGGAGGCCAACATGCAGAAATTGAAACGTGGTACGGCCAAGGACTCGAACCCGGGCTAGCAGGTGACAAGTGTTAGTGACTTAACCGATTGCGCCATCAAGAAAAAAAGGATACCTAGAAAGTTAGAGAAATGTTCTCTAAAAATCATTGATGCCACATGTGCTTTAGCATTCAACAGTAATTTTTTAAGAGAAAGACTGTCCAAAAAGTTTATATATATATATATATATATATATATATATATATATATATATATATATATATATACATACACACATATACCCAAGGCTTTTTCCCCCATACACGAGAAGTAGCCAAAAGACAAAGGCATAGAAGCCACTCCCACCCATTCTATCCCCTACATATTCCACTCCCCTCCACCCTCTTCCCTCCCTCTTATCTTGGCACCTACTGGATGACGGGTCATCCATGCATCTTGTCCACTGCCTTGGGTCAGAAGCAGTGTCGCAAGACACAGCACATCCACAGCAAGGCGGCTTCATCATTTCGGCTGACCCTCCCCTCTCCGTCCCTTCATGCAGAAAAGGAGAAGACGGGGAGAAATTCCTTCGGGCTGCGTCAATTTACTTCTCATACATGCTCCCTCACCTCCCATCCCCCACCCACTTCCCCTCATGCATCACAGCATCATACATATACATCCCTTCTGCCAGTTATTATATTTTTATTACATTTATCTTATTTATTCATTTATTATTATTTATCTGTTTTTATAAAATATTATTGTGCCTCTGTTTATTATTCGTTATGATCTGTTTTTCTCTTTTATATATTTATTTACTTATTAATTTATTTTTTTATTTATCTATCTATTTATTTTTAACTTTCTTTGTTCGCATCCGACCTAGTTATGGACCAAAAGGCCTTTTGGCATGTTTTTTGTAATCTCTTGTAATTCTTTGTAATATATACGAGTTCATATATAATATACATGTATATATATATATGTATATATATATATATATATATTATATATATATATATACCAAGGACCACTATTAAACAGGACGTGCACACCCAGATTCCTGGCTCCGCTGGCGGAGGCCATTGCTTTCATTGTAAGCTAACATTTTATATTGGACAAATATATCAAAACTAGAAACCTAACATTGTATATAGGACAAATGTATTAACTATTGACTTATTCAATGCAGTATAAGTTAATATAGACTTTTATAGTGAAATAAGAAATTATCTTTAAGGCACTGTTATGCTTTGAAATACCAATGTTAGCCGGACTTAATATGTCTTATTGTATGAGGTTAGTGGACACTTTAAAGGAACCCAAGTTGCTGTTGTTTTACATTTTACAAAATGGATTATAGTTAATTTTTTGTGATTGCAAACAAACAAACATTCACACAAATAAACAGACATAGAAGCAAAAGCTTACCAGACTGCAGCGAGTAATCAGCGAGCCGGGCCTTCTTTACAGAGGTCTGGAGAAGGACTGCATTCTTCTGCTTGTCTTTCTCTAGGTTTTGGAGTCCATTCAGAAGAACATCTGCCAGATGACGGAACATCTTGAGACAGTCAATGTCAATCCCACTGAAGCTGGCCAGTGTCGACAAGATCTCCATCAGTCTTTTCTGGCAGCAGGAACAGTGACGGGCTTCCTTGATGAAACACAGTCCACATCTGACAAGGTCAAAAGTGCACACATGTGGAGTTGTCAGGGAACCTCTGGACACTGTCTCGATAAAGTCCTTAACATCACTGGTCACAAGAGGTTCCTCGGCGCTGAAGACCACATCGTCCGCGCACTTCGCCTTAAGCCACCCCGCCACATAGGCCGCACTGCACTCTTCATTCACAGTCAGTGTCACATCTGTGGTGCACCTCTCAATAGAGGCTGCATCCTTTAGGTCAGTTGCAGTCCCCAAGCAGGTATGTTCCTTCGACACAGGGTGGACATCGATGGACTGGGGGTTTACGGCAGCATATCTCGTGAGCCGCTGCTTGCATGCGGAGAACACATCCCCAGTGGTCATGAAAGAGTGCACCAGTTGATTGACGGTAGACTGAGAACTCCCCCTCAAGCCGGTCACTCTGGATCTCACGCAGCAGGACATAATGGAAGTCAGCGTTTCTGAACAAGTAGCGGCAAACGGCAGTCAATCCCTGCATAGTCTGCACTAGTGCATTCTTGGTGCCATGGGTGAAACACTTGATTCGATTTGCTCCATGTCCTGAAGAAGCCTCTTGGAAAATCAACGGGAAAGTCTGCAGGCTGGTTGACTGGGGATCCTGAACAGCTCGATATGGATCGTTCATGCGCTGATCTTGCCCCTTCCCATATACATTCACTAAATTCCACCAGTTGAGGATGATTTGGATGAACTTAGCAGTGTCATGACATCCTCTGAGCTTCAATGAAGCCACAACCTTTTCATTGAAGACCTTCAAGACATGCTGCACATTTTGTAGTTGTAGTCGTGAGGGGTTGACAGCAAATTTAGTGAGGGGAGTAGTCTTCAGAATACTGCCTTTCTCTGACTCGTACAGCTCCTTGACGTCAGCAAATGATGCTGTTGTTTCATTGTCAAGACTGATCTTCTGGCACTTCTTACTGATCCAGTTGTTGCAGATGCACTTCAGAAGATGCAGTGTCAAAAAGGAGAAACCAGACACGATCTTTGTCAAGAGGATGCTTGGTTGTGGCACGGCAATCACCCGAAAAATCAAACAGCTTACAGTACTGCTGGTTTATCTTGTGGTTGTCTGTGATAGACCCGATGACACGCCCACCTGCCCTCTCAACAGTAGCTGCCGCCTCCTTCACACGCTTAAACTGGTATGCTGCTGTGAGCTTGTGGACGGGTGTCACAGAAATCATAATACTAGGTCCTCTGTGCAGCGACTTCATCATAATACATAGCATAGAAGTGGCCTTGCAGTCTGGCTTGTTCACTGCCATGCCACTCAGAACCACACCAGAAAAATGCAACAGTTGGCCGAATCTATACTTCATCTATCAAGAGAAATACATTCTTCTGCTGCAGTGTCTTCACTTTGGCAAATGTTTCCCTCATCACCTGATCCTTGTCAATAGATGAAGTGATGTATTGCAGCTTGCGTTTGCTTGGCAGCACCAAAAAGTCTCTGAGCTGTTCATAACTACACTTGGGGTATGATTCAAGAGCAAAACAATAATCATTCATGGAAAACTCACAAATGAAAAATCTGTCAGAATCAACAACAAAGTTATTACGTGGTGGTAGCACATCAAGCCACTTCTGTCTTTCATAACGGTCTTTTGGCAGTCGAAACACTCGGCACCTGTTATCCTTGTTATAATTCACAACGCCACACTTATTCGGCATTTTGAATACACAAAATCAGCAAGAAAGAACCTGTGAAGAAACAAAAAAATCAGCAAGAACCTATGTAAACACACAATATCCACTTCTAAATACATCCACGCGCGAAAGACGCAGCGACACAACCTTACACCTCCACTGCTCGTAGCACACTGGACTGGCCTCCGCTAGCAGCGCCAGGAATCTGGGTGTGCACGTGCTGTGTAATAGTAGTCCTTGAGATATATATATAGACATATATATATATATATATATATATATATATATATATATATATATATATATATATATATATATATATTAACGGCTTCTTCCCCCTTACAAGGGAGGTAGCCAAAAAGAAAAAGGCACAAAATCACTCCCACCCATTCCATCCCTGAATACACTCCACTCCCCTCCCCTCCACCCTCCCTCTTATCTTAGCACCTCCTGGATGACGGGTCATCCCTGCACCTTGTCCACTGCCCTGGGTCAGAAGCAGTGTCGCAAGACACAGCACATCCACAGCAAGGCCGTTTCATTAAATCGGTGACACCCCCCCCCCCTGTATGGGGCACTGTATGGGGCAGAAACATGGAACATAAGAGAGGAAGAGAGAAGGAGTTTGAATGTGTTTGAGATGAGGTGTCTGAGAAGTATGATGGGGGTTACTAGGCTAGATAGAGTGAGAAATGAGGAGGTGAGGAGGAGAACAAGGGTGGAAAGGGAGCTGGGAGATAGGGTTGATGAAAGAGTATTAGGATGGTTTGGACACATGGAAAGAATGAGTGAAGAAAGACTAGTAAAAGAGGTATGGAAGGCAGATGTGGAGGGAGTGAACATGAGGGGACGTCCTAGGATGAGGTGGATGGATGGGGTGAAGGGGGTTTTGGGGAAGAGGGGAATGTCTGTTGAGGAAGGACGGGAGAGGACAGAAGACAGGGGTGAATGGAGAATGTTTGTATATGGATGATGTTGTGATGCATGAGGTGGAATGGACGGGGGAATGGGGGATGAGGTAGTATGTGTGAGCAAAATTTGACGCAGCCCGAAGGGATTTCTCCCCGTCTTCTCCTTATATATATATATATATATATATATATATATATATATATATATATATATATATATATATATATACATACATATATATATATATATGTGTGTGTGTGTGTGTGTGTGTATATATATATATATATATATATATATATATATATATATATGCATACATATACCTATCAGAGAGTTGACACCTTGGCATGGTGGATAGGCTTGAGAATCTTACTGATTACAAAAGCTATGTCGATAAAGAGGAAATCTCTGTAGGGTCACCCATATCGAACAGGTTTTGTACGAAAGATCAGACAAAGAGCAGTTCAAACACACAGTCGCAGGACCCACTGCTAACTGACACGTCCCTAATGGCAAACAGGGAAATTCCTCATAGATATATGGGGTACCGTCATAATGACGGCGTGGACCATTGGGCACCCTATAGATATAGGGATTCACCGAATATAATGAATAAGGTGACACCAGAGAAATATCTCACCAGAAACCAGTTGGCAAGGAGGTGAGATTACTTCCAACCCCCCTTCATAGCCAACATGAATATGAATAGCACAATCAAAACAAAACCGGGCATTCCTGTTGGATCATCGTATCCTAATGGCCCAACCGCATTGCCTCGTGTACTTACGGGCAGTGTGCCACATGAAGAAAATGAAGATCTATACTTAGAACGTAAGAAGTCTCTCAGAAGACCACAGACTGGAGAGTTTAATGGAAGAGCTAGACAACATCAAGTGAAACATCGTAGGACTGAGCGAAGTCCGAAGAACGGAAGAAAAGCTGATACAATTACAAGATGGTCACCACCTGTTCTACTATAGAGGTAAGGACAAAGAAAGATCTAGTGGAGTAGGATTCTTGATCAACCGAGAGGTTGCTGGTAACGTAGTCAAATTCAGTAGTTTATCGGGCAGGGTAGCTTGGATTGTGATTAGGCTGTGTAAAAGGTACACCCTAGAAATAGTTCAGGTTTATGCACCAACTTCACAGAGTTCAGACGAGGAAACTGAGTCCTTCAATGATGATTTAAGTCAAGTGATGCATCAAGAAAAGAGTAAGTACACTTTGGTAACAGGAGACTTTAATGCTAAAGTAGGGAAGAAGATGGGAGATGAGACGTGCATTGAGAAGTTTGGAGTAGGTGAAAGAAATGACAGAGGCGAGATGTTAGTAAATTTTGCAGGGAACTACAATATGAGGATAAGGAACAATTTCTTTCAAAAGCGTGTAGGTCGTAAATGAACGTGGAGAAGTCCAAATGGAACAACAAAGAACGAAATAGACTTCATATTAGGAGATGAGAGCAAAAGCGTTAGCAATGTTACGGTGACAAATAAAGTCAACATAGGTAGTGACCATAGAATGTTAGGTGCACAGCTAAATTCAATTTCAGAGCCGAGAGAAATAAACTAGTTTTAAAAAAGAAAATAAGCCTTGCAAATGTTAAGGATAAGAAGAAATTTCAGTTAGAAATAAAAATAGATTCGAAGCTCTAAGAACTAACGAGGGTAGCATGGAAGATATTAATTTGAATTTAGGGAATATCATTAAGGAATCGGCAGAGAAAGTAGGAAGTACAAAAAACACAAGAGATACTCCAAAGAGAAATACTCCAAAGCTACAAATGACCTAATTAAAAGAAGAAGGACCATGCAGATTAAAAACAGGAGAGACGAAATAGAAAGAGTAGAACTAAACAAGATTATCAACAAAAGGCAGAGATTAGAGAAAAGAAAGAGAAACATGGATGAAATAGAGGAAACTATTCGGAAAGGTAAAAATATTAAAGTGACCGAGCGCAGACATGCTTTAGGAAGACAGCAAATGATATGTTTGAAAGATAGAAATGGAGAAATAATTAAATGTAGAGACAAAATGGTAAAAAGAGTAGAAGAATTTTACCAAGAGCTTTAATCGTCGAAGACCGTAGTTGAGTCAGTAAATCCATGTGAAGACGTTAGTAGTGTACCACAGATTACAAAAGAAGTAGAATTTGCTCTAAAAACTATGAAACGAGAAAAAGCACCTGGGGAAGATGGTATATCAATAGATCTGTTGAAAGACGCAGGAAAAATAGTTCATATTAAATTAGCTGAGTTGTACACCCAGTGCTTACGTCAAGAAAGCATTCTGGATGCGTGGTACAATGCTATAGTGATTTTGCTTCATAAAAAGGAGACCAGAAGGACCTTAGTAACTATCAATCGATTAGCTTGCTATCAAACGTATATAGAATATTCTCCAATATCCTTACAAATAGACTAAGTCAAGTTTTAGATGGAAACCAACTAAGAGAACAGGCAGGCTTTAGATGCGGATATTCAACTCTAGACCATTTGCAGGCGATAAACCAACTAATCGAGAAAACGACAGAATACAATATACCTCTGTGTTTAGCTTTCGTAGATTACGAGAAGGCCTTTGACTCGGTAGAACAAATAGTAATACTAAACTCGCTACGCAAACAGGGTACAAACGAACAGATCGTAAGAGTATTAGAAAAGATTTATGCAAAAGGTACCGCTATATTTCGACTACATAAAGATGCAGAAAAGATCAAGATCAAGAAAGGAGTACGGCAAGGCGATACAATTTCACCCAAACTATTTACAGCTTGTTTAGAAGATATTTTCAAAAGGTTGAGTTGGGAAAAGAAAGGTTTGAAGATTAATGGCGAATATTTGAACCACCTAAGATTTGCGGATGACATCATTCTTATTTCAGAAAGAGCAGAAGACTTGCAAGATATGCTGAGCGATCTAAATAAGGAAAGTCTCAAAGTAGGTTTAAAAATGGATAAAAGTAAAACCAAAGTAATGTCCAACACGAAAGTTCAAAGCAAAGATATTGTAATTGATGATGAGTCTTGAGGAAGATGAAGAGTATAATTATTTAGGTCAGATGATGAAGGTGACGAAAGATCATGATAATGAAACAAAAAGACGCATTACAATTGGTTGGAAAATGTTTGGTAAGCATGATAAAATCCTGAGAAGCTCTCTACCTTTATGTTTGAAACGTAAAATTTACAATCA
>NC_134812.1:40894597-40897097 GCF_046742065.1 Oratosquilla oratoria
CCTGTACCATTTCTCTGAGTATTCTTTTTCTGTGGTGGGGGAATTCCCTGTGGTGGGGGAAAAAAATACTGCCTCCAAGTATTCCCACTTGAATCGTAAGAGGCGAGAAGAAAGGGACGGGGATTGGGACTAGGCATCTTTCTCCTTGTAGCCCCACAGGGGACATTCCTAAAAGAAAAAGTAAAGGCATAAGAGGGTCTGAGAGTTTTCCGACCAGCACCCTAAGGTTTGGGTCTTTTAATGTGCGTGGATGTGGTACAGATGAGAGTAAAAGGGAAGAGATAGGTAGTATGTTTGTGAGAAGAAAGATGGACGTGTTGGCTTTGAGTGAAACCAAGTTGAAAGGGAAGGGTGAGTGTAAGTTTGGGAGTGTAAGTGGGAGGTTATCAGGAGTGAAGAGAGGGCGAGGGAGGGAAGGGGTGGCTATTATAGTAAGTGAAGAGATAGGTAAACGTGTGGTGGAATAGAAGGAAGTTTCCTCAAGGATGATGTGGATGAAGGTGAAACTGGGAAAGGAGATGTGGGTCATTGTAAGTGCATATGGGCCTGGCAGTGAGAAGAGTGTAGAAGAAAGGGAGGCCTTTTGGATAGATTTAAATGAGTGCATAGAGGATTTAGGGAGAAATGTCAATGTAGTAGTACTGGAAGACCTTAATGCTAGGGTTGGAAATGAACCAATTGGTGGAGTGGTTGGGAAATGTGGAGTTCCTGCAAAGAATCGTAGTGGAGAGTTGATGGTGGAAATGTGTCTAGAAAGAGAGTTGATGATAGCAAATACAGTGTTTCGGAAGAAAGTCAAGCATAAGTACACATGGGAGAGGGTGGTGGTGGGAAGGGTGGTAGATAGAGCGTTAATGGATTATGTAGTGGTAAATAGGATTATGATAGGAAGAGATAAGGATGTACATGTGCTAAGGGGAGAGGGTGGGGGAATATCAGATCATTTTTTGGTGGAAGGTAAGTTGAGAGTGGAGGATAGATGGAGAAAGAGGAAAGCGACAAAAGGTAGGGAGGTTCTTAGAGTGAACTCTTTGAATGAAAATGAAAAGGAGAAGGAGTACAAAAAGATGCTGAAGGAGGAGTGGGAGGGAGTGAAGGATAGAGTAGAGCTAGGTGTGTAGGAGGAATGGGGATGGTTCAAGGAGAGAGTCACAAAGTGTGCAAGGATGGTGTGTGGAACAAGAAGGATAGGAGGAAATAGAAGGAAGGATAGTGAATGGTGGGATGAGGAGACAAAGAAGGTTGTAGAGGAGAAGTAGCGAGCTTTCACAGATTGGTTACAAAATAGGACGAGGGAGTCATATGAAAGGTACAAAGAAAAGAAAAGAGAAGTAAAGCAAAAGGTAAAGGAGGCAAAGAGGAGAGCAGATGTGAAATGGGGTAAGAGTATGACAGAAAATTTTGAAAGTAATAAAAAGATGTTTTGGAAAGAAATTAAGAGAGGAAAAGAAGGCGAATCAAGTAGAGAACAAAAGGTAAAAGGTGCAGATGGAGAGATGATAATGGAAGAGAAGGCAGTAAGGGGAAGATGGTCAGAATATTTTAGGGAGTTGCTAAATGTGAAGGAGGATAGGGAAGGAAAGATAGCTGCAGTGGGAAATGCGAAGAAAATGACCGTGATGAGTGAGGAAAATGGAGGAGAAATAAGGAAGGATGAAGTGAAGGCAGTTGTTAAGATGATGAAAGCAGGTAAGGCACCTGGTCTGGATGGATGTCATGCAGAATGTCTTAAAAAAGGAGGTACAGTGATGGTGGACTGGCTGGTGAGGTTATTTAATGTTTGCTAGAGAGAGGGTAGAGTGCCGGAGGACTGGAGGAGTGCCTGTATAGTTCCTCTTTACAAGGGAAAAGGGGACAAGTGTGAATGTAGTAGTTTCAGAGGGATTAGCTTGTTAAGTGTAGTTGGGAAGGCTTATGGGAGGATCTTGATTGAGAGGATTAGGAGAGGAACAGAAGGAGTAATTGGTGAGGAACAGTGTGGATTTAGGACAGGTAGAGGTTGTGTAGATCAGATCTTTGTGGTAAGGCAAATATGTAAGAAAGCTATAGGAAAGGGGAAGGATGTTTTTTGGGCTTTTATGGATCTGGAAAATGCTTACGATAGGGTAGACAGAAAGGCACTGTGGGGGGCTATGAAGATATACGGGATAGGAGGAAAGCTTCTGGGAGCTGTCAAGAGTTTTTATGAGAGTAGTAGAGCTTGTGTCAGGACTGGAAATGGAGAGAGTTCGAGGAAAAGGTGGGACTTCGTCAAGGATGCGTTATGTCACCCTGGCTGTTCAACTTATACATGGATGGGGTGGTGCAAGAGGTGAATGCAAGGGTAGTGGGTCAGGGATTGGAGATGGTTAAAGAAAATGGAGAAAAGTGGGAGGTGAGCCAGCTGTTGTTTGCGGACGACACTGCGCTTGTGGCAGGATCGGAGGAGGGATTGAGGAAGCTGGTGGCAGAGTTTGGGAGAGTATGTGATAGAAGAAAGCTAAAGATAAATGTGGGTAAA
>NC_134812.1:40904597-40982097 GCF_046742065.1 Oratosquilla oratoria
GCAAATTTGGAAAGAGTAGATTTTAGTCCATGGTCTATATCATTTATATATACTATGAATAGAAGTGGCCCAAGAACGGAGCCCTGAGGAACTCCACTTGTAATATTTTCCATCTAGAAGTTTTTCCATTTAAAACAACTCTCTGTTTTCGACCATTCAACCACTTACTAGTCCAACCTAATAGGCTACCACGTATTCCGTGTAAAGTTAATTTAGTAAGTAGTTTTTCGTGTGGGACGGTATCTAAAGCTTTTGCAAAGTCGAGATATATTAAATCTATATTGTTTCTTTTGTCATAATTCGAGACAATTGTGTTGTAGAATTCGAGTAAGTTAGTCACGCAAGAACGTTTCCGTCTGAAACCATGCTGGCTATCATTTATCAAACGGTTACTTTCTAAATGATGTTCGATAGCACCTCTGATGATACATACATATACATACATATACCAAGGCTTTTTTCCCCTTACAAGGGAGGTAGCCAAAAAGAAAAAGGCATAAAATCATTCCCACCCATTCCATCCCTGAATACACTCCACACCCCTTCACCCTCCCTCCCATCTAAGCACCTCCTAAATGACGGGTCATACCTGCACCTTGTCCACTGCCCTGGGTCAGAAGCAGTGTCGCAGGACACAGCACATCCACAGCAAGGCCGCTTCATTAAATCGGCGACCCCCACTCTCCGTCCCCCCATTGCATAAAAGGAGAGGACGGGGAGAAATCCCTTCGGGCTGCGTCTAAATTTTCTCACACATACTACCTCACCCCCCATCCCCCCGCCAATTCCACCTCATGCAATCACAACATCATCCATATACAACCATTCTCCACTCACCCCTGTCTTCTGTCCTCTCCCGTCCTTCCTCAACAAACATTCCCATCTTCCCCAAAGCCCCCATCACCCCATCCATCCACCTCATCCTAGGACGTCCCCTCATGTTCACTCCCTCCACATCTGCCTTCCACACCTCTTTTACTAGTCTTTCTTCACTCATTCTTTCCATGTGTCCAAACCATCCTAATACTCTTTCATCAACCCTATCTCCCAGCTCCTTTTCCACCCCTGTTCTCCTCCTCACCTCCTCATGTCTCACTCTATCTAGCCTAGTAACCCCCATCATACTTCTCAGACACCTCATCTCAAACACATTCAAAACTCCTTCTCTCTTCTTCTCTCATGTTCCATGTTTCTGCTCCATACAGTGCTGTTGGCACAATCACTCCTTCATACAGTCTCCTCTTAGCATCCATTCCCAAATGTCTATTCCTCATTACATTCTTTAATCCACCAAGGCATTTACTCGCTTCTCTCAATCTACATTCTACCTCCACCTTCACTCCACCTTTCCCTGCCACATTTGCACCCAAGTATCTAAAACTATCCACTTCCTCCAGTCTCTCTCCCTTAATGTTCACTTCCAGTCTACTGCCACTTTCACCCCTTGTACATCTCATCACCTTACTTTTACCCACATTTATCTTTAGCTTTCTTCTATCACATACTCTCCCAAACTCTGCCACCAACTTCCTCAATCCCTCCTCCGATCCTGCCACAAGCGCATTGTCGTCCGCAAACAACAGCTGGCTCACCTCCCACTTTTCTCCATTTTCTTTAACCATCTCCAATCCCTTGCCCACTACCCTTGCATTTACCTCTCGCACTACCCCATCCATGTATAAGTTGAACAGCCAGGGCGACATAACACATCCTTGACGAAGTCCCACCTTTTCCTCGAACTCTCTCCATTTCCAGTCCTGACACAAGCTCTACTACTCTCATAAAAACTCTTGACAGCTCCCAAAAGCTTTCCTCCTATCCCGTATATCTGCATAACCTACCACAGTGCCTTTCTGTCTACCCTATCATAAGCCTTTTCCAGATCCATAAAAGCCTAAAAAACATCCTTCCCCTTTCCTATAGCTTTCTCACATATCTGTCTTATCACAAAAATCTGATCTACACAACCTCTACCTGTCCTAAATCCACACTGTTCCTCACCAATTACTCCCTCTGTTCCTCTCCTAATCCTCTCAATCAAGATCCTCCCATAAGCCTTCCCAACTACACTTAACAAGCTAATCCCTCTGAAACTACTACATTCACACTTGTCCCTTTCTCCTTTGTAAAGTGGAACTATACAGGCACTCCTCCAGTCTTCCGGCACTCTACCCTCTCTCCAGCAAACATTAAATAACCTCACCAACCAGTCCACCATCACTGTACCTCCCTTTTTCAGACATTCCGCATGGCATCCATCCAGACCAGGTGCCTTACCTGCTTTCATCATCTTAACAACTGCATTCACCTCATCCTTCCTTATTTCTCCTCCATTTTCCTCACTCATCACGGTCATTTTCTTCGCATTTCCCACTGCAGCTATCTTTCCTTCCCTATCCTCCTTCACATTTAGCAACTCCCTAAAATATTCTGCCCATCTTCCCCTTACTGCCTTCTCTTCCATTATCATCTCTCCATCTGCACCTTTTACCTTTTCTTCTCTACTTGATTCGCCTCCTCTTCCTCTCTTAACTTCTTTCCAAAACATCTTTTTATTACTTTCAAAATTTTCTGTCAAACTCTTACCCCATTTCACATCTGCTCTCCTCTTTGCAACCTTTACCTTTTGCTTTACTTCTCTTTTCTTTTCTTTGTGCCTCTCATATGACTCCCTCGTCCTATTTTGTAACCAATCTGTGAAAGCTCGCTTCTTCTCTTCTGCAACCTTCTTTGTTTCCTCATCCCACCATTCACTACCCTTTCTTCTATTTCCCCCTGTCCTTCTTGTTCCACACACCATCCTTGCACACTTTATGACTCCCTCCTTGAACCATCTCTGATGATAGTTTCCATTATTTTTCCTACGATTGAAGTCAAACTTATAGGCCTATAGTTATTTGGCTTCTTTTTGTCACCTTTTTTGAATATGGGAGTAACGTTAGCTAGCTTCCATTCTCTTGGGACATCTCCGGATATGATGGCTTTCTTGAAAATAATTTATAATGGAACAACAATCTCATTTTTCATTTCCTTTAAGATTCTTGGATGCCAACACACACACACACACACACACACACACACACACACACACACACACACACACACACACACACACACACACACACACACACACACACACACACACACACACACACATTGGTTTAATTGATTGTTTATCTAAGACTAACCATGAAATTTCTGACCTGAAAAAAGCTAACTTGGATCTTACAAACGAAATTAAAGAAATGAAAAGAGACATAAATGAACTGAAGAATGATAATGAAAAGAAGAAAACTAATGATAATAATAGCGAAAATCTAAAGCAAGAAGTGAACAACAAATTCCAAGAATTGACACAAAAGATCGAAGAAAACTTAGGTGGGGACAGTATCCAGGAAATTAAGAAGTGGAAAGAAAATATTGAAAATAAAGAAATTGCTTTCAAAGAAATAGTCAAGCAGCAAATGCAAGATAATGCAAAAGACACAATCATTCAAGTGATTAACGAAAAAGCAAATTGGGTCAGGGACACAGTAGATAGGAAAAAATGTATTGTGGTTTATGGGCTTAAAGAAAAACAAGGATTGGCGAGGTACATGAGAGAAAAAGAAGAAAAAGAGACAGCAGTAGAAATCCTTAATGAAATTCAGGGGGGAGATAGTGATTCAGGCACAGACTTAGAAGAGACTTACAGAATTGGTCGCTATACTAAGGATAGGAATCGACCTCTAAAGATAAAACTAAGGTCACAAGTGGTAGTAGAAGACATATTTGAAAAAGTAGGTAACTTGGCAAAGAGTGAAAAATACAATAAGATATGGATAAAAAGAGAAATGAGTACTGAGGAATTAGAAAAAGAAAGGGCGCTAAGAGAAGAAGCAAAGGAAAAAAACTTGAAAAGATCGGAGACAGAATGCAAAGAATTCCAGTGGAGAGTAATAGACTTGAGATTAAGACAATGGCGCTTCAAAACGAACAAAACAAGGGAAGAAGAAACCAGGGAGAAGGAAGAAAATTAAAAGTGGCCTATACCAACATTGACGGACTAATTTCGGGACTGAACGAACTCAATGATTATCTGTTAGAAGCAAAACCAGACATAATGGGAATTGTAGAGACTAAACTAAGAGGTGAAATACCATCCACTGTTATCGGACAAGGTTTATACAACTACTGGATAAAAAACAGGGACAAGAAACAGGGAGGGGGAATCATGTTCTTGGCCAAGAAAGACCTAAAGGTGACAAAAATTGCAGAGGGCAAAGGTAATGCTGAATTGATCATGATAAAAGTCGAAGGCAAGAATATGAAAAGTAGAAAGTTTGTGGTGACTTATGTGCCTCCAAAAACAAGCGCTTGGAAAGAAATTGAACATAAAAAAATGCTAGATGACACAAGAAAATCACTCAATGAGATACTAATGGGTAAGGGTAATCTGGTAGTTATGGGGGACTTCAATTGCAAAGAAATTTGTTGGGACAGCATGACAGTGCAAGGAGGAGATGACTCGTGGGGCAATGTACTGCTAGATATGACCATGGAGTACACAATGACCCAATGGGTCCATGAAAACACAAGGTACAGAAATAATGAAGAGCCATCGAAACTAGATCTAATATTTACAACAGAGCCTGAAATAGTGCATAAAGTCCAGTATGAGACACCAATTGGAAAGAGTGACCATGTACTCATCGAAACTATACTAAAGGAAGAAATAGACATAGAGAGGAACGAAAAGCATAGGAAAGGAAGACTGAGGTACAACAAAACAGACTTTACAAAACTAAAGACATTCTTCCGGAATGCAAACTGGGAAATATTTTACAGGGAAGAAACAGCAGTGGAAGAGAAATGGAATATATTGATGGAAAACTACAATGAAGGGGTAAACAGGCATGTACCAAGACAAAAGCGAGAGAGAGAGTACATTAAATGTTGGTTCAACAAAAGATGCAGTGAGGCAAAAGACAGAAGGGACAAAGCTTGGAAAAAGTGGAGAAAAGACAAAAAACAAAGCAAATGGCAAATTTATGTTAACTATAGAAATGAGTATGTTAATGTGAGAAGAGAGGAGAAAAGGAACCATGAGAAGGATATTATAGACAAATGCAAAGAGCAACCCAAACTATTCTATCGGTATGTGAATGGTAAACTTAAAAACAAACAGGAATTGGTGAAACTATGCCAAGGAAACATAGAATACACAGAAGATTTAGAGATGGCCGAAGTCATGAACAATCACTTTAAATCTGTTTTCACCAGAGAGAAAATACTGAATTGTGACATAGACAAAAACAAGAAATCTCCCCTCATGAATGAGTTTACAGCATCACTAAAGGAAATATCAGAACATTTATCAAGGCTGGATGTCAGAAAATCACATGGCCCGGACGGTATTGCAAATTGGATTCTAAAGGAGTGCAAAGAAGAACTAACAGACAAAATACACATCTTAATAAACAGCTCACTCAAAGAAGGAAAGATACCCGAGGACTGGAAAAACGCTAACATTGTACCAATACACAAAGGAGGAAACAAAGAAGAACCCACCAACTATAGGCCAGTATCACTAACAAGCACCATTGCCAAAATTTGTGAGAAAATAATCAAGAATAGATGGGTAAAACATCTGGAAGACAATGACATATTAAACCCAAGACAATTCGGATTCAGACAAGGAAGATCATGCTCCACAAACTTAATATGCTTTTACTCAAGACTAATAGACATAGTGCAAGAAAGAAATGGATGGGCTGATTGTGCATTCCTAGACTTGCAAAAAGCCTTTGACAAAGTACCACACAGAAAACTACTAAAAAAACTGGAACACATAGGAGGAATACAGGGAAACCTACTAAAATGGATAGAGGACTTTCTGACTGGTAGAAAGATGAGAGTAGTGCTCAGAGAAAAATATTCAGACTGGAAAGAGGTGATCAGTGGAGTACCGCAAGGATCTGTGCTGGCACCAATAATGTTTGCTATCTATATGAATGACATGGATGAGGACGTGAACTGCTACATGAGCTTCTTTGCCGATGACGCCAAACTGCTAAGGAAAATAGAAACTGATGAGGACTGTGAAGCACTGCAAGAAGACCTAAATAGGGTATGGAACTGGAGTCAGAAATGGGAAGTGGACTTTAATACTAAGAAGTGTAGCATAATGGAGTTTGGAAAAAGCAAAAACAGAATATCAGGAAAATATACAATTGGAACCAAAGAAGTAAAGAAAGTAGGATCCGAAAAAGATTTGGGAGTAATTATCACGAACGACTTGTCCTATGATATACAGATTAACAAAATTGTCGGGGAGACTTACAACTTGCTAAGATCAATAAAAGTGGCGTTTACATACTTGGACGAAGACATGATGAAAAAAATATTGGTTACATTGATAAGGCCTAGATTAGAGTATGCAGCGACATTGTGGTCCCCCAGTACCAAAAAGAATATAAAGAAAATAGAAAGAATCCAAAGAGCAGCTACAAAAATGGCACCTGCACTTGCAAACCTATCATACGAAGAGAGATTGGCTAAACTGGAGTTACCGACACTGGAGCAAAGAAGAGAGAGAGGTGACCTATTGACCATCTACAGAATCATGAAAGGCACAGAGGTACTCGATAGTGAGAACTTACTTAACTGGGACAAAAGAAACACAAGAGGACATGGAAAGAAAATAAAAAAACATAGCTATAGAAGAGAACTGAAGAAAAACAGTTTTCCTCATAGAGTTTTGGACACTTGGAACAAACTGGACAATGAAATAGTATGCGCAAAAACCATTCATGAGTTTAAAAACAAACTAGACACTGCAAGATACAAAGGCGGGACAACACGAGCATAGCTCCCCTTCCCGCAAAATACAACTAGGTAAATACACACACACACACACACACATATATATATATATATATATATATATATATATATATATATATATGTATATGTATATATATATATATATATATATACACGCACATATACATATTGACATATGCTGATTTTGCAGTTTGGCAATGTGCGACCAGGTGTCCGGCCACTCGGCCCAGATGCCCGCTGTGGGGTCAGATGCACTTGGCGCCAATGACCACTGTGAGGTCAAAACACATTGGGGAGTCCCTTGGGAGTTCTCTGAGGACGTCAGTTCGTTCCATCCTGCACTAAATGCGTGCGTGCGCGCGTGTGCACGCTAGACATCTGATGGATTGAATATTGTCTTCAGTCGTCTTGCAACAATAGTTTTGTTATTAATTCATTTTGATTGTCTAATCATGTGGTTATCATAATCAATGAGGAGCATACTCTGGGGTGCACCTAGATTCACTTACACTCAAGCTCCCATGCAGTTACCATTTCCATCCCAAACATCTCTCCTGCGGAGATGACCCTGTGAGCTGGTTGGATGCAAAGTCATTATATCAATCAATCAGTTAATTAATCATCCATTTTGTGCCCACTGATGAACAAAGGCCTCATATCATTCCATGACTCGTAGGATTGCTCCTACCTCTGTCACGTCACTCCTGCAAACTTCTCTATCGTGTACCTTCACCTTCTCTCTGGCTAAATGACATGACCTTAGTGTTGCTCCCAATGGATGATCCGCAACGACATTTATCTTTTTTTTCATTAATACATACATACATACATACATACATACACACACATACATACATACATACATACATACACACATACATAATACATATACCAACGGCTTTTCCCCCTTTACAATGGAGGTAGCCAAAGAGCTAAGGCATAAAATCCACTCCACTCCCATTCACCACCCCTTCCTCCCTCTTTCCTTGGCTCCTGGATAACGGGTCATCCCTGCATCTCGCCCACTGCTCAGTGTCAGAAACAGTGTCGCAAGACACAACACATCCACAGAAAGGCCGCTCCACTTAATAGGTGGCCCCCCTCCATCCTCTCATGAAGAAAAGGAGAAGACGGGGAGAAATTCCTTCGGGCTGCATCAAAATACCATTCACATACTCTCATACTCCCTCACCCCCCATCCACACCCACTCCCTTCCATGCATCACAGCATCATCCATACGCAACCATTATCCATTCACCCCTATCTTATGTCTGCTCCCTCCCTTCCTGAGCAGACATTCCCCTCTTTCCCAATGTCCCTTTTACCCCATCCACCCATCTCATCCTTGGTTGCCCCCTCATGTTCACTCCTTCCACCTCAGCCCAAACTATCCCAATGTTTTTATTTTCATCAACCCTATCTCGCAACTCCCACTCCACTCCTCCTCGTTTCTCACTCTATCCAACGTAGTAACCCCTACCATACTTCTCAGGCATTTCATCTCAAACACATTCAAACTCCTCTCTTATGTTCCATGTTTCTGTCCCACACAGCGTTGTCGGCACAATCACTCCTTCATACAACCTCCTTTTAGTATCTATTCCCAAATACTTATTTCTCATTACACTTTTTTAATCCCCAAAGCCATTTACTCGCTTCTTTCAATCTACATTCTACCTCCACCTCCACTCCTCCCTTTCCTGCCACATTCGCACCAAAGTTTCTAAAGCTATCCACTTCCTCCAGTCTCGCTCAGTACTTACTTTTAATTTGCTGCCACTTTCTCCCTTCGTACATCTCATCACCTTACTTTTACCCATATTTATCTCCAACTTCTTTCGCACACATTTCCAGTAATAATAATGATAATTATAATAATGATAATAATAATAATAATAATAATAATAATAATAATAATAATAATAATAATAATAATAATAATAATAATAATAATAATAATAATAATAATAATAATAATAATAATAATAATAATAATGATAAACAGGTAAACATTCATGTTAAATAACAGAGACGCTTTTTTTCATTATTTTCAATATATGAATTTGAGTCGAAAAAAATGAAGACGGCGACAAAGACAACGACGACGATGCTTTATTTATCTATTTATCTGTATATTTGTTGGATTGGGAAATTTAGATATATATTTGCCTATTGATTCATTAATTCATTTATTTATCTGTGTATCTATTTACTTATTCATCCATTCATTTATTCATTAATGTATTTATTCATTATCCATTTATTTATATATCTATTACATGATTAATGTATTCATTCATTTATCTTTTTATTTGCTTATTTATTCATCTATTCATCCACTAGCTTTACTTCAGCTCTGAAAGAATAAATGGTGAGGGAGCGGATGCTGGGCGACGGATGTTGGTCACATCCAGCTATTGTGGGGGCGTGTTGATGGCGGGGGGGCGGTGGATAAATAATCTCCCAACAAGAGAATGTTTCCAAATCATAATTCAACATCATAAGGCAATGACTGCAAATATCATGCGATATTTTCTTCGGTTGTGTTGGATTGATCGCATACGTGATGAAACGGGACATGACGTGTGTAAGTAGACACGTGCGTACGCAACATCATTTCTGTTTACATACGATTTGCTCAAGCACACACGCACGCACACAGAGTACGTGTGAACGCGCCTTTATATACTCAGCACTCAAAACACAACTCCCAACGCAGCTGGGAGGAAGTTGATATAGTCCTTATTTTTTCTGGAAAGATGGCTTATTATAGAGCATATCATCTGTGTATACAATTTTAAGATTATTAATAAACCTATATCTAGAAATGGGAAGGGCAGGGAGAAGGGCGTGTATGATTATTCTCTACATTCCTATCAACGCCCCAGAATGCTGAGCGCGAAGTCGTTGCGTTCGAGTTTTGAACAAAAAGCGGAGTGTGAGACGACATGAGCGCTCTCCTTCACCAGGAGGGGAGACCCGGAATAACAAACGTTTATTTGCCTGGTGGCCGGTTCCTATTGTGCTCTGGAGTCATTTACCAGCGTGATATCATCCGACAACCACGCCCACAGAGGCTTGGACCGCTGAGGAGTTGATGATATTACCGTTGCGCTGCATCTTTACTGCATCGTACTTTTTCACAATGAATTATATACTTTCAATCAAGCCGAATCGTTCGACGTTTCATCTGCATGCTTTTTTTTTTTTACAATTTCCCACATAGGGGACAAAGAAAGATAAATGTAATTTTTTGGATGAAGTGTTGGGATGAAGGAAATCATACTAATATATCATTTCAATCTGTCGCCTGGTGAATTAATTCAATTCATGCCAGCACCTGTTACAATTGATCCGTACACTATGAAAATGATGACTAACATAGTGTTGAAATGTCAATATTGATGATTTTGATGATAATAGTGATGATAATGATAACGATAATGGTGATGCTGATTATGCCACTATATACATTTTGGCATCGTTTTGTATGATGACTGAATTCATAAACTGGAATTCGTAATAGAGAATACATGGTACCCACGTGATTTTTTTTTCGGTAGTATATATATAAATAAATAGGTAAATGGACGAACAACAACAATAAATTATAAAAAACAAATATAGAGATAGATAAAATAGTAATCATATAATCAGACAAATTTGAAGGAAATTAGTGAATAAATCAATAAAACAAATAGATGATTAGGTAGATAAATAAACATACATATAAATAAGAATATGAATTGATATATATATATATATATATATATATATATATATATATATATATATATATATATATATATATATATATAAGGAAATAAACAGCTATATAGATGACCACATAAATTATATTGTATGTAAAAACCAAGTATTTGAGTAAACAAATAAATGACTGGATAAATAGATAACTTTCGATTGTCATATTTCCTAATTATTAGGAAGTGGGGGCTGAGTGTTGATTCAAATCAATGGCCCTTCTTTCTCCCAAATAATTGGAATATTACCGCTACTAGCGCTACTATTCTTGTGATAATTTCCGCGCCCCCTCATTAAGATAGTTGTGCGAATAATTTTGTTTGCAATTTTTTTCTGTTATTGGAGAAATGTACTTAGTATATAAGGAAAAACGAAATATGTATGCAAATATTTATCATATGCCCCCAATATCGTGTCATTTTGGTCCTACACCATCATTTAAAAAAGTAATTGTCTCTGCGAATCCTCCTGTCTACGCAGCGAAAACGATGCCTGTTCTTACAAAAGAAAATCATATGCACACGAATTATCTTCGAAAAATAATTCTCTTAGATATTTCATAAATATTCTGAGTGAAATAACGGCATGGAGGGCAAGCAGCCAGGGTAATGGATAGAATGGTTCGGTGGACAAATATAGTAGCATTCATTATGGGACGGATAATAATAATAATAATAATAATAATAATAATAATAATAATAATAATAATAATAATAATAATAATAATAATAATAGTAAAAATAATAATAATAATAATAATAATAATAATAATAATAATAATAATAATAATAATAATAATAATAATAATAATAATAATAATAATAATAATAATAATATTAATAATAATAATAATAATAATAATAATAATAATAATGATAGTGATAATAATAATAATAATAATAATAATAATAATAATAATAATAATAATAGTGGTAGTAGTAGTAATAATAATGATATAATAATGATAATAATAATAATAATAATAATAATAATAATAATAATAATAATAATAATAATAATAATAATAATAATAATAATAATAATAATAGTTTTATGTGGCATTGAATCAATATACATGAGGTGCAGATAATGAAGAGAACTCATAGTTCGAAATAAAAATTACAAATACCGAGGATTTATGGAATCAGGCTACAAACTTTTCAATATCGTTGGGGTGCCATGGAAATGAATATATAGCCCGCCGGCAGTCATACATAAAAAAAAAGGAATGTTCGGAAGGGGCAATTAATTTAATGTACGATCGCGTTTGTATTCGTCTGAGTAGCTTTAAATCCTGACTCGAATAATTTAGTTGACTACTTCGTTCGCACATACATAAGGATGGAAGTGGAAGATGAATGTAAGTTCTCTCAGCCATAGGGTTAATAAATATACAACTACAAATTGTACAATACTACTGTAAGTCTTAGGTCCAACGCCACAATCATTTATAAACCTACATCTACCCTTCCCGCCAAGTCAGGATCCACCACACTTTACATCAGCTGTGGTATTTGATATGATAAATATTGAATATCACATCACTTTTTTACAAGGGAAGCCGTATTTTGATCGTATTTTCCTCATTGTTCATCCCAATTTCTGATCATTCACCCGTTCAACATGAATTCCATAGAATATAGGTTCGAAATGAAATGCTATTACCACTTTTAAATAAGATTACATCATTGGCTTTTGTTTCGTTTATCCATCTGAGGTAGTGCCACAAAATGACAAATAATTTCCAAAACTTATTATTTTCTAGTTGGTGAGGTAACCGAACTTATTGACAACACATGTTACGACATCTGTTTACAAGTGAAATTGTATTTCTATTAGTAGTAATTCTTCTTGGCCTCTGTTCTACCTCGTATCATAATATCAGTTCTATTTAGACTTATTTATTATAAATATATTTTTTTCATTTTGAGTGTTATATTTGTAAATCTATTGTATAAATGTGGTACTTAGAGGCTATTCAACTTTTTTGTCGGAGGCTTGTTGTTCCCGCCAAAAGTTACACGCATAACATCCATGCTGCTGCTGAAATGGCATAACTAATATGTGCCATGATTAGTATCTTGCAATTTTCAGTGTTTTATAACTATGCAAATATTTCAACTGGTTATTTGCGTTTCCCTAAAACTTATAGAAATTATATATTTGGAAATAAAAGTAGACAGTCGTCTGCAGAGAATTTTCCCGGAGTGGAGTAAGTTTAGTCTTCTGAAAAGCTATTTCTTTAATACATGTTTATTTCAGATTATTAGCATGCAAAATGTCAAAAATATTCTTTTGGTCGTATATATAATACACCAGAATATATTAGCATAATTTGTTATCCTATTTGATTTACAGGTCTCAAGTTGTTAACTGCCGTGGAAACTCATTTGAGGCATCCAAAAGTTCCAGTACTGCACTGCTGACAGGCCTGGACCGCGCCATCGTTTTCACGTGGGGGCCGGGTACCCCACGTTTGTCTTGTATTTTGTATTTATTCTAGTGAATAACACCTTCAAAATGGATGTCCGTAAGCTAATAGAGATCCTAAGGGGTACGATAGACCCAAATCTTCGCCAACAGGCGGAGGACGAACTGACGCAGGTAAGGAATTCTGTCTCAGCAAATCTCGTTCTTCTATATCTGACCCACGACATGAGCGGCGGGTGGGAGGAGGGAGTAATGGTTGAAAATTTACCTCGCATATTTTGTGCCGTCGCAGACGCTGTCCCGAACAGCCTCATACAACTCATGCATACATATATAATATATTTTGTAGATATTGGAGACGAATATAATCTTCCTTCATTAGATATTTGTGGCAAAACTTCCCATGTGTGTGAATCCCATATTTGTATTACTTCCATGTGTTATCCAGCTGATGTGGAATGCACAAAGTGGCGCCCGCTAACAGCAACCCTCATACCTTCCACATAATTTCCTTGACCGTTCCTCCGTCTGAATAAGCTAAACAAGGGTTCATATGACGTGTAGGGGAACAAGATCGACGTATGAATACGAGTAGATTATACTGGCCTTGGGTGAAGAGGATGTCGGGTTTGTGGTTTTGGAGAACAGACCAACGGCCTGCTATTTCCCCACCCTACGGTCTTACAAAGGCCGTTAGCCGAATATGAAATTGGGAAATTGTAATGGAATTTCACATTTTACAGTTCCTACACGCTCAAGATTTATTGATAGACTTGGACTGAAAACACGTTACCAGAGAATTTTTGTTTTATAGCCTATAGGTGTGTGGTGTATTTAAATATATACTAGACATGCTCTTTTAGGATGATGATTATTATAATTTCTTTTTAGTTAACAGTTCAGTGGTCTAATATAATTATTAGATTGTGAGTAGGTGTGTGGCTGTAGTCTTTGTTGTGCATTATGGCTACTGTCTGTGGAAGTCATAGTAAAGATCATTAGATGGTCTTCCTCGGGTAGAATTATTCATGGATTTGGCTAAGGGATTTGTCATTGGATTTCCATATGTTCCATATAATGTGGTCAAGAATTTTTTTGTGGATAAGGTTAGGAAGCTGGTATACTTTGATGGGTAGGTTCTGATAGTACAATAGCTTGAATATAGAAAATAATAGTTTTGGCATTTGTTGCACGTGACTAAGGCCTTAGTAATTATAGTAAAAATTAAAGCTGGGTAAATTTTTAGAAATGCACACCTACACAATATAGAAATAGAAAATTAAATATTTCATAACTTATAATACAACAACGTAATATGCAATTTTCTTGGCTGAAATCAATAACACAAAAGTTGTTAAAATATATATATTAACAAATGAAGCTGCAACATTGAGTGATATGCCATGTTTGTTTTTATAGATACTGAGGTTGAAGAAATGAAAGGATGATAAATTCATCTATTCTAACCAAACCGCCTACCAAACCTAACCACTATTTAGCAATTTGGTAACTAATTCTATAGATTTAGGGTTAACTTGGCCCACCAACTCTGCCCATGATTTGACCAACTCGCCCCTTAATTCCGCCAATTACACTAGTATTCATTAAACATGTTAAATGTTCTATATACATATAAGCCTAGGCAAATTTATAATAACACATTAGATTGACACATAAAAGCATAAAATTAGAATTGAATTATGCTTAAAATCAATATACCCGGCAATAAAAAAGATGACATTGAATTATTACTTCATTTCATCACAAGGAAATAAAGTTACAATCAACATCTATAAGCACTTGCATCAGAACGCCCTTGAACATTGTCCACATTTTATTGGATAATTAGAAAAAGGAATAGCCTACATTCAATGGCACCAGTTCAGTATGAAAACAATATGACATCACTGAAACTTATGCATTTAATAATAAAAGTCCTTTATTGAAATTACATGTATATAACACAAGAAACTATTACAGTTAGCACTTATAATGTACATTTGCTTATTAAATTCAATACCAAAATGATATAACATCACAAAACATTTTAATGCAGATAAAAAAAAACCTTCATTAAAAACTACAGGTTATATCATACCCTGTACCATTGTAAAAAACAATTATTGTTAACACATATAATGTTCAAAATTCTTACAAGCATCGAAATACTGTATGGAGTAAAATTGATCAAAATTATAGAGATAATAGTATAAAAGCATTTACAAGTACAGAAACATACTTTAAAAAGCCAATAATGAACATGGTACAAAGTTTTAAAAAATAAGCAAACAAGCAGACAGCCATCAAACTAAATATCATTCAAAAGGTCAGATAGATAATAGCAGAGACATTTACCACCATGAAGGATAGTCAGTTTACTGTAATGTCGCTATTAAAAAACTAAGAATGAACTAGCTAACTTCTTTTAACCCCTTTGAGACGATGACGCCTTTGTAGACGCCATGAGCAAATGGGTACGCGAGGATGCCGATGTTGGCGTCTTGATTATATTTATTGTAGTTGTACCTGCGTGACCCCCATACTCTGTAAACTGGCTTCATCATATTTTCTATGGTTATCAAAATTCTCGGGTGAAAGAGAGAACGAGCAATACAGCGGTGACTTTATTTTTATAATGCGAGTATTATGATGCAACATCGCACGTCTGGCAGCTAATGCTGCCCGCGAGATTTTGGCCCGGAGTGAAGGGGTTAATGTTTAGTATTGCAAATTCCACATAATGACTGCATTGTGTAACATTAACCTCGTGTGACTCCCAACTCAAGGCTAACAGGACTTGTAGACCTTCATGATGATGATGAGAAAGGGGATAAAGTACAGGTAAACGTCGACTTACGATGGCCGCGACTTACGATTGTTCGACTTTACGATGACGACGACGACGATATGATAATTTAACCCCTTCCATACGGTGCCGCACACGTATGCGTCATGAGGAGCAAGTGGATTCGCGACGCTGCCATATCGGCGTCTTGATTATATTTATTGTAGTCGCCCCTGTGTTTTTACATTCTCTCAAATGATTCATTCTCTGTGGTTTTCAAAATTCGCGGGTGAAAGAGAGAACGATCGATATAAGCGGTGACTATATTTTATGATGCGAGTATTATTACGTCACGTCGTACGGCTGGCATTGGCTGCTGCCCGCGAGATTTAAGTCCCGTACTGAAAATACATATTATAGTGTTTGAATATGGTAAAAAGGATAAAAATAATTAGATAAACTACTGTACATGTTTAATAGGCTATATTCAGTATCTCTGGTGGTTAATATACAGGTAGGCTAGGTACAGTGACCACGGAACAGAGTGGGGATCGACTTACGATGAGATCGTCTTACGATGGCTCTATCGAAACCTAATGCCATCGTAAGTCGACGTTTACCTGTACTCCCATGAAATGGTTGATTTAAGCCCGTGAAACATAGGTTCGTGACCCAGTCAAATTGTTGTTTGGGTTCCACCTGACTCGGCTTACCCCAAGCAGAGATGATCAGGCAGATTGGCAGTATGACGTCCTAGCATCAGGCACACAATGTCATCATTTGAATTACGTAACTCTGAAAAACATTACATCGTGGATCAGTGTATCATGTCTGTCTCTCATCTGACATTCATAGGTTCTGACCATGTAGCTAGTTTAGCCTACACTAAGAACTTTCTGACAAATTTGTTAAACACCAAATCTTGGACATTGCATTGTAACAGGTTTGGCATTTTTGCATAATCTCCCACCGTCTCCCAAAAAAAAAGGTTGACAGAAAAAGGTGCAGTAGGTTAAATCTGTGGTGGGGGATTATGCAGTTAAGCAACAGGTTTTTCCTGGGAAAATCATACCAGTATTAATGACAATCTTAAATAAATGGACAGAGCTGTAATATCCACTTGGCCTAGATGGAGCTACACCATTCTAAAGATCATCCTGGTTGTCGTCACTGATACTGACGGCCTGGATATTATTGTACCTCAGGCAATTAACAGATGATGGCAGGACCCCGTGTTCCCTCATAAAGTCCAAGGAAGCCCTATTGTCTTTGTAACATTGCTTATTAATGTCACCTGGAATTGGAGAACATCCAGTGCATAATGTGAAAGCCATCGTCTAACTGGCAGTGACTGGACTGGACAGATGACAACATGACGTCTCAATCCTATGCACACAGCTTCATTTGGTAGTATATTTGCTTTTAGTAATTTTTTTCCCGCCAAGGAGAATGTATAAGAAGTTGATGTATTGTAATTTACTAGATTAATCTTTAATTTCCTTTTACTATATCATGTAGGTGTGCACTTCTAAAAAAATACTAAACCAGTTTATATTTAAGCTTGTCACTTCAAGGGAAGATATGATAGGTAGATCTGTGGTACACTTCTTGCAAGTGGGGACAGGTAAAGAATTTTACTTCGTTCCTAACGAGTTATTACTTGGTAAGCAATCTTGGAGTCTTGTCTGCAAGGACTAGTTGTTCCCCCACCACTGGTGCTCTTCATTCCATACCTGGCTCACCATCCCAAGACATGGATTACAAAAGAACACACACACACACACACACATACACATACACACACACACACATACACATACACACACACATATACATATACATATACATATACATACACACACACACACACACACACATACATACATACATACATACATACATACATATATATATATATATATATATATATATATATATATATATATATATATATATATATTAATAGATAAATGGCAAAATAACAACAGGTAAACCATGTCCAAACCCCATGACAGAGGACAAGAGAAGCTACATGCTGCTGATATGCTCATCACTAATCTTTATAGTAGATTAGAATAACTGAGCACAACAATTTAGAATGGACTAAAGAGTGCATCATATGCAGCAGATAATTATTAATACCATACAAATTGGAATACTGAGACTGTAAACCTCACAAGGGATGTTCAAAGTGTTGTTTGAGAGCATGTATAAAAGGAGAGATGCATACTACAAGACACCACACCAGCCAGTAAAGAATTCTGTAAGTTAACCTATCATACAGTCTACTTGTGCAACTCATTGATGTATCCCATAAGTAGATCTTTTCACAGGACACAAACTGAAGGAAAATCTTCCAGTAATAGATATACTGTGAAGGAAAATCTTCCAGTAACAGATATCATATCTAACCATCCCTTGATTTGATACAGCATCAGGGTCCATTCGAGAAAGCCATATCTGCCAAACTGTTAATTTCTCCTAGTCTACCTCATTGCTAAACACCTCAAAATGATCCAAGCAGGTTTCAAAGAGCACGTTTTTTTTTGTAAATAATGAATTGTCAGCTTAGATAAACGTGTGTGTGAAGAATATAATTTCACAAATTGAGAGTACTAATGACAAATATTATGCTGGGCTTTGATGAATGCCATACATATGGAATTTAATGGCAGTTCTATCAAAATATTGTACCAGATCCAGTGTTTGTATGAATATATGAAATGTGTATATGAGATTGAAACTGTCCTAAGTGCAACACATGGAAGATGCAACACTTCATACTAGTGCACCACACTAATAATCCCATGACAACAACAACTTTGGGTGAATTCTCTGCTGAAAATTTCTTTGGTGATGATGTAATCACCCACAGTTCTGGCTGGAACTGATGAATCCATTCAGACCTTGCCAAACTGTTCAAGGAAAGTAAAAGGCTAGTGTGCCATAGTTGCAAGGCAGTGCAACATGACATTACCTGGCGGGCTAATAAATGGTTATATGACAATTACTGTACAGGCCTACAGTTTCTTTAGTAATAGTTAAAATAAGTCTGCCATTTCCAGACTGTCTTAAGTGACAAAATCCATAGAACAAAAGTAGTATGTTGTTGTTGTTGTCGTTCCCTAGACTGTCTGTCCGAGCAGTCCCGTCTCCCCAAGGAAGGCCACAGCCGAAACTGGGTTTTCCCACAAATCCTTTATAGAGTGTATGTTGTGTTGTTTGCGTGCATGATTGTGTATAATGCAGTCTTCCATTATGTGTTGTATGGTATGGGGTGAAGTGTTACATCCTGGGCAGCTGTTCACAACACGGTCGTCCAGCCTCTTCTGGTAGCTTAGAAGTGCTGGGTGGTGACCGCATCGCAGTCTGGCCAAGTGGACTCTGTCCTTTCGTGGGAGAGAGGATTCAGAAGGGTGGATATCAGGGGGTCTGGCATGCAGCAGTGTGTTGTCTTTCAGTGTGTTAATGGAGCGGTGAGTGATATGATTATGAATATGTTTCCGGAGGCTGGTATTTGGTGGTTGTGGAGGAAGAGAAGAGAGTATCTGTGCGTAATAAAGGTCTTTGGGTGTAGTTTTAATGTTTCTTGGTGTGTGTGGGTGTTCTGCTATGTAGTATAGCGGGTGTGATGTGTTTGTGGTTGCTGCAGCAAGTGTTTGCGTGCCTCTCATGTCGAGGTGGTCCTTGACTTTGAGGACTTTTGTTTCATGGTGTAAATGGTCTGTAGGTGTTGTATTTGTGCAGCCTGTAATTGTTTTTAGGGCTTTGTTTTGTATGATTTGAAGGGTGTTGTGGTGTGTCACACTGAGATTAGGAGCCCATGCAGGACTCGCATAATTCATCACTGAGCGTATGCATTGTTTGTATATTGTTATATTAGTTTCTTTGTTTTGTCCAAATGTTGTTCCAGTGATTGACTTAAGTGCGTTAAGTCTAGGTGTGCATTTGTTTTTTATGTTTGTGAGGTGTTGTTTGAAAGACATTGATGTATCGTATGTTACACCAAGAATTTTTGGTGTGTTTGTGTGTGGTATTAGAGTGTTGTTGATGTAGAGATGAGGTATGTATTTGTGTTCTTTTGTCCAGTTGGTGAGGAGCTACGCCTACCTGGGGGAGTACCACAAAGTAATATGTTGGAGTACGTGGTTTTCTGAAAGTGTTTTAATTGAAGCTGACAAAAATTTAAACATCATCAGGATGCTTTTGACAGGAACAGAATTTTTGAGTGATGTCTTGTACAAAACCTGTACAGAGATGATTATTCATACTTGTACAGAGATGATTATTCACACATGGGGTAATGGAAGACTGTAAATGTCATTACAGTTTATAGAAACTTATATGCTACAGTAATAAATCTGTAAATGATGGAACTGAATAAATAAGTTGATAACATTAGCACATTCACGAAAGTATATATCAGCAATTGAGTTACAAAGGCAATGGGCCATAACTTTTAAGTACGCATATCCTTGACTGCACCAGCGAGCATCCATAGATAATAATATCTGTAGAACATGTCATTTTATTGAAAAAAGTAATTGGGATAGCCTTAATCCCTTTGGTGAGGTGTCTGAATAAAGTAAAACGAAGACCAAATCTGCAGAGTATGATATCCTAGTTATGGGGTTAGTCTGCTGTAACTTGTCAGGAAATATGTCTGTCAAATTTTGAATTATGGAGTGGTACCCTGATTGGGTGGTGCTAAGAGGGAGGGTGGGGGGGTGTGGAGTGTATTCAGGGATGGAATGGGTGGGAATGATTTTATGACTTTTTCTTTTTGGCTACCCCCCTTGTAAGGGGGAAAAAGCCTTGGTATATGTATGTATATGTATGTACCCTGATTGGGCACTATGATGCCTCAGGAGGCACTAAACTGAAGAGAAAATCTTCCCATCCACCCAAAGAAAATGTTTTATTGATTATTGTTTGGCTCCCAGAGCATTACCAACTCGAAGAATAGGGGTGATCTTGTGTATATCCACAGGGTAAAAAAAAAATGATAATGTACACAAATTATAGATAGGGTCTAGAGTTAACAAAAGCCAAACATGTGGTAATTAAAAGTCTGATATAAGGACAAACTGTGAGATGAGCATGTGTAAGATGGCATGAATATCCTGCAGTACAATTAAGTTGGTTTAGCCCAGGTCTGTAATTATATTGTCAGTCACTGAATGGATCATAGCTAAAAGTAGGCAGTGATAATGGACACAACAAAGGTTGACAGCTGTAGCTTAAAAAGAAGTAAATAAGATGTAGAGTAGGCAGAAGATGAACCTATTAACAGGATGGACGTGAACAGGGGGAAGTAACATGGGTGAGCGTTAAAGATCAAGCGTGAAATGAAGGAACTTGATGTTGATAGCAGTTTTTGCTGCATCATCCATTCCATTAATTCAGTTTATGTTTACAGCTGAAAATAATGATTCTCTCTCTCTCTCTCTCTCTCTCTCTCTCTCTCTCTCTCTCTCTCTCTCTCTCTCTCTCTCTCTCTCTCTCTCTCTCTCTCTCTCTCTCTCTCTCTCTCTCTCTCTCTCTCTCTCTCTCTCTCTCTCTCTCTCTCTCTCTCTCTCTATCTCTCTCTCTCTCTCTCTCTCTCTCTCTCTCTCTCTCTCTCTCTCTCTCTCTCTCTCTCTCTCTCTCTCTCTCTCTCTCTCTCTCTCTCTCTCTCTCTTTCTTTCTTTCTTTCTTTGAGGCCATAATTAGGAGTGTGGGGAGAGGGCTTATTTTTTTATATCTTCCGCCCCTCTCTTATCCAGTTTACCCTTGAAGGGTTTCCTGAGGCAAAGTTGGATTTCATGGTGGAAGATAGAATATATACTAAAGTTGTAAAGCTCTGCATAAAGATATATTAGAATGGGCACAATATTTTTTCCCTGTTGATTGTATTAGAGCTTTCTTGAATGGAATTAAGATAGGCAGCTAGAACAAATGCTGAGGTTGTATAATTTAGTGGAATGGTTGATTCAGCCGTGTACCTCACTGTTAGCACTGGAGTAGAGGTAGAAGATGTAGAAAGAAGTGATGAAGAGAATATTTCTCCAAAGGCAACTCTTTGTTGACGGAGATGGATGGGCTGAATGAAAGTGTAAAAGTTTAGTGATATGAGCGAGTATTGTATTTCCTGGAAGTAGTTGATGCCTTGCTGTGGATGTACTGTGTCTTGTGACACTGTTTCTGACCCAGGGCAGTGGACAAGATGCCGGGATGACCCGTCATCCAGGAGGTGCCAAGATGAGTGGGAGGGATGAGGGTAAAGGGGAGTGGAATATGTAGGGGTTGGAATGGGTGGGAGTGGTTTTTATGCCTTTGTTTTTTGGCTACCTCCCATGTAAGGGGGGGAAAAAAGCCTTTGGTATATCTATGTAGTTGATGACAGCTTTCTGGACAAAAATTACAGCAGGTGACCCTACTTTGAGATTGAGATATAGAAGGAAAGGGAATGGTTGGGAGACCCCATTGTTGTCCCCATCAAATCAAGTGCCATGTCATTTGCTTCCCATGATGCTAATAGCAAATCATCGAAATAGGAAAATACTCGAAGTTTTGATGAAAATAAAATAGTCTGAGAAAGCCTGTGATGCATACAAGATTAGTGAGAGGTTTTTATAAATGCAGAGTATGTGGCAAGAGGTTTTGCCAAAAGTTGAGGGAAATGGTGTGCTAATAGCAAAAATTGAAATGATAATGATAAAGAGAATTTAAGTGAAGGGGTCTTGTGAGACTGGTCACTCCAAATTGAATGACATCCAATAGAAAAAATTTAGACCATTAATTTACCAGTAGTACTGAAGATGTCATAAAAGTAGACATAAAAAAAAAGTAAGTGGTTCAACAGGTGACTTTGACCTTTCTATTTGAGAGGCTACTCAAAATCTGAAAAGCGTTAGGTTCCTATTTTTTTTTTTTTTTTTTTTTTTTGGTAACCACAGTGGAAAAGTATTAATGCAGACTTCTCCCTTGCATCAGAAAAGCCAAAATCCAACTAGATTTTTTCAATAGCCAGTATAAAACAGACTAACCACCTGATATAAAGTTAATTTTTCTAGAGATTTTTGTTATGTACATGACTGGAATAAAAACAAAATGCTAAAAAAGATACTGAACAACGAAGCTTGCCACTAAACAAACAAGTTGGGAAGATATTAGAAAAGAATTACCATGAGAGTTGGGTCTGCATCAATCACTTTTTGGTATGTGATCAATGTATGACCAACATTAAAGAATGAAGAGCAGTGACTGATGGAGCATGCACATGATGGATGACAAAAGTGATACAGGTTGAGGTTTTTCCTGTTCTTTATATAGGACAAATGAAAAAAATAAGGGCCTGAAATCTTGTGTGGAACAGTTGGTGAAAAAGTGTATAGGAGAATGAATAAAAAGCCAAGCATTTGAAAGGAATGAGATGAGTGGAATGACAATGCACAATTGCAGGGAAGGTAAAACACATCCATGTTTTACTGTGTAGCTGTTAATTTATAGATGAGCAAGGGTTTCTCTTAGCTTAAAAGATTCCTGGCACCAGCCAGAAATATTTAAAGTGCAGTTATATTTGTCATTGGGTTAAGTGAGAAAATTTATTGAGGGTCGAAAATATCCCGTAACTGAAGGAAACTGGTTGGTAGTGCAGTAATGTAGTTAGATTTGAACCCCTACTTGGGTAACACACCTCACTGGGTCTATAAAAATGGAGAGGGCAAAATTCAGACTGGGAAAGTGGTGGTTAAAGAAGTAAAAGAAATTTGGCCCTACCAAATAAGGGCTATAGACAAATGTGAAGATTATCAGAGGTGATGTCCTAAAGCTGCACCATTGTTTACCAGGATTGTTTTGTGAAAAGAGGGAGGGAGGGGTGGTGAATGGGAGTGTATGTGGGGATGAAATGGATGGGAATGGATTATGTCTTTGACTTTGGCTACTTCCCTTTTTATTTATTTCCTTCCTTCCTTTTGCCTGCAGTTTTCTACTGGTTTTCATGCCAGGAGAGCTGACAATTAGAAGCTGATCTTGTCCTAATTTGTTGTGGATACAAATGACCCTTCATCCACAAGGTGCTGAGATGGGAGGGGCGTTAAATAGGTGTTAATGTATATCAAGTGGATGTGTGCTGTGACATGAATATCCCCTTGTAAGGGGGAGAGTGATTTTCATATTTATACATTTGTTTGTGTTGTCAAGTTGTGCAGATCAATTGAGATGAGATTGGTTGTTAGGAATGTGTCAGAACTAGTTTGCATGGATTTCTTAGCATTATGCATTTTTGTGATGCTAAATATAAATTTTGTACTCCACAGATGAACAAAATTATTGGGTTCACACGAAGTCTACTGCAAGTTGTTATGATGTCAGAAGTGGATATGCCAGTGCGTCAAGCAGGAGTTATATACCTGAAGAATATGGTTGCCCATCACTGGAAAGATGCTGAATATGAGGCTGGTGAACCCATCCCCTTCCACATCCATGAACAAGACCGAGCCATGATAAGAGATGCAATAGTTGATGCTGTTGTTCATGCACCAGATCTTGTCCGGTGAGTGTTGATTATATATATTAGTTCTGTTCTTGAGCAGGAAATTGATAACTGGTTGTAAATGGTCTTGCTCTCTGTTTGGACGTTAGGTTGACTTTTATTTTATTTATTTATTTATTTTTTCTTCTGTACTTATAGTGGTGGTAAGTATTTGAGTGGCAGTAACTAGCACTTCTGTCCTTTAGGACAGTATTACACCAAAGAGGTTGGGGTCACAAAATTATAGAGGAGAGATTTAAGGAGGGTAATAAATGTGTAGAAGATAAAATTATCAGTATTATTTTCCTTGTATATAATCGATTATACCTAGACTTCTACTGAGTAGTTTTTATGGGATATTCCAGAATGAGGAATTTTGTGGCATGTATATTTTGTTTGCGAGATTGTCTTTAATCTGCATTGTTGCATTGCCTCTGACCTGAGTAATGTGGAAGGGGATAGGAATGACCCATCATCCATGAGGAACTAAGATAAGGAGAACTGTGTTTTTGGATGGGTGTGGTATGTATGCAGAATGGGTGTATTTTTCAACTGCCATTCCCTTTATGAGGGGGAGGAGGAGGAAGCAGTGAGAGTACACCAGTTTTGTCTGCTGGGCCCTGCTGCGGTGCTATTTTGCTGCATTGCTTCTGACTCAGGCATTATACAGGGGGGGGAGGATAAATCTTTATCCACAATGACACAATGAAGTTTTTAAAAGGGAAACAAATGGGTGTGGTATGGGTAGAGTTTGGTATGCCTTGGCTGGCTAACCTCCATTAAAATGGGGAAGAAGCCTTTTGATATAAGTATAAATCTTTTTCATAAATTCTTGGAATAATGTTTTAACTTTTATCACACATTGGTGTTTCAGAGTTCAGCTTGCTGTATGCACCTACCAAATGGTAAAACATGATTTCCCAGGGCGTTGGACTACCATAGTGGACAAGATCAGCATCTACCTTCAAAATCCCGATACCAGTTTATGGATGGGTGCTCTCCTATGTCTCTACCAGCTTGTCAAAAATTTTGAGTAAGTCATGGATGTTAGTTTTTAGTAGTAGTAGTAGTAACAGTAATAGGGGAATGTCTTTCTCATGAGGGGATGTAGAGGTTGGGTTGCAGATTAAACTTCAATATGACTCAGATTTTCGCTTGCAGCATCAGATGCCTAATGTATGATGCATCACACTACGTGCGTCATATAGTCATTACTGTATTGTTCTCTTTCACTGAGTAATGATAAACACAGGCAACATGATCAAACCAGTTCACAGAATTTGGGGGCTACTCAGCTACAACTACAAAATAAATATAATCAAGACACTGACGCCAGCATTCTCATGCCTTGTGATGCCAGCATAGGCGTCATTGTATAGAAGAAGTTGAGTAAAGTGGCCTTGCTGCATTGCTTCTGACCCAGGGCAGTGGGCAGGAGAAAGGGATGACCCTTCATCCATGAGAAGCTAAAATGAGAGGGAGGGAAGAGTGGTGGATGGGAGTGAGTACATGCATCTTGATATGCTTACATCTTTCATAAAGGGGCTGTTGGTATATAGCTAGATAGATAGTAGTAATAGTTTTACTTTTGTAGTGTGTTGCTCAAGGGTGACTGCACCATCACAGTTAACAGATTGATACAACACCATCTGAGCTGTTATTTGTGTAATGGAGAAGAATAAATACTGTAACAGTGGAGATATAAATATGACAAATTGATTGTTGGACACTGTTGTGGTGTTCTGTTATTCTGCATTGGTTGTTGACCTCAGCATTGGGATGGATGAGACAGTGTAGATGTAGTTATTAATCTATATGACAATTATACCCATCCTTGACTATGAGGTACATTTTTGATCTCCCTCCCTATAGAATAGATATTAATTCACTAGAATCTGTAATGAGGAAAATGACCCACAGCTTTCACCACAGAGTGGTGGATGTATGGAGCAAACTAGCAAACTAGACAAAACAATAGTGTGCAAAATCCATAACGAATTTAAGAGCAAATTAGACATCAAGATACAGAGATGGGGCACCATAAACGTGGCTCCCCTGCCATAAGATACAACTAGGTAGATACAGAATATACACACTCCATTTTACTGACCCTGCTATATAAATTGAAACGAGGGTGCAATTACCCACCAACAGCATCCATGCCAACGAGCAGTGTTGACCTGTCAGTCTAAATCCCCAAAGGGAATTAGATTAGTAGAGTCAAATTTCTTGGTTCCAATAACACAATAGAAAGAATTTGCACCAACAGACAACCTGACCTGACCCACACTGAGGTCCTGGACACCCGGTCATCAACACTGGTAGTTGTACAAGGGAAAGATTGCTATCAACTACAACAACCTGCACGCTACACACTTATGACTAGCTCTAAGATAGTCACAAACTGTATATTGTCAGTGTACTTATGTATCCCTGGTAAACTGTTTATTATCGTTATCTCACACACACATAGAGTATGTGAGTTCAAATCTAAATATTATAATTGGAAATCAAAGATATAGAGTAGGAATGTACATGAATTGAGTCTACATACATTACAAAATTAGAGAAAAGGAAAAAGGACCCAATGAGCATTGCTCTTTTCCTGTATATGTGAGGTAAACAATAAGGTAATAAAACACACACAGTTAAAGTCGAAAACAGCAATATGAAAAGTAGAAGGTTTATAGTTGTTTATGTGCCACCAAAAACTAAGACCTGGACTGAAAGTGAACATTCAAAATTACTAGAAGACACACAGAACGAGTTAACCGAGACACTGAAATATGGAGAAAATATAGTAATTATAGGTGACTTTAACGAAAAGGAAATAAATTGAGAAGAATTGACAATGGGAGGTGGAGATGAACTCTGGGGAAATGTCCTACTGGATACGACTATAGATTACACATTGACGCAATGGGTTAAAGAAAATACTAGATTTAGACAAAATGAAGAACCATCAAGACTAGATTTGATATTCACCTCTGAACCAGAAATAGTGGAAGAAATCAATTATAAAACCAATTGGGAAGTGACCACATACTAATAGAGATCGAACTTAAAGAACAAAATGTGGTAAGAAGGAACGAGAAACATAGAGAAGGAAGATTGATGTCCAACAAAACTGATTTTGTAAAACTTAGAGAAAAAAATCAAAATGCCTGTTGGGAAAAAAATTGCAAATGATGAAACAAAGACAGAAGAGAAATGGAACATTTTCAAAGAAATATATAAAGAGGGAGCAGACAAATATGTGCCTAAGCAGAAACAGAAAAGGGAGTACATAAAGTGCTGGTATAATAAAAAGTGTAGCGATGCTAAAGATAGAAGAGACAAAGCTTGGAAAAGAGACTAAAAAGATTAAATGGCAAACATACATTAAACTGAGAAATGAATACATAGACATACGAAGAGAGGAAAAAAGAAACTATGAAAAAGATATAATAGCAAAATGCAAGGATCAACCTAAACTATTCTACAGATGTAAACGCCAAACTAAAAGACAAACACGAAATAAGAAAATTGCATGAATGAAATGAAAAATTCACAGAAGATGTAGAAATGGCTGAAGTAATAACCAGACACTAAGTCTGTTTTTACAATTGAAAACTCACAATTGTGGGATGATAGTCACCAGGAAGGATCCCCCAAAATGGAAAAAATAATGGTGACAGAGAAAGAAATAAGGGATCAAATAAAGGAACTCGATGTCAGAAAGTCACATGGGCCAGACGGAATAGCGAACTGGATATTAAATGAATGCATAGACAAACTCAGACAAAATACACAAAGATAATTTACTTCTCACTCAAAGAAGGAAAAGTACCACAAGACTGGAAGAATGCTTATATTGTACCAATATATAAGGGAGGAAATAAAGAAGATCCAACAAATTATAGACCATCCCTTTAACCCCTTCCATACGGTGCCGCACACGTAGGCGTCATGGACTTAGATCTCGGTGGCAGCATCCAATGCCAGCCGTACGACGTGTCGTAATAATACTCGCATCATAAAATATAGTCACCGCTTATATCGATCGTTCTCTCTTCACCCGTGAATTTTGATAACCATAGAAAATGCGATTACAAAAGAATTAGAAAGAATGTCATTATGGAGGGGCGACTACAATAAATATAATCAAGACGCCGATATGGCAGCCTCGCGAATACACTCGCTCCCCATGACGCCTACGTGTGCGGCACCGTATGGAAGGGGTTAAAGCACAATTGCAAAAATATGCAAAAGAGTTATTAAAAACAAATGGACTAAACACTTGGAAAAGAACAAAATATAAACCTAACCAATTTGGAGATGGCTAGGGAGGTTGTGCCTTCCTGGACCAACAAAAGGCTTTTGACAAAGTGCCACACAAAAACTACTAAGAAAAATTGAACTAATAGGTGGAATACAAGGAAAATTATTGGAATGGATGGAAGGCTTCTTGAAAGGAAGAAAAATGAGTGATACTTACAGAAAATAACTCAAAATGGGTAGACATGATAAGTGGAGTACCCCAAGGCTCTGTGTTGGCTCTGATAATGTTTGCTATTTGTATATATGACATGAATGAAGGAATTAGATGCTATATAAACTTCTTTGCAGATGATGCAAAACTATTGAAGAGTAATGAAGAAGACTGTAAATCCTTTCAGGGAGATCTGGACAAAGTGGAATTTGAGTAAAAAGAACGAAGTGAACTTTAACATTAAAAAATGTAGTATAATGGAATCTGGAGAGAGCAAAAATAGAATATCCAGTAAATACAAAATTGGAACAAAAGTTATTAAAGTAAATTCAGAAAGAGATCTAGGAGTGATCATTTCAAATGACATGACACCAGACAAACATGTAAACAAAGTAGTTGGAGAAACCTACAACTTAATAAGATCAATGGAAGTGGGCTTTGACTACATGGAAGAGGAAATGGTAAAGAAAATCCTAGTTGCACTGATAAGACCAAAAGTAGAGTATGCAACGTCACTATGGACACCCAGTACAAAAAAAAAGCATAAAGAAACTAGAAAGAATTCAAAGAGTACCAACAAAGATGGCACCAACACTCAGCATGTTGACATATGAACAAAGATTGGACAAACTAAACTTATTAACTCTGGAGCAGAGAAGAGAGGCGATTTGATATCCATATATAGAATTATGAAAGAGATGGAAATCCTTGACAGGGATGATCTACTTAATAGGACTGAAGAAATACAAGGGGACACAAAAAGAAACTTAAGAATGACAGTTACAGAAGAGATCTGAAAAAGAATAGCTTTCCACATAGTGATAGATACATGGAATAAATTGAAAGAGAAATCAGTGAGTGCTAAAATTATACATGACTTGAAGAAAGAACTGGATGCGGAAAGATACAACTGCGGGTCCCTACGAGTATAGCTCTTCTCCCACAAAATACAACTAGGTAAATACACACACACATATAGTACACACTTTTAACTTAAGATCAATGAAAGTAGCCTTTGACTACATGGATGAAGAGATTGTAAAGAAAATACTAGTTATGCTGATTAGACCAAAATTAGAGTACACTGCAACACTGTGGACAACTGTTAAAAAAACAAAACAAAGAAACTATAAAGAACTCAAAGAGCAACGACAAAGATGGCATCAACACTCCAGTTTGACATACGAACAAAGATTGGATAAACTAAATCTACCAACCCTGGAACAGAGAATAGGTGATTTGCTAATCATCTACAGAATTATGAAAGGGATAGAAATTCTTGATAGTGATGACTTACTAAAGTGGGACAGAAGAAAAACAAGAGGACACAAGGAGAAACTTAAGAAGGACAGTTACAGAAGAAATCTGTAATAGCTTCCCACACTGTGATAGATTTCTGGAATAAACTGAATGAGGAAACAGTGAGTGCTAAAACTATACATGACTAAGAACAAATTGGATGCAGAAAGATGCAAAAGCAGGTCACTATGAGCATAGCTCTCTTCCTGTAAAATACAACTAGGTAAATACACACACACACACACACACACATACACACACACTCACAGACACACACACTCACAGACACACACACTCACAGACACACACACTCACAGACACACACACTCACAGACACACACACTCAGACACACACACTCACAGACACACACACTCACAGACACACACACTCACAGACACACACACTCACAGACACACACACTCACAGACACACACACTCACAGACACACACACTCACAGACACACACACTCACAGACACACACACTCACAGACACACACACTCACAGACACACACACTCACAGACACACACACTCACAGACACACACACACACACACACACACACACACACACACACACACACACACACACACACACACACACACTACTTGAGCTCAATTTGGGAAAAAATGAGAAACATAAAAGGAAGACTAATGTATAACACACACACTCACAGACACACACACACTCACAGACACACACACTCACAGACACACACACACTCACAGACACACACACACTCACAGACACACACACACTCACAGACACACACACTCACAGACACACACACACTCACAGACACACACACACTCACACAGACACACACACACTCACACAGACACACACACACACACACACACACACACACACACACACACACACACACACACACACACACACACACACACACACACACACACACACACACACTACTTGAGCTCAATTTGGGAAAAAATGAGAAACACACAAAAGGAAGACTAATGTATAACACAAAATGGAATTTGGGAAACTTTGAAAATTCTTTCAAAAAGCAAATTGGGAGAACCTCTAATGAAGAAATGCAGGTGGAAGAGAAATGGATGATTTGATAAGAAATCTATAATCAGGGAGTGGATAAATATATACCAAAACAAAAACAGGAAAAGGTATACATGTACTGGTTCAACAAAAAATATAGTGAGGCAAAAGATAGGGACAAAGCTTGGAAAAGATGAAAAAAACAAAAAAAACAAAAACCAGGTAAGTGGTACATATATATCAAACTAAGAAATGAATATGTAAAAATATGGAGGAAACAAAAAAACTGAAGAAGACATAATAGACAAATGTAAAGATAACCTAAATTATTTTACATATATAAATGATAAATGAAGAAATAAACAGGAAATATAGGGAAACTACGTCAAGGGAATATGAACTATATAGAAGATTTAGAAATGGCTGAAATTATGAACAAACATTTCATATCTGTATTCACAAAAGAAAATTTACAATTGGGATGAAAGAAGGGGAGAAAGATTCCCCCCAATGACAGATAATTGTGGTACAGAAATAATAAGGGACCAAATAATGAACCTTGATGTCAGAAAATCTCACAGCCCAGATGGAATTGCAAACTAGATACTTAAAGAATGTATAGATGAACTAACAGACAAAATATACAAGATTGCTCACTCAAAGAAGGAAAAGTACTGGAAAAATAGGTCAGTATATAAAGCGGGAGACAAGGGGGACCCAACAAACTATAGACCGGTTTCCCTAAGTACAATAGCTAAAATTTGTGAAAAAGTCGTCACAGAGCAGATGGACTAAACATCTGGAGGAGAACAATATACTAAATCCAAAACAATTTGGTTTTCGACAGTGAAGATTATGTGCCACAAACTTGATTTGTTTTCATTCAAAGTATTAGATATATTGCAAGAAAGGGATGGATGGGCAGACTGTGCTTTCCTGGACATACAAAAACTATTAGGAAAACTCAAAACAACAGGTGTACAAGGAAAATTACTGAAATGGATAAAGAATTTCTTGCATGGGAGAAAAATGAGTGGTGCTCAGAGATAAAAACTACCTGGGAAGAAATGATAAGAGGAGTCCCACAGTGCTCAGTATTGGCTCCAATAATGTTTGCTACATATGTAAATGACACGGATGAGGGTGTAGAATCTCATACAATAACTTCTTCGCAGATAACAAAACTACTACAGAAAGTACAAAAAAAGACAGTGAATCACTACAGAGAGACCTGGACAAGGTCTGGGAATGGAGTCAAACATGGGAAGTGAACTTAAAATTAAGAAATGTATAATGGAATTTGGAAAAAGTAAAAAAAAAAAAAAAAAAAAAAGAATATCAGGACAACATAAAATTGGTGCAAAGGAAGTTAGATGGAATTTGGAAAAAGTAAAAAGAGTATCAGGACAACATAAAATTGGTGCAAAGGAAGTAAAGGACGTTGGAACCGAAAAGGACCTAGGAGTAACTATTGCCAGAGATATGTCCCCAGACAAGCATATAAACAAATTAGTTTGAGAAGCCTACAGTTTACTGAGATCAATAAAGGTAGCTTTTAATTACCAGGATGAAATGGTAAAGAAAATACTAATCACACTGATAAGACCTAGATTGGAGTACACTGCGACACTCTGGACACCCAGTACAAAAAAGAATAAAAGGAAAATAGAAAGAATCCAAAGAGCAATGAGAAAAATAGCCCCAACACTTTCAAAATTGACATACGAGCAAAGATTGTCTAAACTGGAACTACCAACCCTGGAATAAAGAATCGTGAAAGGCATGGAAGTCCTTGACAGAGAAGACTTATTAAAGTGGGGTAAAAGAAAAACAAGGGGACATGAAAAACTCAAAAAGGATAGTTGTAGAAGAGATCTGGAAAGTTTTCCACAGAGTGGTGGATATTTGGAACAAGTTGGATGTAACAATAGTATGCAACTTCCATACAAGAATTTAAGAACAAACTAGATATTGTGAGATACAAAGATGGGTCACTACGAACATAGCTCCCCTTCCCATATAATACAACTAGGTAAATACACACGCACACTTTCTCTGTCGTAAAGGAAGAGAGGCATTTTCCTCATTCTCGTTCACCAGATGTGGTTGACAAACCACAGAAAATGTGATCAAACCCATTCATATTAAACTCTCTATGTAAAAATGTAAATAGTTCATAAAATGAGGCTTGGGCATGATCAAGTGTCCATATGATCATTTATATCTTTCCCTCTGTATGAAAAAAAAAAAAAAAACATACATACATACATCCCTGATCTGGTATCACTAACTCACACCACGGCACTAGCTGCCAAATGTACAACAATCCAACACTCGTGACTCACAATGCCCATGTAGGTGTCATAGCACCGAAGTGGTTGAAAAGGGGATATGGCTTCTTGGGATATGTTAGATGGGTGTTGAAGTGGTAAAGGGTGGGTGATGCCTTGGCAAGGGCACCCAGTTTATAAGGAAGAAAGAACCATGATGTATTTATGAATGTGTGATTTTTTGGTGATGAAACTAAGTGTCCTTGTATTTAATTTCAGATATAAGAAAAAAGAAGACAGAAATCCCTTGCACGAGGCCATGAGTATGCTTCTGCCCATGTGTTATGAGAGGCTAGTTCATCTCTTACCAGACCCATCAGAGCATTCTACACTCTTGCAAAAACTTATACTCAAAATATTCTATGCTCTAACCCAGGTATTTTATAGTCATATAAACTGTTATATACATATATGTTTATTGCAGTTTTCCATCAGGTATGATAGTTATTACAAGCTAGTTATTCAGATGTGGATTGAGTGAATAGTTATTACAAGCTAGTTATTCAGATGTGGATTGAGTGAATTTGTGGGAAAACGATGGGGGTGGATAGACAGGGTGAAAGTCACACTGGATGCAAGAGGAATGTCTATCAAGCTAGGAAAAGAGGCCAAAAATAAATGGATGAGTAAATGAACCCTGACTGTTGGGCTCTTCTTCAAGAAGTGCTTTGGCTTGCTGCATTGCCTTTACAAAAAAAAAAAAAAATAATAATAATAATAATATTTTGATGTGTTGGATGGCTATAACATGTGGTCATCTTTGACTTTGCCATCACCTTGTAAAGATTAAAGGACCTTAAGCATGTGTTTGTATGAGTTAGTGCTGGCCTATCTGCAGTGCCACCAGCAGCCAGAAGTAGCAATACTACAACAGATGATTCTTCACTATTCAGAACAGGTGGTGCAGGATTTCTCGAGATCTAAAACACCCCAGATGGTATAAATGTTTGATATTTGAAAGTATTCCCTAGATTCGGGGTTTTCTGAAATTGGGAGATAGTTGCAATGAACTTGAAAGTTTTAAATGAAGTAAAGTAAAGTAAAGGTGCAGGGGTGGCCCTTCATCCGCAAGAAACCTAGAGATTTGTAAAAGGGAAATGAATGAGTGTGGGATAGCTGGAGTGTGAGTGCATGCCGTAGCAGGCTACCTCCCTTGCAAGGGAGAAGAACCCATTTGGTCAGTAGATGAAAAAAAAAAAAAAATCGATATCTAGAATAACATAATGTTCATACTTATTGGTCAGCTCTAGTTCAGGGTTGAGAAGTAAGGACTACCACAAATGCTTTCTGACCATTTTTTCTTGGGTTTAGGCATGTTGGTGCCGTACCATGCACTTCACAATTAAGCATCAGCAGCACTGCTGAATTTACACACACATTTGTTTTGATTGTTGAAAGTTGATAATTTTTTATTAGTGGGTTGAGGTAGATGTGGGACTTTGCTAGGGATATGTTATGTCATCTTGGCTGTTCAATTTGTACATGAATGGGATGGTGCAAGAGGTAAATGTAAGGGTAAGGTTGGGGATTGGAAATGGTTAAAGGAAATGGAGAAAAGTGAAACATTAGCCAGCTGTTGTTTGCTGATGACACGCTTGCGGTAGGATCAGAGGAGGTTATGAGGAAGTTAGTGACAGTTTGTGAAGGTGTGCAAAAGAAGGAAATTGAAGATAAATGTGAGTAGAAGTAAGATAATGAGATGTACAATGAGAGAAATGGAAGCAGACTGGAAGTGAGTATTAAGGGAGAGAGACTGGAGGAAATGGATAGTTTTATATATTTGGGTGTGAATGTGGTGGGAAAGGGAGTTGGGGTGGAGGTAGAATGTAGAGAAAAGCAAATAAATGCTTTGAGGGATTAAAAAGTGTAATGAGAAATGGACATGTGGGAATGAATGCTAAGAGGAGAATGTATGAAGGAGTGATTGTGTCGAAAGCACTGTATGGGTCAGAAACATGGAACATAAGAGAGGAGGAGTTTGAATGTGTTCGAGATGAAATGGCTGAGAAGAGTGGTAGTGGTAAGTAGGCTGGATAGAATGAGAATGAGATGAGGAGGACAGCAGATGGGGAAAGGGAGTTGGGAGATAAGGTTGATAGAAGAGTATTGGGATGGTTTGGATACATGGAAAGAATAGTAAAAGGTTTGTGGAAGGAGTGAACATGAGGGGCCAACCAAGGATGAGATGAATGGATGTGGTAAAAGGGGCATTGGGAAAGGGGAATGTCTGTTGAGGAAGGAGGGAGCAAGACAGAAGATAGGGGTGAGTGGAGAATGGTTGTGTATGGATGATGATGTGTCGCATGGAAGGGAGTGGGTAGGGGGAGGGAGTATGTTTGAATGATATTTTGATGCAGCCCAAATAGATTTCTCCCAGTCTTCTTTTTTTCTGCACGAGGGGATGGAGAAGTGGGGGGTGCCAATTAAATGGAGTGGCCTTGCTGTGGATGTGCTATGTCTTGCTATATTGCTTGTAACCCAGGGATGACCCATCATCCAGGAGCCAAGATAAGAGGGAGGGAAAGGGGGTGAATGGGAGTAGATTTTATATATATATATCCCTTCCTTCCTTCCCTCCTAAGGGGGAAAAAGCTAATAGTATATGTATGGATGTAGTAACTGAGGATATACTGTCCAATTTCTTCTTAAACAATACCTTAAAATGTAGATCTGTATAACCATGTGGTTCGTGAAAGTTGAAGCTTCACATCGACATGTGGTGTGTGTCACTGTAGGAAACGTTTTGTGGACTGCATGACTTCAAGCTATTTACGTGAACCAAGAATAACCTAGGATCATAGTACCATATGTGTATTCCATATGTGGCCTCCTACCCCTAGAACATAAACACTTAACCACTTCAGTACGACTCAAATTCTCGCACGCAGCATCAGCTACCATACGATGAATCACACTACTTGCATTATAAAATATAAAGTCACTGCTGTATTACTCATTCTCTTTTACTCTGAGTAATAATAAACACAGAAAATGTACTCAAACCAGTTCACAGAATTGGGGGATAACTCATGTACAACTACAAAAATATATATAATCAAGATGCCAATGCTGGCATTCTCGTGTACCGACTTGCACCTCGTGACACCTAAGTGGGCGTTATTATACCAGTGGTTAACCCATACATTGCAGGGTGAATATTGTATAATACTCCCCAGCGTTGGAGCTTTTTCTTTCTTAACTCAAAATTATGTAAAACCAACAAATCTTGCTTATTTTGATTCTACTTAGCCCAGAAGTGAAGCTGGGTCGATTTTGTCGAAACATGTGTGCGAAAGTTTGGTAGAAAATCAGTGTACTCTCTTTTGCTCCTCACACGGGTTGAATGAGGTATTTTTTGGGGAAATTTTGTTAGAATTTCAGAGTGAAGGAATTTGACATTTATGATTTTCAAGTCGATGTACAGTCGCCCATAATAGTCTGACACGGAAAATGTATTTTTAAATAGTGTTTGTGGATTTTTTGGCAAATATTTATCACTGTGATGAATTGATTTTTTATTATTTCATGGGGAATAGGTGATTGTGGCGTTTCTTATTGTTTTGCTAAATATTTTAGTAAGTATCCATCACACCATTATTGCCTGGCCACATTTTGTATTATACATTTGTTACAAAAATTGGCAGTGCAAAATTGCCAGTTCTGTGTATCTGAATATGTACTAAATAGCACCGGCCTAACTGTTGAAGTACAAATTCACCTCCTCATACTTCATTTTGTATATTAGAATCGCCAAAATTACATCCTAAAAGCCGATTGTATACCCCAAGTTATCCCCGAAAAAGTGCTGCCAGGGTTGCCAGTTTTGTCAATAAATAAATTTTGGGTACCTTTTAAAGCCAATGGACAGGGCTACTTGGTCATTACCACAGATTTGACCCTCGACATAATGCCTATTTTTGGTGAATTTTTTAAATTGTGGCACACGATGTATGCCGCTGACGCTCAATCCATAAAACAATTGCGGCATGTGACGTATGTCGCTGACGCTGTAGGGGTTAAAAGTAAGGAAGAGTACTGGAAAAATGGTGAGCAAATGAAATTATGTTGCTTAAAGGTTCATTTTGCATACTGATAAATTTATATTAATTGCAGTACCACATGCCTCTGGATCTGTTGGATCGAGAACACTTCACACAGTGGATGGAGGCAGTGAGGCAAATTGGAGACCGGCCAGTACCTGAACAAACCCTACAGGTGGATGAAGATGAGAGACCAGCATTACCATGGTGGAAGGTTAAGAAATGGGCTTTACATATATTAGCAAGAATATTTGAAAGGTAATATATTTGAAGGTTGAGATTTTAGTTGTTGTATGTGTGTGCATATCCTTTGTTTATGCAATAATAGCATTGGGTGGTGCACACAAAAATGAACAGTTGAACAGATATGATACTTGTGTTCATCTGTAACTGTACAAAACATACATATATAACTATACAAAGCACCATTGAAATTGTAAAATAAGCTTAAAAATTCCAAACTGTATGACACCAAATTCCCCTAGACATCAACCCAATGAGGAAGTCTCTCCCAAGACGAGTAAGAACCACCTTCTAACCAAACGAACACTAAAATAGGGTTGCAGATTTGAATTACCCCCAAATACAACCACTATATAGAACACCTCAGCTTATCCCACTTGTATTCATCCATTGATATTTCTGGGAGAGAACATTGGAATGTCTGTTATGTATTAGTCTGGGACCGTTATGTGTAGTAGGAAAGGAATGATTGCCAGTTGTTAGCTCTCCTTATGTGAAGAGTTGGAGGAATTACAGTCGAAGTTGGTACAGCAAATTCTTGGTCCAGTCTAGATAATTTTGACAGATTTTTGGATGGGCAGATGAGAGAGAGGTCTCCTTGGTAGGACCATCACTTGCAGGTACTCATGTTAGACCCAGATTTTCAGAAAGGTGTAACAATACTATTGATCATATAGCCATTTCAAGAAATACTGTTCCAATTGTCAGTGGTGTATTGACCAGTTCCATGTCTATAACCAAATTTGAGATTGTCCAAAATATTGGGTGGAGCAAAATACTGGGTGTGTTTTATTACTCACACAATGCTCGCGACTTCAAAGTTCTGTTGCATGCCAGATACTTTTGTTGTTGGGTTTTAGTGATGGAATCTCGTAATCTTTTAATTAAAATTTATTTTTTTCTTCAGATACGGCTGTCCCAAAACTGTGTCCAAAGAGTACAAGCCATTTGCGGAATGGTATGTAAAAACTTTCTCGGAAGGAGTCCTTCAAGTTTTGCTCAAGATATTAGATCAATTTAGAAGCAAGGTTTACGTATCTCCAAGAGTCTTGCAACAGACCCTTCACTATCTTGAACAAGGGTGAGTACATTGTAATCAAGGGGTGGTGAATGGGAGTGGAGTACATAGGGATGAAATGAGTGCGAGTGGATTTGTGCCTTTGACTTTGGCTATCTCCTTTGTAAGGGGGGGGGGGAAACCCTTGGTATATGTATGTATGTATATATGTTTACCTGTGCCTTGACTGGGATAACCCTTCACCCATGAGGAGATGAGAAGAGAGGGTGAGGAGGTGAGAGGGAAACAAATAAATGGTGGGTGGGAGTGTGTGTGTTCCCTGGCTGGCTACCTCCCTTATAAGGGGAAAATGCCCTTGTTATATAAATGCACTGGGGTCATGCAGTTCAGTGGCCCATGTTTCGGCAACTTACGAATTCAACCCCATCAAATTCCTACCCCTAAACCTTAACTCAACACCTAAACTCGCAAATTTGACATTCAAATTGCATGAAAAAGCTCAAATTTCTTTGTATAGATGTAGATTATGTGTATTTCAGCACAATGATAATCTCCCTAACTTTGGCAACTTCTGAGACCCTAGTGATTTAGTTATTTATATACCAAAGCACTTTTTAACCCTTATAAAGAATTTGGCTAGCCAAGACAAGTTGTATCTACATTTTAATGAGAGGGAATATTTAGCAGTAAATTGACATAAAAGTACATTAGTATTCCAAAGGCTTTTCCCCCCCTCCCATACAAGGGAGGTAGCCAGAAAACAAAGGCTTAAAATCCAGTGCCACCCATCCCATTCCCACATACTCTACTCCCATTCACCCCCCTCCTTCCCTCCCTCTTATCTTGGCTTTGGCTGACTGGGTACCTCCCATATAAGGGTTTGTAGGTGAGAGGGATGGGGCTAGGGTGGACATATACTTAAGACATGGCTACCCCCTTATAAGATGGAAGGACCTTTTGGTAAATGTATGTACATATATACAATGGCCACCTCCCATATAAAGTGGAAAGGGCCTTTTTGTATATGTATTTGAACTATTTTTTAATGGCTTGTTTCCTTTCCTGACAGAGTTAGTCAAGCTATTGTGTGGAAACTACTGAAGCCACACATGTTGGCCATTATCCAAGACGTCCTCTTTCCCCTCATGTGTTACTCCGACGCAGATCAGGAACTCTGGAACACGGATCCATACGAATATGTTAGGGTTAAATTTGGTAAGTTTTGATTGCACAGTGGAAAGCCTAAAAGTGCTTATGGGTTCAGAACATTTCATACTTTCACACCTTGTACATGGTGTGTGTCACGGTAGGAGACGTTTTGTTAACTACGTGATTTCAGAGTTGGATTCTGGACCCAGAACAATCTCAGGATCATAGTACCACTTGAGTAGTATTCACTCCTGTGGCCTCCTACCCCTGGAACAGTACACATAACCCCCAACTTTCATGGGTTTAACATTTCTTCTAATGATGATGATGGAGGAGGAGGAAGAGGAATAGGGTTAGTAGGGGTTGTGTTTAATGACTTAGGTTGTTGTTGTTGTCATTCCCTAGACTGTCTGTCCGAGCAGTCCCGTCTCTCCAAGGAATGCCACAGCCGAAACTGGGTTTTCCCACAAATCCTTTATAGAGTGTATGTTGTGCTGTTTGCGTGCATGATTGTGTATAATGCAGTCTTCCATTGTGTGTTGTATGGTATGGAGTGAAGTGTTGTTTAGAGGGGTTGGAATTTATTTAGGTGCCTTCCAATGGGTTGGGTGGGCTGTGAAATAATTCTCATCAAACCCACATGAATGTCGGGCTAAGTGTATCACAATTTCCAGCAGATGTTGGTCAGCACCTGTGCTGTGTAATCGGTTTACTTCAGTAATTTCAGTTAAATTGTAGTCATGGTTAATGAATGCAAACTCATTATGTTGTTCTGTCAAAATGTCTTAATTGTCACTGTTGTAGCTTAAAGGGAATAGATGGGCTACCTTCCCTGTGATAGGAAGAAACCTTTTCGTATGTAGATAGATACAATAGTCTTTTCAAGCATTTTGTATTAACCTATCTCCCACAGTTTAGGCATGATTTGACTATTACCCCTAAAAGGGGATAAGCCATTAATCCATTGGTGTGCTCATAGCTCGTTATTTTTTGCCGTCCATCTTCAGATATCTATGAGGATTTAGTGTCACCAGTAACAGCAGCTCAAGGTCTTCTCCTGTCGGTGGTGAAAAAGAGGAAAGAAATGTTGCAGAAGACGATGACCTTCCTAATGCAAGTTCTAACCACACCGAATGTAGATCCTCGGCATAAGGATGGTGTCATGCACATGGTGAGTTTATGTTGAAATTAATGATTATCTAAGGCAGCGTTTCTTAACCTTTTTCGACCTCGGCACCCCATTTGGTCAGGCCTAAACAGTCCAGCACCTCCTACCATTGGCTAACACCTGGTTACTATAAAGATAAAGTAAAGACATATGTGACCTTCCCCAGCATCCCCTGAAATTGATTTCAGCACCCCAGGTTAAGAAACGCTGGTCTAAGGAGACTGTTAAGGTGGGTAGGGCACTTCGAGATAATGAATAAGGAATAATGAGTGAAGAGTATCGAAAAAACTATGAAAGATTGGAAGAATGGAACTAAATATTGGCCTTAAACCTGACATTTCTCAAGTGTTACAAGAATAAGAAGAAAACCATATAACAAACTAATTTAGAAAAAAAAAAAGAATCTTGATCATCATCAATTAATACAGCAAAGGTTCTTTATTGTAACATAAGGAGATTGTGCAAGTCAAAACAACACACCCACATATCATACTTTAAAACTGTTTTAGCATTCCTCTCCCTCAGCACTAAGGGATGCTAAAGGAGTTTTAATATATAGTGTGCGGATGCTTGACTGACCCTCAACCCCAATAAGGGGGAAAGTTCTAGGGATGGACACGTTAAAGGGAAGCTGGATGCAAGAGGGACTGTAGAGTAGGGTAGAGAGAGTGCAAAAGATAGGAATAAAGGATGAAAAATTACAAGTTATGGTAATTGTGGCTCAATAAATACAAGAATGTCCGAGAACTTGGTTGAGTTCTCAGACAATAGGTCTGAAGTTGTAATGAATTCTTGATGGCTTTGTGAGAACTGTAAAAATCCTATGCCGAGGTTTCTTGAGAGAAGCGGCTGGTACCAGTGCTGAAGGTGATCTGACGTTCAGTTGACGAAACGCAGTCTTGTTAGGCAGGGACTCTTACGAGTTCATAAGGCTTCGAAGCCACTGGACAACTTATACTTTAAGCAAATTCTCAAAGTTCCCGATTTATTAACCAAAATTACATCATAGGTTTAATAAATAAAGAGGGAGGGGAGTTTAATAGTATCTTAATTAAAGTTACGATAGTGTGGTTCAGAGTTTCAGGAAAGGTTCCTGAATCGAAATTAAACAAGCCTTGCGGGAAATCGCCGTAACTTAAGGTAAACAATGCAATTCCCTAACAATAATTACCACAAAGTAGATGCAAGTGGATGAAAGCATGATGGTACCCAAAGAAATGGTCTATTTTGTAAATTGCATTAACTGGATAAAAACAGTTGCCTAATGTTGAATTAGTCGAGGCAAACCAGTTCAGACTGTAGAACCCTGTTGGTGAGACTGTCTTCTTGCATTGCATTTGAGGCACTGTCCTGCTGCATCACTGATGTGAGCATTGTGGTTGGAGACAGGGATGAGCCTTCATTGACAAGGATCCTAAAATGGAAGGGACAATAAATGGGTTTTAGGATCACAGTGGAATAGGCAGAATATGAGTGTGTGACACCTTCCCCCTTGAAGGGGGGAGAGTACTTTTTTGCTGTATGTGTATATATTAAGGGGGAAGAGGCCTGTTTGTATATAGATTCATACACAATATACTGAATTTCACATCCCAGATACAACCCTACATTTGTCATCCATTCAGTTGTTTCCAACCCTTGCACTTGAAGTTAGGCTTGCCTGTTATTTTTATTTGTATTTTCTTTTGTTATCAGATTGGGACGATGGGTGGATTGCTATTGAAAAAGAAGATTTACAAGGACCAGATGGAGACGATGATTGCACAGTATATCTTCCCAGAATTCCAGAGTCCACATGGTTTCATGAGAGCTCGGGTAAGAAGAATGAACGAGTTAACTGTATTCAAAACTATGTTAACATACCTGCACACGAGCTTGCGTATGTGTTTACACATTCCAAGGAATTTAATTTTTTTTTATTTTTTATGTTCCCAGGCTTGCTGGATCCTGCAGAACTTTGATGAAATCAAATTTATACAAGAACAGAACATAGTAACAGCAATGACGGGCATTCAACATGCGCTTATGCATGATCATGAACTCCCTGTCAAAGTCGAGGCAGCCATGGCACTCTCGGCTTTCCTGGCATCACAGGTTAAGGCAGAAAAGATTGTTGAACCAAATGTAAGTGACTTCTTCTGTATTCAGGCAGCTTCATGTGCATAAATTTATGTATTTCACAAACTAAAATTTGGAGAGAGAAAAGAAGCAAGACTTTATTAATTTCTAACACAATATAATGGAAATTTCAGATTCGACCTATTGTACAAGAATTGTTAAAGGTTATCAAAGAAACTGAGAATGATGACCTCACTAATGTTATGTGTAAGATCGTCACTACATATACAGAACAGCTTATGCCGATTGCTGTTGACATGTGCACCCAATTAGCAGCCACATTCAGACAGGTATGTGTTCATCTGTGCTTTTCCATACTTAGTACATACATACCAGTACATAACTGCTGATGAATTTGAAAAATCATGTTTATTTTTTATCACTAGTTTGACTAAGGTAAGACATTGTGGATAGAATATAGGGTGTTAGTTGTAGAATGTGCCTCTTGCATGCAGAAATGTTGGGGATTGCCTTGAGAATTGTTTGACAAAAAGTAGTGGAGACCAGGGACTTGTAACAGGCAACAAATAATTGACTAATGGAGACCAAAGTAATACAGTTCCTAAAATGTCAAGTAATTGGTATTTGCAGGTGGTAGAGTCTGAGGACGGAGCAGATGAGAAGGCCATAACTGCAATGGGACTGCTGAGTACAATTGAGACGCTCATCAATTGCATGGAGGAGAATCCAGAGATTATGGCGCAGATTGAACCCATCACACTTCAAGTGGTGGGGCTTATTCTTAGCAAAAGTGTATTGGGTGAGTTGATAGTTGTACTGTGGCTAGCCACATCACATATAAAGGGGGAAAGGGCCTATGTATGTAATTTGAGTATTTGTTATTTTTGTTACTATAGTTCTTCAAATATTAAACAAAAAATTTTTACTTTCAGAGTTCTATGAAGAAGCGCTGGCACTAATTTACAGTTTAACTAGCACTAGAGTGTCTGTTGACATGTGGAAATGTTTAGAAATGATGTATCAAGTATTTAAGAAGGATGGCTTCGATTATTTCACCGAGATGATGCCAGCACTCCACAATTACATTTGTGTAGATACAGAAGCCTTCCTGTCCAATGAAGGTCATGTGGCAGCAGTATTCGACATGTGCAAGACTATCTTGACAGCAGATGTGGCTGAAGATGATGAGTGCCATGCTGCCAAGTTGCTGGAAGTGCTGGTGTTACAATGCCGAGGGCGAATCAATCAGTGTTTAGGTTCTATTATTCAGGTGGTCGTGGAGAGATTGACAAGAGAAGTAAAAACGACGGAGTTGAGAACAATGTTACTACAGGTGGGTTTTTGTCTTGTGATACTTCTGTGGATGGGTTTTTAAATAGTTGTAAGATGAGCAAGGAAGGGAGAAGGCAGGAGATGGGGGTGAGTGGAGAAAGGCTGTGTATAGATGATACTGTGATGCAAAGAAGGGAGGAGGAAGAGGATGGGGGGGAGTAGGGAGTGGTTATGTGTGAATGACTTTTTGATGCAGCCTGAAGGGATTTCTTTCTGTCTTCCTTTTTCTGCATGAGGGGACAGAAAGCAGTGGTCAATGATTAAGTGAAGTGGCCTTGCTGTGGATGTACTGTGCATTGCTGCATTGCTTCTGACCCAGGGCAGTGAGTAGGATGTAAGGATGACCAGTCATCCATGAGGAGTTAAGATGAGGGAAAGGGTGGTGAATGAAAGTGGAATGGGTGGGAGAGGGCACATGACTTTGACTTAGCTACCTCCCTTGTAAGTTGGGGGAATGGTGAAAGCCCATGGTATGTGTATAGATAGCAAGATGAGGGGAGAGGATCAATGGTAGCAAAGTTAAAGTTAGAGAAATTATTTTATATAAACTAGGTAGGAGAAAGTGGCCATCCTTAAGGTTTCTTGTAGGTCTTATCTTTTAAGAAATTTTGGACTGTCTTGAATTAGTGTGGGCCTGTTATTTGGTCACTGGCCAGGAGGAGAAAGAGAAAGAAAGCCTTTACTTGATGTGAGCTTCATGTGGAAAATCATGGTCATCAAATTAGAGTATTAGGATGGTTTGGAAACATGGAAAGAATGAGTGAAGAAAGACTAGTAAAAATGTATGGAAGGTAGATGTGGAGGGAATGAACAGGAGGGGACGTCCTAGGATGAGATGGATGGATGGGGTGAAGGGGGCTTTGGGGAAGAGGGGAATGTCTGTTGAGGAAGGACGGGAGAGGACAGAAGACAGGGGTGAATGGAGAATGGTTGTCTATGGATGATGTTGTGATGCAAGAGGTGGAATGGGTGGGGGGGTGAGGTAGTATGTGTGAGCAAAATTTGACGCAGCCCGAAGGGATTTCTCCCTGTCTTCTCCTTTTATGCATGGGGGGTTACCGATTTAATGAAGCGGCCTTGCTGTGGATGTGCTGTGCCTTGCGACCCAGGGCAGTAGACAAGGTGCAGGAATGACCCGTCATCCAGGAGGTGCTAAGATGGAAGGGAGGGTGGAGTGGAGTGTATTTAGGGATGGAATGGGTGGGAATGATTTTATGCCTTTTTCTTTTTGGCTACCTCCCTTGTAAGGGGGAAAAAGCCTTGGTATATGTATGTATTCACATATCTATAGAATAGTTTGGGTTGCTCTTTGCATTTTTCTGCAATGTCTTTTTCATAGTTCCTTGTTTCCTCTCTTCACACTTTTACATACTCATTTTTATAGTTTACATATATTTGCCATTTTCCAGTTTTTTTTTTATTTTTTCTCCATCTTTTCCAAGTTTTGTCCCTTCTATCTTTTGCGTCACTGCATCTTGTTTTGAACCTGCATCTAATTTACACTTGTTTGTCTTGGTATGTTCCTATTCACTCCATTATAGTTATCCATTAAGATCTCCCATTTCTCTTCCACTTTTTTTTCTTCTATGTAGAGTTTTTCCCAATTTGCATTTTGAAAGAATCTTTAGTTTTCCAAAGTCCATTTTGTTGTACATCAACCATCCTTTCCTATACTTTTCATTTCTCTCCATATATATTTCTTCTTTTAGTTCAGTCTCTTATAAGTATATGGTCATTCTTTCCAAGTGGTGTCTTGTATTCAATTTATCCACAATTTCAGGTTCTGTTGTGAATATTAAATCCAGTCTTGCACAGTTCTTCATTACTTCTGTATCTGGTATTTTCATTGACCCATTGTGCCATTGTATATTCCATGGTCATGTCCAGTCATACATTACCCCACAGGTCCTCTCTGCCTTTCACTGTCATCTCCCAACAAATTTCTTTGTAGTTAGTCCCCTATATTACCAGGTTACCTCCGTCCATTAGTATCTCGTTCAATGAATGCCTTGTATCTTCTAGCATTTTCATGTGCTTGTTCTCATTCCAAGAACTTGTTTTTGGGGCCACATAAATCATTACAAGCTTCCTACTTTTCATGTCCTTGTCTTTGACTTTTATCATGATCAGTGTATTTACCTAGTTGTATTTTGTGGGAAGGGGAGGTACACTTGTGGTGTCCTGCCTTTGTATCTCGCAGTGTCTAGTTTGCTTTTAAACTCATGAATGATTTTTGTGCACACTATTTCCTTGTCCAGTTTGTTCCAAGTGTCTACCACTCTATGTGGAATTTTTTTTTTCTTCATATCTCTTCTGTAGCTATGTTTTTTTTATTTTCTTTCCATGTCCTCTTGTGCATCTCCTGTCCCAGTTTAACAAGTCCTCTCTATCAAGTATTTCTGTGCCTTTCATGATTCTGTAGATGGTCAGTAGGTCATAGGGGTACCATATTAAAAGTACAGTGAGCTTGGTACATGCCAGACCAGAGGAATTAGTGATGGGATGCCTTGTGTGTGTGTGTGTGTGTGTACATGTATGTGTACGTGTGTGTGCCTTCACTTGCTACCTCCCTTATATGTTCATTAACTTTTTTTTTTTTTCCTTTGAAATATGTTAAGGTAAGAAAAAAATTATACCCATGTAACCTAGGTATTAATTTCGAAAATTTATTTTCTGGTTCCAGGTTGTTATTGCTGGTCTTTATACAGCCCCTGATTTATTACTTCAAGTTTTAGAATCTGCAACTCTTCCAAATACCAACACACCTCTCTTAGCGCACTTTATCAAACAGTGGATTCATGATACAGACTGCTTCCTTGGGTGAGTAGTGTGGAGTTGTTAATTTAGTTGAATAGCTTTGTTTGCATCAAATAAGCCTAATAGCTAACAAGTTTTCGAGCCTAATGAATCAGCAATGACTTGTGTCTTTCCTACTGAAGGGGTACCATATTAAATATATAGTGAGCTTGGTACATGCCAGATCAGAGGAATTAGTAATGGGATGCCTTGATATGGAAGAGAATAAGTGGAATGGATGTTATCCTTGTACATACCAAGGATTACCACAGAAAATTTGAAAAACTGACCGGCCATCAGCCGTACTAAAACCTATACCCTTCAATATAGAAGGCATTAACAAATTTGGCCAATTCGTGGCGATTTAATAAAACAAGAATTGTATCTTGGGGTGAGAGAGTTCCCTGTTCATGAAGATGTTTTAGTTAGAATTCAGGTTTTCGTAGGAATTAACTTGATTAGTAAAGGAATGAGGAAAGTGTGTCCTTAGGGTTAAAGCTAATGCTACTGTGTGCATTGATAAAGGGGAGAGTGTGGGGAATAATGAATATTTTACAAAAATGGTATGCTTAGTCACAAGTGTGTGCATCTTATCATCACATTCTCTAGCTTAAATAAAGATTGATGTTTTGTAAACAAAATTTACTGATGTAACGGGATGGGTGTAACGGTATCGTTACATGATCTCCACCGAGGGTTACTTGCACACACAAGATGTAACGGGGTCGTTACCTCATCTCCAGAAAGGGGTTACTTGCACACACAAGATGTAACGGGGTCGTTACATCATCTCCAGAAAGGGGTTACTTGGTATACACCTTTTAAGTTTTGTTCTTTATTCGTCACACTCTTTGAAACTTAGATACACAGTTCTACACAATCTTAACACTAGGGCACGTCACAAGAACCGACGCTCCTCCGGGTCTTGCCAGAGAGTTTTCCTCTCCGGAAGTGCCGAATGGACAAGTTCTTGAGTTGCCTTTAATCGTGATCTTAACAATAATCTCTTGTTAGTCTGTTGTCCCACATGGGTGGGGCAACTGCATTAATTACGTGTTGATGTCTACTACCATACATGTTAATTATATATCCAGGGGAGGACCGTCAGTATACGTAATATCGTATGTCAGTACTGGGTGGCTACTAGATTGATCGCGTGTGTTCGTGTGTGTGTGTGTAGTCGTTTGGTGCTTGGCAGTGCCGGTCACACGAGCACGAAGTGTTGAGTCGGCAAGTTTGAGAGGAGCGCTTAGCTCAGCGAGCTTTTGGCGCCTGGCCGTTGGGATAGTGTGGTGCAGGCGGTTGAGTGGGGGGTGAGTGGAGGTGAGTGGGTTATATGACTTATTGATATACTCACATGTATATGAGACGTATACACTGATAGGATTAGTTTGAGTATTACTGAGCAAAATTTATATATATATATATATATATATATATATATATATATATATATATATATATATATATATATATATAAACCCTTAGGTATAGATCTTTCAGTGTGCATGGATGTGGTACAGATGAGAGTAAAAGGAAGATAGGCAGAGTATTTTAGGGAGTTTCTAAATATGAGAGAGGATAGGGAGCGAAAGGTTGCAGTGGAAAGCGCTAAGAAAATGACTGATGGATAAGGAAAATGGGGTAGAAATAAGGTGAAAGCAGTTATTATAATGATGAGAGGAGGTAAGTTGCCTGGGTTGGATGGGTGTCATGTGGAGTGTCAAAAAAAAGGGAGGTACAGTGATGGACTGACTGGTGAAGTTGTTTCTGTTTGTCTAAAAGAAGGTAGAGTAGCAGAGGACTGAAGGAGTGCCTGTATAGTTCTGCTTTACAAGGAAAAAGGGGATAAGTGTGAGTATAGTAGTTTCAGAGGAATCATTTTGTTGAGTAGTTGGGAAGGCTTATTGGTGGGTTTTGATTGAGAGGATTAGGAAAGGAACAGAGGGAGTAATTGGTGAGGAACAGTGGACTTAGGACGGGTAGGGGTTGCATGGATCAGAATTTTGTAGTAAGGCAGATGTGTGAGAAAGCTTCAGGAAAAGGTAAAGATTTTTTGGGGGCCGTTATGGATTTGGAAAAGGCTTGACAGGGTGGACAGGAAGGCACTGGGAGGTATTGCAGATACATGGGATAGGAGGAAAGCTTTTAAGAGCAGTCAAGGTTTTTTATGAGAGTAGTAGAACCTGTGTTAGAATTAGAAATAGAGTAAGTGGTTTGAGGTAAAGGTAGAATTTTGCCAGGGATGTGTAATGTTGCCTTGGCTGTTCAATTTACATAGATGGAGTGGTGCAAGAAGTAAGTGCTAGAGTAATGGGCTGGGGATTGGAGATGGTTAAAGAAAATGGGGGATAGCCAGTTCTTTTTTGCTGACGACACTGCACTTGTATCAGGATCAGAGGAGGAATTAAGTAAGTTGGTGACTGAGTTTGGGAAGGTGTGTGAAAGAAGGAAGTTGAAGATAAATTTGGATAAAGGAAGGTGATGTACAAGGGGAGAGGATGGCAGCAAATTGGAAGGGAGAGAGACTGGGGGAAGTGGATAGCTTTAGATACTTGGGTCTGAATGTGACAGGAATGGGAGGAGTGGAGGTGGAGGTAGAATGTAGGTTGAGAGAAGCAAGTAAATGCCTTGGGGGATTAAAAAGTGTTATGAGAAATAGACATTTGGGAGAGATGCTAAGAGGAGAGTGTATGAAAGAGTGATTGTGCTGGCTGCACTGTACAGGGCAGAACCATGGAATATAAGAAAGGAAGAGCTTAAATGTGTTTGATATGAAATCCTGAGAAGTATGGTAGGGGTTACTAGGCTGGATAGAGTGAGAAACAAGATGAGGAGGAGAGCAGGGGTGGGAAGGGAGTTGGGGTTGATGAAAGAGCATTGGGATGGTTTGAGCACATGGAAAGAATGAGAGAAGAAAGATTAGTAAAAGAAGTATGGAAAGTAGAAGTGAAGGGAGTGAACATTAGGGGCCAACCAAGGATGAGATGGATGGGGTAGAAGGGCATTGGGAAAGAGGGAATGTCTGTTGAGAAATGAAGGGAGAAGACAAGATAGGGGTGAAAGGAGAAGGGTTGTGTATGGATGATGCTGTGATGCATGGAAGGGAGTGGGAGTATGTGTGAATGACATTTTGACATGGCCTGAAGGGATTTCTCCCCATCTTTTTTTCTGCATGAGGTGGTGGAGAGGGGGGTCACTGATTAGATGAAGCAGCCTTGCTGTGGATGTGCTTTGTTTTGCTACATTGCTAATGACCCGGGGCAGTGGGCGAGATGCAGGGATGACCTGTCACCCAGGAGGAGCCAAGAAGAGAGGGAGGAAGGGGTGGTGAATGGGAGTGGATTTATGCCTTTGACTTTGGCTACCTCCCTTGTAAGGGGGAAAACCATTGGTATATGTGTGTATATATATACATATATTAATTTTTTTATCATGCTTATTTCATGTGGTTTGATAGCATAAGCACTTAAACCTGGATACTGAAAAGAAATTCTGCTAGAGGTTTTTGTCACAAACATTGCTTGACACTTGTTTGTAATCACCAGATTTGACTTGGTTATTTTTAGTTGTCTTCATTTTAATAGCTGCATTTTACCAAGATAAATAGTTGAATATGAGATTTTTGAGCACCTAAATTGCTTCCAAATTGAGATTGTAATATTGGTATTGCAGGAATGAAATGGAAATAACTTATGCATGCACATTTCTTAATGGTTGTTCATCTGGCTTTTCAAATAACACCTGTTTGAAGACCTTCGTACGCAACCAAAAGCACTTGTTCATGCTCCCAGTGCCTGCTGTGATATTAATCATTGTTAGGCTATGGGGATTGACACAAAATAATGATATGTTGACTGAAGGTGCTGTCACATGTATGCAATGTTTCATACATATGTTTTGTTACCCAACTAGCGTCAACAGTGGTCCTGGTACCTTCTTGGACTGCTGTTGGTGTTCTAGCAGCATAGTTTGGGTTCTGTGTCACAGGTGGGTGGGAGGAAGTGGAGACCAGTTTAGTAGTTAACTTAACTGAGGTTAAAAATTGGAGGAAGATAATTGAAGCTTGTGCCCAGTCATAAGACCAATTGCCAGTCCCAGGGGCTCCACCTTTAAATAGAGATGAGGTTGTTAAAGGGCTTTGAAGGTAGATATTGGGGGAGATGATAACATTCTTTCAAGATGTCCTTATGGGGGCTCCCATCATTGAATGTCATCATTTTGTGTGTGTATATAACAAAGGTTCCATTCCACCATATGAGGGAGCTGACCAAATCAAAGCACACACCATTATTATACACAAATAGAAATCTTAATATAAACACTCCTCACATTTTGGAACCATAGTGATGAGGAGCTACCCAGCACCCAGTCACATTGTTTGGGTTGTAGACAGTGCAGTGTGGCTTAGGTCTGTCATGGTAGAGCCCAACAACTTAGGTTAGCTGGTTTATTCCCACTGGTGCATTGTATGGTTATCTCCCTCCTCATCCTCAAAAACAAATTTGCATGCACATGTTTGCCATAGTGACACCATTCATATATTGGACTTCCTGAAAAACTAAAAAACAAAATGTCTTAAGGGACTGTAGGGCGCGAAAACACGAAAAATTCTGGAAAATCAAGGAATTTTAGGTAAACATTTCAAAAGATTCTCTATGATGGTGGTAACACTTTAGCCAAATATTACAGCTCAATTCCGTTTCTTTTCTTATATATAAAATAAAATAGATAAATTTTTGGCAACCTCTGGCAACCCCATTGCATGAAAAAACATTCTGTATATTGAAATAAAGTCAAAATTTTGATACCCAGTTCTGTTTTGTTTACTATAATTAATATATATGGAGATATCTGGCAACTTGCCAACACTAATCGTCAATCACCACAAGGATCTCAGTATCTCTTCAAAGCTAAAGGAGAAAGGATGTCGCCCTGTCGCGTATCTGTTAGCCTACCAGTCATGCATGCGATCGTATTATCTTTTATTCTACCAACAGGTATTCAAAAGATTCTCTATGATGGCTGTAACACTTCGACCAAATATTACAGCTCAATTCCGTTTCTGTTCTTATATATAAAATGAAATAGATAAATTATTGGCGACATCTGGCAACCCCATTGCATGAAAAAACATTCTGTATATTGAAATTAAGTCAAATTTTCGATAGCCAGTTCAGTTTTGTTTAAAGTTTTAAACGGAAACGTAAAAAAATAGACAATGTCACGAGTGAGTACGCGGCCGGAGGATTTTAAATGCCGGTGCGCTCCTTTAAACTTTAAATGCCTCTCCTGAAAAGTTTATGTTTTTTATATTTAAATAGCCATAGCTCTGTTTCTTTTTGTCCGATTTCATTCATTCTTTCGAATTTGTAAAGAGAAAGAGTAATTCTTTAATTTGATCAGAAAAAAACAAAGGAAACTGTAACTTAATTTTTTTGTTTAATTTATCATAGCAGATTTTCACTGAAGTTTCTACTATTCAAAATAAAAAAATCATAAAAAAGAATAAAAGAGAGTAGGAAAAAATCTAACTCAATGAAGTTGTTTCCAAGACTCTAATCTTTCATTTCCTACATAGTAGGCTGATTACCTATGCCTGTGGATACTTCAATGATTACAGATACTATCATAAAAAAAATAAAGAAAAAAATTAACTACACGTAATATATACATGTTACGAAAACAATTTAGTATGCAATAATACTCTTTCCGATAGAGTAAGTATACATAAGTTCACCAAAGAAATTGAACAACTTTTATGACACGTTCACCTATAAGCACTTCCCACAGTCCCTTAACAGTGATACAATTACAGAATACCTAGGGTGTGATATATGGGGAGTGCTTGTGGATATCCGGAATGGTTAATTTACAATGTAAATAGTGTGTAATTGAAGTAAAAAGGAAGAAAACAATGACGAGCCGGAGAAACCCCAAGATGGCCATCTGTCGCATTGCAATATAAACATGTACCCAGAGCCATCTTCCGGTGCAAGGGTGAAACAGAATGTAAACATAGGTTTCAGATCACAGAGGCATGAAAATGTTTCTATTTGGTAATGGTGATGAGGGTCATTTCTCTGGATTTAGTGGGTATGAGAGAAAACTTAAGTAGAGTTATAGACATAGAGAGGGACAAGAGAGAGATGAATGAATCATGGAAGCAGGAAACTATCAATCTATGGAAGACGAATAAAGACCTAAACAAGGAAGTGAGTGACTTAAGAAAAAAAAACCAATGGAAATAAAAGAGTTGAGTGCACTAAAAAAAGAACTGGCCAAGTTAAATGTGAAAATGGGAAGTTGAAAATATTGAAAACTCAAATAATGAGACCATAAGGAAAAAGGTGGATGAATGAATAAAAGCAATGACCATGGAACCAGGAAAAACCATAAGAGATGATGATTTGCAACAGCTCAGGAATTATTAGAAAAAAGACAAGATAAGGTAATTTTCAAAGAAATACTTCAACAAATGTAGAAGGCTGAAGATGCTGTCATTAAGATAATTAAAGAAAAAGAAAATTAGTAAGAGATACAGTAGACAAAAAAAAAAAAATGTAGTAATATATGGTCTAAAGGAAAAATGTAACTCAAGTTGGTTCCTGAGAGATGAAGAGGACAAAGAATTGGCAAGAAATGTTCTAAAATTAGTACAAGAAATAGAAAAGGAAATAGAGGAAGTATATAGAATGGGTAAATATGCAGAAGGAAAAGGGGAAAAAATCTTCCACTAAAGATCAAATTAGTCATAAATGACAGTGGAAGAAATCCTAGCACAAATATGAAAATTAGCAAGAAACAAACACTATAGATATATATGGATAAAGAGACATTAATGTTGAGGGAAGAGAAAAAATTAAGATGTTAAGAAATGAAGCAAAAGAAAAACTAGATAAGAATGGAGACAGAGACAAAGCTGTTCAATTGAAGAGTGTTAGACATGAGACTGAAAAAATGGTGTATTCAAGAAAAAATGAAAGGTTCAGAGAATGAGATGAAGGGAGTAGAAAATTAAAATTAGCTCATACTAATATCAGAATTAAATTAACTAAATGATTACCTGTCAGAAGCAAAACCAGATGTAATGGGATTTATGGAGACAAAATTAAGGGGTCCACTAGTATCAAATGGTTGGACATGGCTTAGAAATAGGGAGAAACAAGGTGGAGGAATAGTGTTCCTGGTTAAGAAAAGATTAAATGTGACGAAAGTTACATACGAAGAGAACAGGGTAGAGATGATCTCGATATAAGTTGAAGATAGCGACATGAAAAGCAGAAAGTTTGCAGTGATTTATGTGCCCCTGAAAATGAGGTCTTGGAGAGAGAGTATTCCAAAATGTTTGAGGATATGAGAACTTTATTAAACAAGATGCTGAAAAATGGAAATAAAGCAGTACTCTGGGAGATTTTAATTGCAAAGAAATATGTTTGGAAGAGGTGACAGTGAAAGGTGGAGGGGATCAATGGGGGAAATGTATTACTTGACATGACAATGACACAATGGGTAAAAGAATGCTAGATTTAGAAATAATGAACTGTCAAGACTAGATACATTATTTATGTCAGAACCTAAAATAGTAGTCAAAATTGAATACAAGACACCAACCGTGAAGAGTGACCACATACTACTTGAGTTAGAACTAAAGGAGGAAATATATAAAAAGAGAACTGGGAAATACAGAAAAGGAAGACTGATGTATAGTAAAATGGTTTTTGAGAATCTTAGGAATTTTTTTCTTAAAGCGAGCTGGGAAAAGTTCTACAAGGAAGAAACACAAGTGGGAAAAAAATGGATGATTCTTATGAAAATCTATAAAGGAGTGGATAAATGTCCTAAAGCAGCACCAGGAAAAGGTGTATATTAAATGCTGATTTAATAGAAAGTGCAGCATAGTGAAATACATAAGAGATAAAGCTCGGAAAATATGGAGGAAAGGAAAAAACTAGAAAGTGGCAAATATATATTAATCAAAGGAACAAATATGTAAAAATATGCAGGAAAGAAAAAAGAAACTGTAAAAGACAATAGAAAAATGTAAAGATCGGCCAAAACTATAGCTGTGTAAATGGTACGTATACCAAAGGCTTTTTCCCCCTTACAAGGGAGGTAGCCAAAAAACAAAGGCATAGAAAGCACCCCCACCCATTCCATCCCCTATATACTCCACTTGTTGACCACCTTCAAAATTATGAGGGGTGTGGAAATCCTTGATAGAGATGACTTATTTTATAAATTGGGATAAGAGAAACACAGAGACCATACGGAGACCAAAAAAGGACAGCTATAGAAGAGACCTGAATATAATGGCTTTCCCCACAGAAGGGTATGGAACATACTAGGTGAAACAATAGTGTTTGTAAAAACAATACAAGAATTTAAGAGCAAATTAGATAGATACAGAGATGGCACCAGGAACATGGATCCTCTTCCCGTAAAATACAACTAGGTAAACACACACATTTACATTCTGTTCTTAAGTTGTGTGATTGATCACACAACTGCAGGTCCACAGTCACCTCAAACCAATATAGAGACTAAAGTGATAAAGTTGTTGAAACCAGCCTTTGGATAATTGAGTTGAGACAAGAAAATTGCAGTTGTTGACCTTGTGGGTTTGTGCTTTGATTCAATCCTCAATGGTGGGGGTAAGGGCATTGGGACATGCATTTAGACCGATGTGACAGCACCAGCAGTGTTTAAAGATTTAAAGAGAAAAAAGTAAAGATTAAAAAACTAATGCCACAGGAATCTGAAATTTGCATTGGATGTTTGCCATATGCTTGCTCTCTTCTCTAGGCTACATGACCGCAAAGTGTGTGTGCTGGGGTTGTGTACTCTCCTGCAGCTCGGCCCTGAACGCCTGCCTGTTCTCCAAGAATGTCACAAGGAAATCCTGCCAGCCCTTGTCCTTCTCTTCCAGGGGTTGAAGCGAGCCTATGCTGGTAAGCTGAGTAAACTTAACTTTAAATTCATGTTTTCCAACTGCCACTGTATTCTTATATTCCAATTTTCAAACATGGATATGAATTCATGTTTTGTTCCAGCTTGGGTTATTTTGCCTTCTAAGTGTGTGTGTGTGTGTATGGACATGCATGTGTGTTATAAATACAGTTATTCAGTACTAGTCTAAGCAACAGTATCATTATCTTGGTGTTTGTTGGAGTTAATTTTCATGCTAATTACAATAATATTGAATGTAAGAATAGTTTTTAACCCAATGAACCTGAATTATAAATTTAAATACTCTAAATCCTCTCAACATACCCAGGGTACATATGTCCATATACTAACGGCCTTCTCCCCCTTACAAGGGAGGTAGCCAAAGTCAAAGGCATCAATCCACTCCCACCCATTTCAACCCCACATACTCCACTCCTATTCACCACTCCTTCCCTCCCTCTTGGCTCCTGGATGACAGGTCATTCCTGCATCTTGCCCATTGCCCTGGGTCAGAAACAGCAAGACACAGCACTTCATAGCAAGGCCGCTTCATTTAATCAGCAACCCCCCTCTGTCCCCTCATGCAGAAAAAGAGAAGACGTGGAGAAAATCCCTTTGGGCTATGTCAAAATATTCACACATACCCACCCACTCCCATGCATCGCAGCATTATCCATACACAACCATTCTCCACCCGCCCCTATCATCTGTCTTATTCCTTCCTCAACAGACATTCCCCTCTTTCCCAATGCCCCTTTTACCCCCATCCATCCATCTCATTCTTGGTCGCCCCCCTCATGTTCACTGCCTCCACCCCAGCCTTCCACACCTCTTTTATTAATCTCTCTTCACTCATTCTTTCCAGGTGCCGAAACCATGCTAATACTTTCATCAACCCTATCTCCCAGCTCCCTTTCCACCTTTGCTCTCACCTTGTTTCTCACTGACTAGTAACCCCTACCATACTTCTCAGGCATTTCATATCAAACATGTTTAACCCCTTCCATACGGTGCCGCATACGTAGGTGTCATGAGGAGCAAGTGGATACGTGAGGCTGCCATATTGGCATCTTGATTATATTTATTGTAGTTGCCCCTCCGTAATGACATACTCTTGAAACTGTCTGTAATCACATTTTCTTTGGTTATCAAAATTCACGGGTGAAAGAGAGAGCGATCGATATAAGCGGTGACTATATTTTATGATGCGAGTATTATTACGACACGTCGTAGGGCTGGCATCGGCTGCTGCCAGCGAGATTTAAGGCCCGTATTGAAGAGGTTAAACTCTTCCACTCCTATGTTCCATGTTTCTGCCGTGAACAATGTTATTCTACACAAAAACTCCTTCATACAATTTCCTCTTAGCATCCATTCCCAAATGTCTGTTTCTCATTACACTTCTAAATCCTCTTATCTACATTCTACCTCCACCTCCATTCCCTTTCCTGCCACATTTGCACCCAAGTATCTAAGCTATCCACTTCTCCAGTCTCCTTTAATACTCTTCCAATTTACTGCCATCCTCTCCCTTTGTACATGTCATCACCTTACTTTGACCCACATTTATCTTTATCTACCTTTTGCACACCTTCCCAAACTCTGTCACTAACTTCTCAATCCCTCCTCTGATCCTGCTACAAGCGCAGTGGCATTAGCAAACATCTGGCTTATCTCCCATTTTTCTCAATTTCCCTTAACCATCACTAATCCCTGGCCTACTACCCTTGCGTTTACCTCTCACCACCCCATCCATGTATAGATTGAACAGCCAAGGCAACATAACACTTACCTGAAGCCCCACCTTTCCCTCGAACCACTCTCTCCATTTCTAATTCTAATCCATTTCTAATACACATGCATGAATGAGGCCTTGTTGGCTGTAACGAGAGTCCTTGTACTGGAAGCGTCTCTGATGGTAGGGGCATGGCACAGCACTATGGGGCCCTGCTAGTATCCAATGCTAGTTCACTTTGAAGCACCACACCACACCAACCACTCCATCTATTGGTTCATCCCCTACTGTAGCATTGAGATCTTGCAATACCACTATATTAACATTTCTCCCTAAACCCTGTATGTACTTGTTTAAATCGATCCGAAAAGCCTCCCTTTCCTCTACACACTTCTCACTACCAGGCCCATATGCACTTACAAAAACCTACAACTCCCTTCCCAGAGTAACACTTAAAAACTGAACAGAAACATGACTGTCAATTTTGCCATAGTAGAAAGTAAAAAGTGGTTTGGTTGAAGTGAAGATCTATTTGTAATGCCCATCTCTGTAAATTGCAACATGGTTGATAAGTCACATACACTTTGCCCATGCTCATTTTTGTATTTGATTTTGGGGGAGGGGGGTTCATCATGTAAATGAAGTTATGGAAGTAACCCAGCATTGGCTGTTGGTCCTTACTGTGGAGGTGCTGTGTCTTGTTGCTTTGCTTCTGAACCAAGCATGGGGACAGGAGTGGCTTTCATCCATTAGAAACTAAGATTTATAAAGGGAATTAGGCATGGGATGGGTGCATGCCATGGCTACCTTGTAAGGGGTTGCAGAAGTCTTTTGATATATAGTTAATTATTATTATTGTTGTGTATGTATGTAGACTTTGAAGGGAATATACTGAGTTTTATATTCTTTCTTGCAGCAAAAGCCAATGAGGAGGAATGTGGAGATGATGACAGTGATGATGGAGATGATGCTGATAATGGTTAGTGTGTATTTTGGTTTGTTTTAACCAAAAATGCAGGCTTTATTTTTTGAGGTTTGAAATTTATGATGTTATGAAAACTTATGCGTTCCTCAGAACTTAAAATATACATGAATGGTGTGTGTGTTTATAGTAAAGTTTGAGTAATTTTTTCATTAAGGCATTTGGGAAAGGTTATGGGAGGGTTTTAATTGAGAGGATTAGGAGAGGAACAGTGCTCTAAGGAAAGGTAGGGGTTGTATTGATCAAATTTTTTGTTTTAAGGCAGATATGTGAGAGCTTTAGCAAAGGGTAAGGATGTCTTTTGGGCCTTTATGGATTTGGGAAAGGTTTATTACAGGGTAGACAGGAAGACACCATGGTAGTTTTTGCAGATATATAGGATTGGGGAAATGCTGTTAAAGGCAGTGAAGAGTTTTTATGAGAGTAATAGACCCTGTGTTAGAATTGGAAATGGAGAGTGATTGGTGTGAGATAAAGGTGAGACTGCGTTAGGGATTTCATGTTGTACATGGATGTGGTGGTGTGAGAAGTAAATGCAAGGGGCATGGGCAGGGGAGGAGATGGTTAAAGAAAATTACTGATGATACTGCATTTGTGGCAGGGTCAGAGGGTGTTAAGGTAGTTAGTGATGGAGTTTGGGAAGGTATCCTATAGGAGAAAGTTGAAAGTAAATTTGGTTAAGGTGATGAAATGTACAAGGGTAGAGGATGGCAGCATGTTAGAAGCAAGTCTTTAAAGTAGGAAGTGAATAGCTTCGAGTATTTGGGGGTCACATGTGGAAGGGAATGGTAAAGTTAATTGAAGATGGTAAAGTTAATTGAAGACTGGGAGAAGCAAGTAAATGCCTTGGAAGATTAAAAAGTGTCGTGAGAAATAAGCATTTGGGAATGGATGCAAAGAGGAGATTACATGAAGAAGTGATAGTTTTGATGGAACTGTATGAGGCAGAGACTTGGAATTTGAGAGGCAGAGGAAAAGTTTAAACATGTTTGAGATGAACTGTCAAGTATGGTAGGGGTTACTAAGTTGGATAGAGTGAGAAAGGAGGAGGGGGAGAGCTGGGGGGAATGGTGATGTGCGAATGATGTATATTTTGATGCAGCCCGAAGGGATTTCTCCTCCTCTCCCCCCCCTCTCTCTCTCTCTCTCACTCACTCATATATATATATATATGAAGGTATAAATTAAATGAAGTGACCTTGCTGTGGATGTACTGTGTCTTGCTTCATTACCTCTTGACCCAGGGGATGGGGAGCTAAGATGAGAGGGAGGAAACGATGATGGACGGGAGTGGGCCATTTCTGTGTCACAAACCAAAAATAGCAGAAGGAGAATGGTCACTTGTCAGGTCTCAGTGTGAGTAGGCATAAGAAATAGTGAAGTTGGTTGGGAGAGATCTTGAGCCCAGTTCAGAGACCAAGTTCTAACCCCTTTGGGCGGCACCTCCTGATGGAAGTGCAGGGTTAATGTGTTTTGAAAATGGACAGCAAAGCTGTCCATCTTGCAGGACCACCACAAACACACAGGTACATAATATATGTATGTATGTGCTCAGATGGGTGGGAGGGGTGTGGAGTGTATTTAGGGATGAAATGGGTGGGAGTGTTTTTATGCCTTTCCCTTTTTGGCTACCTCCCTTGAAAGGGGGAAAAAGCCTTGGTATATATATGTATGTATGTAAAAGAAGGGAACAGGTTTTCTGTAATGCATATAGTTGACAACGACAACATTGCAGTAGTTATTTAGTTTTCTTGTATTCTCAATTTTCATGATACAAATTTTTCAATTAACCAGGTGAACAGAAACTAGGTCTCTGTATTCTTCCATTTCACATCCTTAATTGTAGAGTTCGACGTTTCATCTCAAGAAAGACATTTTCAAGAGAAGACTGCAATAACAAAAAATGCACAATCAAATACAGCAACGATGACAATTGTGGTACTTGCCCAGGGGACTGAAGCCCTCCTGGGAATAGGTGCTACCTGTGTAGAGCCGGTGGCCGGGGATGTTTGCTGCAGTTTGACCCCCAACTCTCGGGGTAGGGGGGTGGTACCATGACAAAGACGCTGCAGCACACCAAAATCCTCTCTCCCACGAAAGGAAAGTCCACCTGGCCAGACTGTGGTGCGGCCACCACCCAGCCCTTCTAAGTTACCAGAAGAGGCTGGATGACCGCATTGTGGACAATTGCCCAGGATGTAACACTTCACCCCATACTATTCAACACATAATGTTCTGCGCGTTGTGCAACTGAACCTGGCAGAAGTTCTTGTCTGAGAAGAAGCAGAGCGTCCCTGACTTGACAGGGTGTTTGACCTTGTTGAGGAGTTTCTTGGCTTTTGTAAGGCATCTTGGGCCTTGGCAGTGAGTAGTTGGCCCTTGCACCTCTTGTATGAGGAGTAGCGAGATCCTTGTTAAACACTTTCGTAATAGTTGCCACTCTGATGTCCATCTCTCGCCAAGGTCCACATTGCCTTGCCTGGATCTTGCTGCACTAATTCCCCCCCCCCCCCTCTCTCTCTCTCTCTCTCTTTTCTCTTTTCTCTTTTCTCTTTTCTCCAGTCTCTCAACAAATTTTGTTGTGCGGACAAAGAATGCCTGATATGATCCTTCATGCTAGCCACTGCTTCCACATCTCCATCACAGTTCTTCTGCTCACATCTCAGGATATTCAAGGAGCACTGAGCTGTAGCTAAGATTTCCAAATTTTTTAATCTGCTGCAAATCATTATGATGTAGGTCACTTTCTTCCAATATTCTGGTGCTTTCCAGTCATCAATGCTTGCTAGCTTCCACACCCATCAATAGTACACAAAATCAGCTATCTGTTCCACTTTACCACTATTAAATCCTTCAAATGGTTCTGAAATGGCAAGATAAAAAATTGATCAAATGGTTCTGAAATGACCGAAGATAAAAAAAAAAAAAAAATATATATATATATATATATATATATATATATATATATATATCTATATATATATCTATATATATATATATATATATATATATCTATATATCTATCTATCTCCTGGACACCCTGTGTGTGTGTGTGTATATATATATATATATATATATATATATATATATATATATATATATATTATACACACAAACACACACACACAAACTGTAGACCGTGTGTTAGCTCCATTATCACTGTCCCCTTTTCTGGTCCCCTTCCACTATGTGCTTTCGTCTTTATGTGCCGTCTTTCTTTTGTGCATTTATTTATAATACATCTTTCACCTTCTTTTCACCACTGTCTTTGTTATGTATGATGTATGATCAGTCACTCATTATTGTAGGTTGTTTAACCCCTTCGTTACCGACCCGTCAACCTTACGTAAACAAACGTTTCAAACCGTCCCACGAATTGCTGGAGCCTTATGTTTGTAAACACAGACACTTGCCAACACGTGGGTAGAAATAACCCAGAAACCGAGGCCTTGAGAGCCCTCAATACACACAGCTTATAACTGTGACACGTGCATGTCACGGGGAGCATGCTCGGTTCCTGGCGGGTGTACTCAGCCGTGACACGCAGGTGTCACAGAACACACATTCGGTACTCAAGGGGTTAATTTAGTATTATTATTTTATTTTATTCTCTCTCTCTCTCTCTCTCTCTCTCTCTCTCTCTCTCTCTCTCTCTCTCTCTCTCTCCAAATATAATTACACTAATGCTGCCAGACGTGCGATGTTGTCATAATAATCGCATTATAAAAAATAAAGTCTGGTCAATCGTTCGTTCTCTTTCGCCCGTGAATTTTGATAACCATAGAAAATATGATGAAGCCAGTTTAGATAGAATGGAGGTTACGTAGGTACGACTACAATAAATATAATCAAAATGCCGACGTGGGCATCATCGAGTACCCACTTGATTCTCATGCCGCCTACGTAGGCATCACCGTATGGAAATGGTTAACCCCTTCAATACGATGACGCCAACGTAGGCGTCATGAGGAGCAAGTGGGTACGTGATGATGCCGATGTCGGCGTCTTGATTATATATATTGTAGTTGTACCTGTGTGCTGGCTTCATCATATTTTCTATGGTTATCAAAATTCACGGGTGAAAGAAAATGAGCAATACAGCAGTAACTTTATTTTTTATAATGCAAGTGTTATGACTCAACATCGCACGTCTGGCAGCTAATGCTGCCTGCGAGATTTTGGCCCGTATTGAAGGGGTTAAGTTACACCAAGGGACTCCAGTCAGGAATCCTAAATTTGGTTACTAGGTCAGTTCTGCAATGACGTCATGATTTTTTTAGTCCAGTGATCTTTACATACACATACATATACCAAGGCTTTTTTCCCCCCTTACAAGGGAGGTAGCCAAAAAGAAAAAGGCATAAAATAATTCCCACCCATTCCATCCCTAAATACACTCCATTCCCCTCCACCCTCCCTCCCATCTTAGCACCTCCTGGATGACGGGTCATCCCTGCACCTTGTCCACTGCCCAGGGTCAGAGGCAGTGTCGCAAGGCACAGCACATCCACAGCAAGGCCGCTTCATAAAATTGGCGACCCCCCCCCCTCTCTCTCTCGGTCCCCCCCCCGTGCAGAAAAGGAGAAGACGGGGAGAAATCCCTTCCGGCTGCATCAAATTTTGCTCACACATACTACCTCACCCCCCATCCCCTTACCCATTCCACCTCATGCATCACATCATCCATATACAGCCATTCTCCATTCACCCCTGTCTTCTGTCCTCTCTTGTCCTTCCTCAACAGAAATTCCCCTCTTCCCTAAAGCCCCCTTCACCCCATCCATCAATCTCCTAGGACGCCCCCTCATGTACTCCCTCCACATCTGCCTTCCGTACCTTTTTTACTAGTCTTTCTTCACTCATTCTTTCCATGTGTCCAAACCATCCTAATGCTCTTTCATCAACCCTGTCTCCCAACTCCCTTACCACCCCTGTTCTCCTCACCTCCTCATTTCTCACTCTAATCTAGTAACCCCATCATACTTCTCAGATGCCTCATCTCAAACACATTCAAACTCCTCTCTTCTGCCCATACAGTGCTGTTGACACAATTACTCCTTCATACAGTCTTCTCTTAGCCTTCATTCCCAAATGTCTATTTCTCATTACACTTTTTAATCCACCAAGGTATTTACTCAACTTCTCTCAATCTACATTCTACCTCCACCTCCATTCCACCCTTTCCTGCCACATTCGCACCCAAGTATCTAAAACTATCCACTTCCTCCAGTCACTCCCTTAATGCTCACTTCCAATCTGCTGCCACTTTCACCCCTTGTACATCTCATCACCTTACTTTTACCCACATTTATCTTCAATTTTCTTCTATCACACACTCTCACCAAGTTCCTCAATCCCTCCTCTGATCCTGCTGCAAGCACAGTGTCGTCCCCAAACAACAGCTGGCTCACCTCCAACTTTTCTCCATTTTCTTGAACCATCTCTAATCCCTGACCCACCACCCTTGCCTTTACCTCTTACACAAGTTGAACAGCCAGGGTGACAAACGCATCCCTGATGAAGTCCCACCTTTACCTCAAACCACTCACTCTCTCCATTTCTAATCCTGACACATGCTCTACTACTCTTGTAAAAACTCTTGACAGCTCCAAGAGGCTTTCCTCCTATCCTGTATATCAGCAAAACCTCCCACAGTGCCTTCCTGTCTCCTTATCATAAGCCTTTTCCAGATCCATAAAAGCCCAAAAAACATCCTTACCTTTTCCTATAGCTTTCTCGCATATGTCTTACCACAAAAATCTGATCTACACAACCTCTGCCTGTCCTAAATCCACACTTGTTCCTCGCCAGTTACATCTTTACTTTTGTATTTAACCATTTCCATACGGTGACGCCTACGTAGGCGGCATGAGGAGCAAGTGGGTACTCAATGATGCCGACGTTGACATCTTGATTATATTTATTGTAGTCGTACCTACGTAATTTCCATTCTCTCTAAACTGGCTTCATCAATTTTCTATGGTTATCAAAATACACGTGTGAAAGAGAACAAACGATTGAGCACTGACTTTATCTTTTATAATGCGATTATTATGACGCAACATCGCATGTCGGGCAGCTAATGCTTCCAGATGTGCGATGTGCCCCGGAGTGAAGAGGTTAAGTTCCCTAAGGGCATGATTTTACTCTTGTGAACCAGTTTAATTTCCTATTCTCCAATTGGAACAACTGTTACAAACCCAGTATGCAATACTTCTTACTCAAGCAATCTTGAAATCAATGCACACCTGACTTAGTTTACATATTGTTACATCAGCATAAAAATTAACCTTGTATAGTAATGGAATCTGGTCCCTGGCGGCTGTTTGTAAATATTTAGGGAGGGAGCAAGGTTGTGCTACTCCTTTGCCTTCTCACCTTCGGGTATTATGTAAATACATAAACTGTAAAAATATATCATGTCATATACCTCCACTTTCTACCCAGTTGTCTACCAGCCTTTTGGGGTGTGGCAGGTATATATATATATATATATATATATAACATGTCATATACCTCCACTTTCTACCCACTTGTCTACCAGCCTCTTGGGCTGCAGGAGGTATATATATATATATTTTGGGGGCGGGGGGCATGAAAGGAATGTGATAGGCTAAGTTAAGATTTTTATACATTTATTTAAGTGATAACATCTATGATTTTGTGAATTGCAGATGTTCTAGACAGTGACGAAGATGAATTGGATGATTTGGGAGATGACTATTTGGAACATTTGGAGGAGAAAATAAACAAGACCACTTGTCCATTTCAAATAAAGACAAGTTTCCAGGTGAGACCATTTGTTCTTGAGCACTGTATTATTGATGAATGTATTTACTTAATTGTACTGTACAGAAAGAGTGTTAAGCCTAGTACACTGTGAGCCTTGTGCAGCACTGCATGAGGCAGTTGGCAGCATTCATTGCAGCATTAAGTGTCCATACTGTAATTACCTGGAATGCTGTAGTGAGTCAGACACTTCTGAACATTGTCTAGAGAAGAATGTATGTCCTTGTTGTCCAGTTCACAGTTCATATTGCAAGACATTTCTGCTTTAATTACTTCCAAATTTGGACTTCTTATTTTTATCTATTCTTATTTGTATATATTCTAAGTCCTCCACTTGTACTCGTTTCATTTCATGTTCCAAAGGCAAGGATGCTGCTGTAGAAAATCGATAATACTATTTTGTCAGGTATTTCTTGTATAAGCTATATTATATTAATGTGCAGATAAACAATGAGTGGTGCTTTAATTCCACTCAGATATAGGTGCCATCCCAGAGAGCTTAGCATGTGACATACCTTCCCCCTTCACACCAAGATGGGCACTACCCCACTATGTGAAATTATAACAGTTATGAAATGCGCGGCTTGATGCAAAAGCCCACAAAACAAGATGTTGGTGTTGCACGATGATCAATGTCTACAGACCTTTAGTCTCTGGGTTTTTGTGTCTCATTCTCTACTTTAGTCTCTTGGTTTTTGTGTCTCATTCTCTACTTTAGTCTTTGGGTTTTTGTGTCTCATTCTCTACTATATCTTATTTTAAATTTATGTATGGTTCCAACATGGGCTATATCATCACTGGAGTGATCACATGAGCTTGTATGCTTATGTGTCTCGACGGAAAATTATTTTTTCACATCCTTCAGACATGTGGTCTTTTCAGTTAGTTCCTTGACCCTATGATATGCTCTTATAAATCAAGAGCTTGGTCAAATTTGTCCAACTTCATGGAATGTGTCTACTTTCTCTTTCACTTTCACTCGTTCACTCTTGTGCACATAAAAATTAATTATCTAACATTAGTGTAACTTATCTGCAGGACGATGAAGATGAGGATGAAGATGACGACGATGAACTTGATGATATTGATGAAACTGCCCTTGAATCGTTTACGACTCCTCTCGACAAGGATGATTGTGATGTAGATGAATACTGTGTCTTCAAGGAGGTGATGCAAGGTAAATGAGCGGTTTTATAATTTCTTCACTCTTGGTAGTGCTGGGTATTGGCCCCAGCATTTTGCTATCTACTTTATTATATCCTTTGATTCTGGGGGGGGGGGAGCCTGGGAAAAGGCTATTAGTACTTTAATCCTACTGTGATCATACATACATACATATATATATACCAAGGCTTTTTCCCCCTTACAAGGGAGGTAGCCAAAAAGGAAAAGGCATAAAATCATTCCCACCCATTTCATCCTTGAATACACTCCACACCTCTCCACCCTCCCTCTTACCTTAGCACCTCCTGTGATCATACATACATATATACAAATGTACATTCCAAGGGTCTTTTTCTCTCTGAAAATGGGGATGGCTTACTAAAATGTGTATTATCTTTGTGAATCAGGATTAGAAGCAAGTGCACCAGCATGGTATCAAGCATTAACAGCTGCTCTGAGTGAGGAACAGCGGAAAGCCATGCAAGAGGTCGCTACGCTTGCAGATCAAAGGAAGGCAGCAGCACATAGCAAAAAACTTCAACAGAGCGGGGGTGAGTTTGAGTCATAAAACGAGTGTATGGTAGTATAGAGGTGATTATTGTAGTGTACAGAAATATGGAGGTGGTGATGTAGCTGTAGTTATGTTGATGTTATTCCTTCTTTTTCCAGGGTATAACTTCCAACAAACTGCAGTTCCGACGACTTTCAATTTTGGGGGTTCCTTTGGATCATAGATTATTCAATATTGTAAAGTTATAGCTTGTTCAATGTTGCACAGCTCCAGCTTGTTCAATGTTGCGACAGCAGCGTGTTCAATGTTGCACAGCTGTAGCTTGTACAGTGTTGTCTAAGTTCAGGTTGTTCAAGTGTTGCCAAGTACCAAGGATACTCCTGCACTACCTGCTCTTCTGATTGGTTTTGATGCGTAGTGCCTTATCGCTAAAAGCTCACCATTTTCATTATTTCTTGTTTTCATTTATTTGATTTAATTTTATTTTCTCTCTGAGGAAAATCCACCCAGGTCTGATGAATTAACCTAACTACTACTTTTATTTATTTATTTATTTTTTATTATTTTAATGTATTTTATTTTATTTTTTTATTTTATTTATTTTTATTTTTTTCGTCCCAGTGTGAAGGGACATTTGTTATTCACTAGTTCCTTTCAAAAGAGAGATAGAAGAAAAAAAAGAAAAGAAAAAAAAAGAAAAAGAAAAGAAAAAAAGAGAAAAAAATGCCCCTGTTATAACTGGGGTTGTATGTTTAGTGTGTACAGTAATTCTGTATCATTTATCAGGGAATATCTTGCATTCATGTTTATGACAAATGTGTAGGTGTCTTTGAAGGATTATTTTTCATGCTTAATCATTTGCACCGTTGTCAAACTGGCGATGTTCATAATTACCCCCACACCCTCCATCTCCCCCTCTGGTAATGTTTCTTAGATCTAGTAACAAATCGGCCTCCTCTGCCGCATCTCTCTCACCGCAGTCATCTTCCATATCACTTTATACATACGAGTCCCCCTTCATGTTCCTCCCCTTCTTTCTTCTTGTGTTGTGTGGTCTTCATAGATTTTTGTTTTTCTTCTTTTCCTTTTTCTTGTGTAATTGTTCATATCATTGTTTTAATTTTTTTTTTTTTTTTTTTTTTTTTTTTTTTTTTTTTTTCTCTCCTCCACACCGAAGAGTTGTATATTGTGTATTTCTACTGTCATCAGGGAAGGTTTGACAGATCCTAAGTATTGGCATGTATTGATTACAAAAGTATATAATTAGCCAAATTACCCTCTTGCTCCCAAGTTGACCTCACCCCCCTCCCCTCCTCCCCGTCCCCTCCCGGAGCACATGAATGATGCTTTGTACAAAGGAGAGCCTCACAAGTAACCTCTGTTTTTAGTGGTTGTCTTGCATAGGAAATTGAAACTGGAAGGCAAGAGCTTACCAGAACAAGGTCCAGCCGCTTGATAACCCAGATACTTGGGCAGGATTGGGGATGTGTTATTTTGTTATGAAAGATGCATGTGATTAGGAGTGTAGTGTTTGGTGTGTATTGAATTGGGAGCCTTAATGAAAAATGCTGTTGTAGTATATGTGTGTGTGAGAGGAACTGATGTCCCAAATATATGCTGATGACAACTGTTATGCATAGGTTCCCAAACACTTGCAAAATACAGTTTTAATTTCATACATGAATACATTATACAAAGCATGCGTAATAAGTATATTGTGATTATACATAAGACATCCTGCAGGACCCTGAGTGCTGTAACATCCCAGAAAACCTTTTTACACTTAAACTACTATTATAGTTAAGCAGCTAATTAACTTGAGTTATTTGTTTATACAACACCAATTTGTTTGAGGGTTAGGAGTGTCAGTGCAAGGTACGCATGACTAGTCTCGTAGCATGCTATTGCCAGTGAACGCTGTTATTTGGAACATTACAATTAAAAAAAAATTGTGTACTACACATACATGCATGAACTCTTGATCAGATAAACTACAACAGTGTCAAACAAAATGTGAACTCTTGATTCTGAGACATGAACATATTCATTTGGTTGGAACCAGTTGTAATTGTGTACTTTGTTATACTTTAGTTGACATAACTACATGAATAATTACCTGTCTTGTCTGATGAAGCTTTAAGCTTATATAGAGTTGTATATTATTGATGTTCATGATTACTGTATACATGGAGTAGTGTGAAAGTGCGGGCACATGCCATGGCTGGTTACCTCCCTTATAAGGAAGAAGAAACTTTTTGGTATATAGTATGAAAGTTGTAATAGGTTGAAACATATAGTTTATGATAATGAACCCAGGAGATCCTCTTTGGCAGCATTCCATATATTCAATTCACTGCAGGAACAGCAGACATCAGTCGAGCAAATAAGTTTAAATGCACGGGGTATGTAGGTAGTCTCATTGGTCATATAACTTGTGTACAGCCTTGAGCTGACCCAATACAATGAATTTGGATTGCTGCTGCCGATGCTGCCCAGAGAGCGAAAGGAGACCACCCCTGAAATACAGTGACGTTCTTCGTCACGGTAGGTCGGCTTGAGAGGGGTCACAGTGAGGCTCCCCACTTCGATATAAACCCAAAAATCAAAAAAATTACATTTGAGTGAACTGAGTGAAAGTACGTGTTATTCTGTTGCAGTGTGATTTATTTTCTGTTTTTTTTTTTTTTTTTTCTCGTGGGCAACATAACTGTTGTCTTGTGCACTATTGCCCTGTTCCCCCTTGCACCCCTATAGTTCCCCCTTCCCTGTATGTATCTTGCGGTGTTATATATTGATGGCTCGGTTTTGAGCAACCGAGTTGGCATTAGCATCGAATGTAGTTATTGGGCTGCTCAATGTGGTGGGAGCATTCAGCCAAGGTCTTGTAGGGACAGACTGTCGTGTCTAGGGTTTCACATTTCAGGGTATCTTATTAATTAGTCATGCAAACTTATCTGTAAAAGAACATAGCTTGGTCAAGCAAACAATCTTGTGCAGCAGGTCACTTTTATCAATCATTTGTGAAAAAAAAGAAAGAAGAAAAAAAATGGGAGTGGGAAAGAATGAATTTATCACTTTAGTTATGTATGTTTTTTTTTTTTTCTTTCTTTTTCTTTTTCTTCCATAAACCGTTTGGTAGGTGTCATCCAGGGTTTAAAATTGCATAAAGTGCAGTTGAAGCGTTTACAAAAGTGTAGCTGGTACCCTGCATCATGAAAGGTGAAAACATAGATCACTGCATTGTTACTTATGTATGTTTACATATATACGTCGTATGTATGTGTGTATATGCATATGGATACATAATCCTGGATGGATACCTTTCATATCTAGTCGACAGAGCATTCTGAAGGGTTTGCAAAAGAGCTTCCTTGTTAATTTGTTACCTTTATGTCCTGTACGGCAAACAGTAGTGTATGACTATAAACGGCTTTAGACAGAGGGCCAGTAAGCAACGTGGCCTCCTGCACCGTGTCCGGCAGTCTTCGCAGGACACAGGTGCATGTGCGTGTCATGGCCATGTGGAAGCATAATGGCTCACTACTGGTCGCTGGAACATCACACAGTTGTCTCATGTACATTTAGTCTTTTGTGTGTTTGGGAAGCCACCCTCATTGCTTAAAGCCAGTCGCAGACAGAGGAATTCGGCTGGTGCTGATACTTTTAAGGTCATAATGGTAAGGTCAGGCCTTCACTAATGGTCAGGCCTTTGATAGCCAACACTTGTGTGGCAGCGCAGGTCAGCCCTAGAAAGTTATATCTTAGGGTGCCTCTGAAGGATTTTGGCCATTTGCTCCGGTATTGGAAGCCACGTTTCTTTGTACACAACCTCACTGCTGCGTTACATTGGCTGGGAGTTGCAGAGAAAGGGTGCCAGTGACTGTGGGTAGTAGTGTGGTTGGTGTTGGAGATGAAAAGGACCTTCAAGTACGGAGTCAAAGCCATGTTGTTGAAGTGGCCTTGGTGTCCAATTAGCTATAGCTATGGGCCCACATGTACATAGATTACTCCCTACAGAATGTGATCATTATAATTATTAATTATTAATATTAACGTATTATGTAGAGACAGATAAAGTTTATATTTTTCTATAGTGAGAACACTATTACTACTGCTGTCACAGTCCGTATTAGCGCGGCTAGGCACTGTGACGGTACCAGCAGCACATCCTTCCTGACCAATCGGCCTTCACTAGCACTGCTATGGGTCGTGCTGGGAGACGGAATCTGCCCCTGCCGCAAGAGGCCCAGAAGAGCAGGGTGTTTCTTTGAAAGGACACCACAGCTACCATAATGGGAAACATCTTGAGAGAAAACTGTCGGGTATGGGGGGGGGGAATCTGTAATGGCAGCATGTCCGTGATGTGATAATGTTGTAGGTCATTGACGTTCATTCTAGGAAGACATGCAGCTAAAGTGGCAGTTAGAGCGGAACGGACTAGGGTGTCAGAATTGGTAGTCACGTCGTCCCCTGCGTCATGTGGCAGAGGGGCAGCCTTCGCCTCCCCATCTTATGCTCACTAGGCGGCCCGACTAGCTTTGCTATGGGTCTCCCATGTCGTCGTCATCATCATGATTGCCATTATTAGCGTCATTGTTATTTATTTAGTTGTTACTTTTACATGTGTGTAAAGAACCCTCATTCTCCTCTGCTTTGTCTCGCCTTTTCGTCAAATCACCACAAGCAAGCAAGTTACCCCCAGCCTTTTGACCCTCCCCATCCCCCTGCCCCCATCTTCCTTTCAACACTACTTTTACTGCCCTCATCCTCATCCTATACCATCTTTGCTCTGGCCCTGATATCTTCAAGCCTTCTTCGCATTGCCACTTCCTTGTGCAGCCTTGTCATATGCCCAGGGCTCCGGAGCTCATTTGCCCATAATGAATAAATGATAAAGATGGGAAATGACTTTGATTTAATTTTTACCTTATCAATTGGGAGCATGCACTAAAGAGCATGTTGCCTCACTCTCATGCTAGTGCCGTTCCCCGTGGTATCCTTAAACAAGTGCTCATGCAACCACTCTTCCCACTCCAAACAACTGTTAACAACTGGTGAGAAATGTAGTAACACGTTTGTAAATCACAACTAACACCACAGTCGGACGAAAGAAAGTTGAGTAAGCGAAACTATATATTTCGATTGCTAACTGCAATCCTCTTCAGTAGTACAAAGTGGAGGGAGGATGCTGTCTTAAATAGCAACCTCTCGCAAAGGAAAGGTAACTTGGAGAAGAGTAAGTGTCACTACCCCAACCCTATGTGACCTGACCTCATGTCATCCTCAGATCACCTAGGATTGGGGTAATGACATTTATTCTTTTCCCAGTTCCGTTCACTTTGTAGGAGGTTGCTATTTAAGACAGTATCCTCCTTCCACTTTGTACAATTGAAGAGGATTACAGTTAGCAATCTAAATATATAGTTCACTTACTCAATTCTTTCTTTGATCCAACTGTGATGTTAGTTGGGAATTCTTAACAAGTTTGGTCAATGTGCCTCAGCCACGAAATCGTGGGCAACCAACCCCCTTCGTCAATTCCATTGAGGGTGGTTTGTTGTGGAGACAACCTTGTGACTGGGATAAGCGGGGAAACATGCCACATGTCCATATAGCCAGTTGGCAACCACTGATTATATTTGTAACAGGTCTAGATTGAGTCTCGGTAGTCTCTGGGTTGATACAAAGTCATTCCAGTGATACCTCACAATTCTCCAAAGGTTCATAATGAACCTAAGTATTTTTCCTACAGAAAACGGGACTATTAACCAAACTATAAATATCCTCCACTAACCAAACCAACGAATATAATGAGATCTGGAAGCACAGGTTTACAACAATGCAATTACAACAATCTCGGGGAGGTACAGTCAGCGCGGATCGTATTGCATACTCTGGAAACAAACGCGAAAACTTTCGATCAAATAATTTAGAAAATTACAAAAAATTAAACGACGTCGATGCTACTTGCCGATGGGGAAGTACTTGGGGACAGAATCGGCCAAATTCTGACAGGAAGCAGTAAGTTACACACCTTCCGGATGGAAATCTCAAGCTTGGGAATTGTCGACGTGTCCTCCTGACGAAGGCGTGCTTTCATGATGCCCCCTAAGTTTTCTGTGTGGAAATATCGTGCCAATCCTCCATGCAGTCGACTTCGCCATCACGGATCACTTTTTGCCGTCCTGCTGAAGGATCTCGCCCGGTTTTCGCGAAACACTCCAAAATTCTCCAGCAGAAGGTTAATATAGCGCTCAAAGTTGACAGCGTGGCCCTTAGGGAGTATTGCAAGGTTCCCCAAACCACCATAGCCAAAGGCGCCCCATAAGACAAGGAGGGTGCTTAACGTGCGTCACCGTCAATCGTGGGTTACACGCTGTCACGGCAGGAGAGGTCCACACCTTCGTTCCCTTGCTCTCACTTGTACAAAAGATCGCTTCGTCGGTCCATAGGACCTTGCGCCACTGAAGAAGGCCCCAGTCTTTATGATCCTTGGCAAATTAGACGCGGCGGCGCCTTTGTTCCGCAGTGACGAGGGGCTTCACGCGTGCTTTCACTCTGGAGTAATTTAACAGCTTCTGAATATTTTCCTGAACTGTCCTGATGGAGACGTCACCGAGAATTTTAGGATACTTTTCCTTCAATTCCTTTGCAGTTCTAGTAAAAGGGTTAAGGTCCAACTGACGTTTTACAAGCCTGTTAAGCCTTCGGAGGAAATCTTCAGGGCCTTTCCCCACCCCGGCATGTTTGTGGAGGGGCACGGTATCGACCCTTCCTCCCGCGCGCCACTGTTAGGAGTCTGGAAACAGTCATAAGAACATAAGAATAAAGGAGACTGCAAAAGACCACAAGGCCTACACCAGGCAGCTCCGTATCCATCACCACCTGTCATCCCCATCCATAAAGTTGTCTAATCGTTTTTTAAAACAACTGATAGTTTCAGCGCTTACTACATCTTTACTATGTCCACTCGATCACACTTGTTGCCTTGGCTATTTCTGTTATTCTTTCCTACTTTGTTTAGTTCCAACAACTTCCACAATGTTATCACGCGCTGTGCGATTTCCAGGCATCACGCAAAGGTCGGTGAACACCGTGAGGAAAAACGAAGGAACTCTGTAACAACGCGGGAAGAAGAAAAAAAAAAAAAAATCTTCCAATGGAGGACAGTCGCACACTGACCGGCTTTGTCTCACGTGGATATTGCGTGGGTGGATGGCTGAAGGTATTTAGCGAGTCACTTTCTCCGGCACGGGTTTTTGTGAACGAGATATCGCGCGGGTCCAAAAAAAAAAAAAAAAAGCTGACCGCTATGCATAATCGGAAATTTTTGCAAAACTGTCTGCGCGAACTGCTGGTCACTCTCGATTGTAGGGAACCTGAATGAAGCATTGCTGAAGCAAAATAAAAATATCCACCGAAAACTGCCGCTTGCAGTGAGAAGGAAACCAGGATGGTGGATGTGTGCCTTTGACTAGGCTACCTACATAAATTGATCGAGCATATGCGTAGTTTTTTTTTTTCGTGGACAGGCTTCTACAGTAAATGCGTACATTGGTGTAAAATAAAATAGTGAAAAATCAGGTATATTTATGCGGAATGGTTATATTAATGTTAAAATGTAAAACATTGTGGGAAAGAAGTAAATAGATTGTGTATTATTGAGTGTCATAACTCATTATGGGATAGTCACGCCCTATGGAAGTGTAGTTTTCTATGAGTAAGGAATGCTGATCCCAACGTTTTCTTTGTTCAACTTGGCTTGGTAACGTCGCACACAAATATAAATATCTTTAGTTCTTCAGTACCAGAACATAGTTCTGTATAACGTTCTTCAGTATCATAGAATCTTGTTAAAAAATTATATAAAAAAAAAAATGTATTGTGGTGGTTAATCTCTCGAGTTCAACTGTCTCTCCACTCTCCTCCCCACACGTCTTCCAGACCCTAGATATCATAGGGTAGTAGTAGTAGTTAGTCGTAGTAGTAGTAATAATAGTAGAAGGTACTAATAATAGTAGTAATGATAATAATAGTAATAATAATAGTAATAAAAAAGTTTATTTGGCATTGAATCAATATACACGAAGTGCAGATAATGAAAAGAACACAGTTCGAAATGACAATTACAATTGCCGAGGATAACTCAAAAAAGCACGTAAGCTTATTTCCATTGTCGTCCTCAGGGCATACTGCACAAGTTCAGCATAGCCAATTTATTTTAGGTACTTTAGCGGCACCTCAACTGACCAGAGACACGGAGCGTTAAGTGTGGGACTAATCTGCTTTACTTTAATAAATAATAAAGGAAAAGAAAATAATAATTCACAACGATGTCGATAAAAATCTAATTTTCAGTGTCGTCACAGTTCTGCTCCTCGCCCCTTTTCATACACCAAAACGTTCATAGACTCTATTATTATTATTATTATTATTATTGTGGTGGTTGTGGTTGTGGTTGTTGTTGTTGTTGTTGTTGTTACATTCTGACAGGTTGACGTAAGCGGAGTAGGAAACACAGGATTCTTAGTCTTGAGTTTATTCCTCACTAGTTTCGCAGGTATGCTTTTTCAAAGGAATGGTGTACAAACAGGCTGTGGGGATTTTATACATGGGGTGGACATCACTACCTCCTGCGAAACTAGTCAGGAATAAACTCAAGACTAAGACTCCTGTGTTTCCTACTCCGCTTACGTCATTATTATCATCATTATATAATGTTTATTTGTCAATGAATCAATATACATAAAGTGCAGACAATGAAAAGAACACATAGTTCGAAATAACAATTACAATTACCAAGGATAACACAAAAAAAGCACGTAAGCTTATTTCCATTGTGGTTCTCTGCTGCCCCCGAGGAAATCGACTGGATACTCGTATGGGTCTAAGCGCCTAGATTAGTGTTATCTGTTGTGCCTTGTTGTTTTGATCGCAGACCTCTCCAAAGAGCACCAACAGGTGCACCAACGATAGCAGACTTCATATCTGTTTGTGCATCGGGGTGTAATTATTCAGTTGTGTATTGATTTATTTACCTTTATATTTTTCTATTTATAATTTTTTTTTTTTTTGTCGTCGTCGTAGTCATATTCATTATTATTGCTATTTTCGTTTCTTTGAGTGCTTTGGCTTGATATATTTATCTGCTGTATTTTTAATAATTGACACACACACACACACACACACACACACACACACACACACACACACACACACACACACACACGACTCGGTGGCGCAGTTGGTAGAACGCTGAGCTGCCACGAAAGTGGCCCGCAGCTCCTGGTTCGAATCCTGCCCAGGGCCGAAATTATTTCGATACTGCTGCGCTTCGGGTCGTTACTCTGACTCTCGTGGGAGGGGAGTTGGGTGTGTGTGTGTGTGAAAGGTTATAGCATTACCCATAGATCGGAACTACGAGCTCTGAGCTCTCTTCCGGGAGGGAAATAGCTGTCGATCACGAGTCCAACACGTGATCCAAAAGACCAAGTGAATACACACACACAGTGGTCTGGTTTCGAATCTCGCCCAGGGCTGAAATAATTTCAGTATCGCTGCGTTGCGGGTTGTTACTCCAACTCTCGTGGGCGGGGAGTTGGGTGTTTGTAAGGTCACAACATTACCCATACATCGGTCATATAAGCTTCGAGCTCTCTTCTGAGGGGAAATAGCTGTCGATCACGAGTCCAACACGTGATCCAAGACCATAGTGAATCGCACACAAGTTTAAGAGCAAACTAGATACTGCGAGATACATAGACGGGACATCACGAACATAGCTCCCCTTCCCGTAAGATACAACTAGGTAAATGTAAACATAAGCAGTGTGTCTGTGTTTGTGTGTGTGTGTTAACGTGTAACTTCAAATGAACACTAGCACACACGGACACGAGCGCGCGCGTACACACACACACACACACACACACACACACACACACACACACACACACACACACACACACACACACACACATGTATTTGTGTGTGTGTATAAAATCACGGCATCACCCATATATCAGGACATGTATGAGCTCTGAGCTCTCGTCCAGAAGTGTAACAGCTCTTGAGTCCAGCTTGTGATCCAAGACCAGATGGTCCGTCGTT
>NC_134812.1:40987097-40997097 GCF_046742065.1 Oratosquilla oratoria
GATCTTTTTCACTATCCACTTTTGTTAACGAATTTCCAAATAACTTGTAATCGTACTTACTGTTATGTGCATTACCTTGCATTTACTTGTGTTAAATTTCATTAGCCACTTTTCAGACCATTGCTGTAATTTATCTAAATCTTCTTGAATATCTAATTGGTTTGAGTGATCATTTGCCACTCCGCACAGTTTTGTATCATCAGCAAATTTGGAAACGGTAGATTTTAGTCCATGGTCTATATCATTTATATATACTATGAATAGAAGTGGCCCAAGAACGGAACCCTGAGGAACTCCACTTGCAACACTTTTCCATCCAGAAGTTTTTCCATTTAAAACAACTACCTAATAGGCTACCACTTATTCCATGCAAAGCTAATTTAGTAAGTAGTCTTTCGTGTGGGACGGTATCAAAAGCTTTTGCAAAGTCTAGATATACTAAATCTATATTGTTTCTTTTGTCATAATTCGAGATAACTGTGTTGTAGAATTCGAGTAAGTTAGTCACGCAAGAACGTTTCCGTCTGAAACCATGCTGGCTATCATTTATCAAACGGTTACTTTCTAAATGATGTTCCATAGCATCTCTGATGATAGTTTCCATTATTTTTCCTACGATTGAAGTCAAACTTATAGGCCTATAGTTATTTGGTTTCTTTTTGTCACCTTTTTTGAATATGGGAGTAACGTTAGCTAGCTTCCATTCTCTTGGGACATCTCCGGATATGATGGATTTCTTGAAAATAATTTCTAATGGAACAACAATCTCATTTTTAATTTCCTTTAAGATTCTTGGATGCCAACCGTCAGGCCCTGGTGTTTTATTAACTTTGAGTTTGTCTATACACCTTTTAATTTTTTCTTTTGTTATATTTACCGTACCGAGTAAGTTTACCCTAGACTTTTCACAGGTTTCAGTTTGGAATTCACGTTGAGGTGTTTCGTTTACGAATACCGAGCTAAAATAATTGTTTAAGATATTACACATTCCTTCATTTGAATATTTGTATATGTATACGAGAGGGTGCTGGCTTTAAGGGTAGAGCTGTTACTTTTACAGGGGTGGTAGGGCAACTATTTAGGAGAAGATAGGAAAAAAAAACATGATGGTGTACAATATATCTTTTTCCTTTTTGCAGGTTCAACGCATGATGGCAGCGCCTACAGTGGATTTTGGTAAACTTGAAGCACGGGCGGTCATGAAGTTCCTCTTCTTGCAAGAAAAGGGGCGGCGGAAATCCATGGCAAGATGAAGGACGTCTTGAAGGATGACTGCCCATCATACTCTACAGTGAAAATGTGGGTGTCAAGGTTTCGGACTGGTCATCTCGAGGTCACAGATGAACCCCAGTCAGGACGGCCAACTACCGCAACCACAGAGGAGAAAGTCGACGCTGTGCACGTCATGATTCTCGAGGACCACCGGATTACAACTAAAGCCGTAGCTGAGATTCTAGCGCGTCCCAAAAAGTTTCTGGGACAAAGATGAAGTACTCCTCATAAAATACCTGCCAAAGGGTCGCACCATCAACGCAGAATACTACATATCTATGCTGGACGAATTGCGTGAAGCTTTGAAGCAGAAACTCTGTAGAAGGCTGAGCCGTGTTGTCCTCTTTATGCAGGACAATGCACCAGCACACACAGCACATGAAACTGTACGGAAAATACGCGACTTTGGCTTCGAATTGGTAGACCACCCGCCTTACTCCCCAGACTTGGCCCCCTCCGACTATCACCTCTTTCCACAACTGAAGAAACATCTCAAGGGAACGAAATTTCACCCCGATGCGGAAGTGGTCGCTGCTACAGAGGCCTGGTTGGAGGCCCAACCTTCCGAGTTCTTTTTTCAGGGCTTAGAAAAACCGAAAGACCGTTGTAATAAGTGTGTGAATCTGAGATAAGAATATGTTGAATAAAATCGTAATTAACTGATCTTTCTGTATTTTCTTTTACCTAAAGCCAGGAACTTTTCAGCACCCCCTCGTATATGTATGTGTATATAATATATATATATATATATATATATATATATATTATGTATATATTTATGTGTATATATATATGTATATATATATATATAGATATATATATGTATGGATGTATGTATATGTATGCTGAGACATTCTGACAGGTTAAAAAAGTATACCTGCGAAACTAGTCAGGAATAAACTCAAGACCAAGACTCCTGTGTTTCCTACTCCGCTTATCGTCATATATATGTATGTATATATATGTATGCTGAGACATTCTGACAGGTTCAAAAAGTATACCTGCGAAACTAGTCAGGAATAAACTCAAGACCAAGACTCCTGTGTTTCCTACTCCGCTTATCGTCATATATATGTATGTATATATATGTATATATATATGTATGTATATATATGTATGCTGAGACATTCTGACAGGTTAAAAAAGTATACCTGCGAAACTAGTCAGGAATAAACTCAAGACCAAGACTCCTGTGTTTCCTACTCCGCTTACGTCATATATATGTATGTATATATATGTATATATGTATATGTATATATGTATGTATATATATGTATATAAATGTATGTATATAATATATATATTATATATATATATATATATATATATATATATATATATATATGTATGTATGCCAAATCAAGTAACGTAGATGTAACACAAGAGTAAAATAAATCTTAAACCCACTGTCGGAGTAAGATAAGCTAAGATACAGAGTAAACCGTATATTTCGACCACTAGCTGTGGTCCTCTTCAGCTGTTACATAGGGTACATAGACAAGAACTTATATACAGAGGAGGAAGCTACTATAGAGAACTCAGTAAGCCTCAGTTCACGTGCCCTGAGTGAGGTCGGACGTTTCGTCCTGTGGAGATGAATTTATTAACTTCCATACTAGTAATGGCATCTGGTGACCATTGACCTTTAGAAGTGTTATAATTCGGGAACTCTTATTAATGAGGACTCAATAATTTTTCTTTTAAAAATACAATGTGATTTGTATACTGTAGCTGCATTCTTCCAATCAATTCTGTGATCTAAAAGAGTTTTCTTGGCCGTATTTTAATTAATTTTTATGTTCTTTGATCCTAGTAGGTAGATCATGTCCCGTTTGTCTCCAGTACACTTTATCATAATCGAGACATGGTGTTAGCTTCGCTGCTACTAACACTTTCAGTAAGTCCACAGTCATTTACAATTTTCTTCACTTTATTTTATCCACTTATTCATCTGTAGGCCCCATGCCTCTTCCTTAACTTAAGCTTTAGTCAAGTTCCATTAATCAGTTCGAAGGTGAATTAAACGTATTTTTCTTTTCTCTTTTCTTCAGAATAAATTACACTTGGTTATTCAAGCTACACCAAGGGACTCCCACCTGGGATCCTCTTACACCCACCAAAGGATTACAAAGGCGGAGCATGCCGACAGGAGACCTTTAGGTCCATATCTAGGTCGGATGCGAAAAAAATCATAATAATAAAAAAATAATAAATAAAAACTATAATAATGTAAGTAACAAATAAAATACACAAATAAATGCATAGGTATAGTTAAATAACAAACAGGTAAATAGTAAATAATAAATTGACACAACTAATAATAAATGAAAATCAAACAGACAAATGATAACAAAACAAAAACAAATGATATAAAATAAATTATAATCATTACAGCATCTTGCTTAGGTGTTTATCTAAATGATTCTTAAAGCTTCGAACTGAACTACATTGCACTACCTGTGCAGGAAGTTTATTCCATTCATTAACTACACGGTTGGCAAAGTTGTTTCTACCTACTTCCAAATTGAATCTATTTCCGGACAGTTTGAGACCATTGTTTCTTGTCTGATTCTCATTCAATGTGAATATTTTGTCACTTTTGATGTTGTCAATTCCCTTTAAAATCTTGAAGACCTGTATCAAGTCACCTCTGAGTCTACGCTTTTTTAGGGAAAACAGATTCATATGTTTTAGTCGATTTTCGTATGATTTATTTTTGATATTTGGAATCAGTTTTGTGGCTCGCCGTTGTACTTTTTCCAGTCTGTCAATGTCTGCTCCGACGTCATGATTTAATTCATCCAATAACTTTGAACGTTACAAATAAGTGCTACCCTTTTAGGCCGTGACTTTACCTTCATGCACCAATAATTTTTCTCCTCCACCCTTTTCTCCAATCAGAAAGACTGTTATACTGTCTCAGGCAATACTGTTTACGCAAGCAATGTGTGTGTGTGTGTGTGTATGTATATATAATTATATGTATTTCATACATATATAAAATACACACATACCGGTACACACACACACACACACACACACACACACACACACACATATATATATATATATATATATATATATATATATATATATATATATATATATATATCAACCACAATACAGTTTAATTCTAAGCCATCAACATCGAGGGACTCGAGGAGACCAACATGCAGAAATTGAAACGTCACTGGAACCTATTCAGTGTTGTACATACATACATACATATATATATATATATATATATATATATATATATATATATATATATATGTGTGTGTGTGTGTGTGTGTGTGTGTGTGTGTGTGTGTGTACAACACTGGGTTTCAGTGATTAGAGGTACATTTTAACAACCACTACACTTTAATTCTGAGCCATCAACATCGGGAGATCCAATGGAGGCCGACATGCAGAAATTGAAGTACGGTACTGCCAAGGACTTGAACCCAGCAATCACATGATAAGTGCCGTAGTAACTTACCAACTACGCTATCAAGAGAGATATAAGTTCAGCGCAACTTTTCTTATATATTTGTATGCTCGAGTTACATACACATACATTAAAATTTGCGTTCAACCCATCTCCACTATGATAGTATAATTGGAAGTATACAAACGCGGGAAAGTATTTGTACAACACTGAATGGTTTCCAGTGATTAGAGATACATTTTAACAACCACAATACACTTTAATTCTAAGCCATCAACATCGGGAGACCCAATGGAGGCCGACATACAGAAATTAAAATGTGGTACTGCCAAGGACTCGAACCCAGCAATCACATGACAAGTGGCGTAGTAACTTACCAACTACGCTATCAAGAGAGATATAAGTTCAGCGCAACTTTTTTATATATATATATTTGTATGCTCGAGTTACACATACATTAAATTTTGCGTTCAACCCATCTCCACTATGATAGTACAATTGGAAGTATACAAACGCAGGAAAGTAGTTGTACAACACTGAATGGGTCCCAGTGATTAGAGATACATTTTAACAACCACAGTGCACTTTAATTCTAAGCCATCAACATCGGGAGAACCAATGGAGGCCGACATGCAGAAGTCGAAATGCGGTACTGCCAAGGACTCGAACCCAGCAATCACATGATAAGTGCCATAGTAACTATTTATATATGTATATATATATATATATATATATATATATATATACATACATATATACATATACCAAAGGCATTTTCACCCTTACAAGGGAGTTAGCCAAAGAAACAAAGGCATAAGAAACACTCCCACCCATTCCATCCCCAACATACTCCACTCTCATCCACCCTCTTCCCTCCCTCTTGGCACCCCCTGGATGACGGGTCATCCCTGCATCTTGTCCACTGCCCTGGGTCAGAAGCAGTGTCGCAAGACACAGCACATCCACAGTAAGGCCGCTTCATTAAATCGGCGACCCCCCCTCTCCGTCCCCTCGTGCAGAAAAGGAGAAAACGGGGAGAAATCCCTTTGGGCTGCGTCAGTTTATTACTCACACATACTCCCTCACCCCCCATCTCCCATCTACTCCCTTTCATGCATCATCTATACTCAACCATTCTCCATTCACTCCTATCTTCTGTCCTCTCCCGTACTTCCCCAACAGACATTCTCCTCTTTTCCAATGCCCCTTTTATCCCATTCAATCATCCCATCCTAGGTCGACCCTTCATGTTCAATCCTTCCACTTCTGCGTTCCACACCTCTTTTACTAATCTTTCTTCACTCGTTCTTTCCATATGATAAGGCTAGCACGTGTGCGCAGGCTAGCATCAGTGGAGAGGCCAGCACCAGTGCAAAACCAGACCGTCCTGCCACCACCCAGTCTGAATTTTCAACAAGTAAAGGATGGTCTGACAGATTCAAGAGGCGGTTTTCCTTGCACAATTTGAAAATTGTGCCGGGAATCAGGTTCGGCAGATCACGTTTCGGCAGCTGCGTTTCCTGGCGCTCTGAAGAAAATTATTGAAGATAAGGGATGCAGGCCTGAGCAGGTATGGAATATGGACGAAACAGGCCTCTTTTGGAAGAAGATGCCTGCCAGGACCTTTGTCGCCAAAGAGGAGAAGCGTGTGCCAGGGGTCAAAGCTGCTAAGGACCGATGTACATTAATGCTTTGTGCTAACTCTGGTGGCCACACCATCAAGCCAGGCTTTATTTACAAGCCTGCTAACCCCAGAGCACTTAAGAGACGCAACAAGAACTTACTGTCAGTGTTCTGGACACAATGTAAAAGTATGGACAACCAACACCATCGCTATTGACTGGTTCCACCACTGTTTCTACAAGAGAATGGCCTGCCAATCAAAATCCTACTGCTAGATAATGCTCCAGGTCACCCATTGTCACTTGATGAAATGTGCGACGACGTTGGGGTTGTGTTTATATATATATATATATATACATATATATATATATATATATATATATATATATATATATATATATATATATATATATATTGCTGGTAACCACTAAGGAAATCAGAAGAAAACAGTAATTCCCAAGCGCTTTCGTGTAATTCACATATTCAGGGGAATACAGAAAAAGTTGTTATAAAGAGGTTTAAAAGTAACAAGATTATACACTAGGAAAGGAACAGACATAGTACGAGATGTCACAAGATTAAACACTAGGAAAGGAACTGGCATAGTACAAGATGACACGAAATATTACACTATGGATATATATACTGTATATATATATATATATATATATATATATATGGGTGTGTTTAATACGTGCGAAGATCTGGAGTCTGGGATCCATGTTGAAAGGGGGAGAAGCGTAAACACCAGACTCAAAGTGGGAAGTTTAATGCCCGACGTTTCGGTCCTAGTCCTAGGGCTGTCTTCAGGGGTGTGAAAATATACAGTGTTCAAATGAGCTATTATACTGTCCGTGGTTGGAATTGGGAGAGGTATTCCTCACTGCCGAAGCTGTCCGGGTCACCCCTCCTCTACCAGTCGTTACGAGTGCCGGACGATTGGACCACCTTACATGCCCAATTGTGCATACCTTTAATTTACAAATAATTCAATAAAATAAAAATGAAATACAATAAAGTAAAATACAATAAAATGCAATACAATAAAGTAAAATACAATACAATAAAATGCAATACAGTCAAATGTAATAAAATAAAATGCCAATTGTGCAACACTTGAAAGTGCACACCCACTTGCACGCGAAGGAAGTAAACAAAAGCAATAAAATACAATAATGTAAAATGAAATACAATAAAATGATGCAATAAAATGAAATAAAATGCCACTTTTTGCGGGGAATACCTCTCCCAATTCCAACAACGGACAGTATAATAGCTCATTTGAACACTATATTTTCACACCCCTGAAGACGGTCCTAGGACTAGGACCGAAACGTCGGGCATTTAACATCCCACTTTGAGTCTGGTGTTTACGCTTCTCCCCCTCTCAATATATGTATGTGTGTGTTCAAGGCAGATTGAACATTTTTAGACGCTCTGCCAAGGATTCGAACCCTGACCTGTGTGTAAATAATCACGAGGTCAAGACGCACGTGGCTCAGTCGCTAGCGTCTTGACCTTGTGATTATTTACGCACAGGTCGGGGTTCGAATCCTTGGAAGAGCTTCTAAAAATGTTCATATATATATATATATAAATATATATATATACATATATATATACATATACATATATATTAGCCTTGTGAACCTAAGAACTCTAACCAATTTCTTAACTCCCTTGACTAGAAAGTAGACCAAACGAGCGAGATTACCCAAAATTATAGAAGCGCTGGTGAAGGACAAACCATAACAATCACTCACCCAACCTTGAGGTCATCCAGTTTCGGTCCTTTATTCTGGTTGCCTTCAGGGGATTTTTATGTTGCAAAGGAGAAACCTTGAAAGGTTGGTCCTTTCTTTTTATTCGCTCTCTCTCTCTCTGTCTGTATGTATGGTTTCATTCACATTTTCTGGGTGTTGAAATGCTGCGCACGTCGTCATGTGTTTGAAGTGGACACGTTTGTGTCGTAACAGGATCAGATCGTGGCTACGTGTTGTCGTCCCCCGTCTTGTTGTGTGTGTGTGCCACCTACTACTAGGTCGTGGATAACACGGAGAGTTGCCACTCTTACTTGCCCTAGATTTTTTTTTTTTTTTTTTTTTAATGTCTGTTCTAGCCCTCTTTCTTTTTATGCATTTATTTGTTTATCTAATATATTTGTTTACCTATGTATTCGTTTCTTCTTTTACCTATCTACTTGTTTATTTGTAATTTATTTATTTATTTATTTCCTTTTTCACATTTATTTCTTATATATTATGTATATATTTATAACAATTTACTGAATATTTTACTATTTGTTTATTTCTTTATTTTTCTATTTATCATTGCATTTGATCCATTGTTTATTGATACATTATTATTACTGTTAATTTATCATTATTTTTATTATTATCATTATCATTGTTATTATCATTATTGTTATTGTTATTATTATCATTAGCATTATTTCACTTGAGTTTTTTTTTTATCTGCAGTACTTGTACGTACGTACTTACCCATCTGCCCATCTATCTGTCTCTTCCCCATCCTTCTTCGTCATCTATCTTCCTTTTTGCAAAATATACACAGTACCAAAAGTATTGCACGGTAGGGGGAGGGGAGGGGGGGGGGCTTCGTGTGTCGTCGTCGTCGTCGTCATTATCGTTATCTGCGCAGGAGACCGCGCAGCCACGTGCTCGCCCGTGTAGGGGGCAACCCCCATCAAAGAACGGAGGAGGAAGAGGAGGAGGCCCTGATTGAGGCACAGCTGTCTCCTATTTGAGCCCCATTTCCTCCTCCAACACATCCTCTCTTCCTTCTCCTCCTTCGCCAACTCCTCTCCTCCCCTCTTCCTCCTCCTCTCCTCCTCCTACCCTCCTCCTCCTCCTCCTCGCCTCTTTCTCCTCCTCCCTTCCTCTTCCCTTCCTCTTCCTCCTCCTCTCCTCTTCCTCCTTCTCTTCTCTTCCTTCTCCTGCTCCTGCTCCTCCTCCTCCTCCTCCTGATCCTCCTCCTCGTCATCGTCTTCCTCCTCCTGCTCCTCCTCCTCCTTTGCTAATTCCTTCCCTCCTCCTCCTCCTACTCTTCTCCTCCCCTTCCTCCTCCTCCTCCGCCTTCGCCAACTCCTCCTCTTCCTTTTTCTCCTCTAGTACGCCATCCTCCTCCCTGGCTAATTCCTCCTCGTCTTCGTCGTCCTCCTCGTCCTTCTCCGCGAACTCTTCTTCATCCCTCCTCCATCTCCTATTCCTCCTCCTCTTCCTTCTCCTCCACCTCATCCTTCTCCTCTTCCTGATCCTCCACCTCATCCTTCTCCTCTTCCTGATCCTCCACCTCTTCCTCCTTTTCCTCTTCCACTTCCACTTCTTCTTTCTCCTCCTCTTCCTCCTCCTCCAACTCTATCTCCTCTTCCTCCCGCTCTTCCTCCATTTCTTCCTTCACCTCTTTTCCTCCTTCCCCGTTCTCCTCCTCCTTACGCAACAGGAGGAGCTGACGCTCGTCCCAGTTCCTCGTGAGAACAAGAAGAAGAAGGAGGAGGAGGACGACTGAGAAGAGAAGAAGAAGAAAAAGAAGAAGAAGGAAGAGAAGAAGAAGGAGAAAAATATAAAAAGAAGCAAAAGAAGAAGGAGAAGAACCAGAGGAAGAAGAAGAAGAAGAAGACGCAAAAGAGAAAGAAGAAGAAACAATAATAAACAA
>NC_134812.1:40999597-41019597 GCF_046742065.1 Oratosquilla oratoria
AGTATAAGAAGCTGAGAGAGGAGTGGGAGGGAGTGAAGGATAGAGTAGAACTAGGAGGGTAGGAGGAATGGGAATGGTTTAAGGAGGGAGTCATAAGATGTGCAAAGATGGTGTGTGAAACAAGGAGGACGGGAGGAAACAGAAGGAAGGGTAGTGAGTGGTGGGATGAGGAAGCAAACAGGTTTTCATAGATTGGTTACATTGTAGGACAAGGGAATCGTATGAGAGGTACAAAGTAAAGAGAAGTAAAGCAAAGGAAGGTGTGCAGAGTATTTTAGGGAGTTGCTAAATGTGAAGGAGGATAGGGAGGGAAAGGTAGTTGCAGTGGGAAGCGCTAAGAAAATGAGAGTGATGAGTGAGGAAAATGTAGGAGAAATAAGGAAAGAAGTGAAAGTAGCTCTTAAGATGATGAGAGCAGGTAAGGCACCTGGGTTGGATGGATGCCATGCAGAATGTTTAAGAGAGGGTAGAGTGCCGGAGGGCTGGAGGAGTGCCTGCATAGTTCCACTTTACAAGGGAAAGGTGGACAAGTGTGAGTTTGTAGTTTCAGAGGGATCAGCCTGTTAGAGTGGTTGGGAAGGCTTATGGGAGGTTCTTGATTGAGAGGATTAAGAGAGGAAGAGAGGGAGTAATTGGTGAGGAACAGTGTGAGTTTAGGACAGGTAGGAGTTGTGTAGATCAGATCTTTGTGTTAAGACAGATATGTAACAATGCTATAGGAAAAGGTAAAGTTGTTTTTTGGGCTCTTATGGATCTGGAAATGGCTCATGACAGAGTTGACAGGAAAGCGCTGTGGGAGGTATTGCAGATATATGGGATAGGGTGGATGAAAGAGTATTAGGATAGTTTGGACACGTAGAAAGAATGAGTGAGGAAAGACTAGTAAAAGAGATATGGAAGGCAGAGGTGGAAGGAGTGAACATGAGGGGACGTCCTAGGATGAGATGGATGGATGGGTAAAAGGGGCATTGGGAAAGAGGGGAATGTCTGTTGAGGAAGGCCGGGAGAGGACAGAAGATAGTGGTGAATGGAGAATGATTGTGTACAGATGATGCTGTGATGTATGAGAGGAAGTGGGTGGGGGATAGGGGGGAGGAAGTATGTATGAGAAATAATTTGACGCAGCCCGAAGGGATTTCTCCCCATCTTCTTTTCTGCATGAGGAGATGGAGAGTGGAGGTCGCCGAATTAATGAAGTGGCCTTGCTGTGTCTTGCGACACTGCTTCTGACCCAGGGCAGTGGACAAGATACAGGGATGACCCGTCATCCAGGAGGTACCAAGATAAGAGGAAGGGAAGAGGGTAGAGGGGAATGGAGTATGTAGGGGATGGAATGAGCTGGGGTGGTTTCCACGCCTTTGTCTTTTGGCTACCTCTCGTGTAAGGGGGAAAACTTTTGGTATATATATATATATATATATATATATATATATATATATATATATATATATATATATATATGCAAAGTAGACCACTTGGAAAAAGAAACTAACGAAGCAGAGCGCTTTCGTGGTCTACTTTGCATAAGTGAACACACGTACCCGTGTTCTTATTAGCATATATATATATATATTTATTTATATATATTTATATATGTATATATATATATATATATATATATATATATATATATATATATTGGTGTATTTAGGTAGCAGGTTCTCATGTAGACAATTTTGATTGAAGTTCACAGCAGCTTCTGCGTTCACGACTTTTTTGCTGACGATGGAACGGTGAGCAATGGGTAGCTCCCATAAAAGTTGTCCGAAAGACATTGAAAATTCTTGTAGACGAAGAACACTTTATCATAACAAGCTTTCGACCTACATAGGTCATCTTCAGGTTCTGGTACATTTATTTTTACATTTATTGATCACAAGAAGTACATCTTGTTTGGGTCTCTACCCATATTCCTAGAAGGCATACAAGTATGCCTTTTACAATAAAAGTTACATGTACATGTGTTTAATTATGTCAATATTTGTAGCGCTGCACGGTCCTGGTCGGTCTCCACGATCTAGCCGACGTGGTTAGTGTCCTATGTGTCCGTCGCGTCCCATCCGGTCCAGCCGACGTGGTTTAGGTCCTGCACCCGTCGCGTCCCATCCGGTCCTGTCCAAGGCATCATGCGCAGTTACCTAAGTGAGAAAGGAGAAGATATTAGTCCTTTGGCTTGAATTTTTGTGGTGAGCTATAAGTCAATATTTCAAGTGAGTAAAGTTAAGAACCCATCCGTATCCTCTGGGGCTGGCACTTGAAGGATACTTCCCAGCCGACGTGGTTGGTATCCTTTGCACTCGTCGCGTCTCATCCGGTCGGTCCAGGGCATTCTGCGCAGTTACCTAGGTGAAAAAAAAAAAAAGCATTAGTCCTTGGCTTAAGTTGTAATGTGTCATACGTCAAAAGTCAGCAAGAGAGTACAGTCAAACAGAACCCATACGTATCATCTGGGGGGCGGCACTTGAAGGAGGCGTCCCAGCTGATACGAGTTAAGTGACATCGTCAGTCGACGGATGAGTCCCCCGGCCGAGGTCCTGGGGCCCGCACGCAGAAATCTGGTCGCTGGGCAAAGGGCCACATAATGATCTAGCCCGTTTGCGCCGGCCTCTCCACAGTGGATGCAGGCCTCCGGCTGTCCCGTCACCTCTGAGAAACATCGATACCCGAGACGGAGTCGATAAAGGGTGACTTCCTCTATCCTGGAGAGACGGACTCCAGGAGTCAGTCGTTCATACGCTGTGGCAACTTGATACCAGCGTGCTGACGGCCTCTGGGCTGTCAGGTTCCTATGGCTTTGCAGCTCCCTCTTGGCCATCGTTCTCGTTGCAATGGCCAAGATCTCAGTTCGGCTCGGGAGGATACCGATTCCGCCTTCCATGTCCCCTGTGGCCGCTCTTCTGGCCACCCTGTCTGCCGCTTCATTTCCCTGGATGCCGATGTGTCCCGGCACCCAGTTGAGGACGACTGATCTCCCTTGCTGACGGAGGGCCTTGAGCTGAAACAACAGCGAGGTCATTAGTTTTTTATGGTCATTATGATAAATTTTAGATATTAATTGCAACAGAGCTAAACTATCTGTGTGCACAACTACATTACGTTGGTGGGTGTTGAGAGCATGGGTCAATGCTAGACCCACTGCAACACCCTCTGCTTGCGTCGAGCAGCGAGTGCCCAACACCCTTACTCCCTGTTGCTCGTCCTTCGTGACAAACGCTGCACCTGCCACGTTGTGTACGGGATCCACGGAGCCGTCTGTGAAATAGACGACGCAGTTTTCCTGGGCGACAGATCTCATTGTGGCCTCCGCATCCGCCCGCAGGCGCGGCAGCGGCGTACCGCGTCGTGACGCCATCACACTGATTCTGGCCGGTGGATTCTCCCAGGGGGGAGACTGCACATAACCTTCCACCGCACATCCCTCCTCTTCTGAAGGATAAGGTCATGCAGGTGAAGGTCCCTTATGCGGTGTGCAACCCTCGCTGACCACCTCTTCTGCGGGAAGAGATCCGGATCTTGCTGGAGGGCGCTGATTAGCCTTCGCCGCAGGAACGAGTCATGTTCTCTCTGAATGACTCTTATGGCAAAGGCTACCACCAATCCTGAGATCCTCGCACTGATAGGCACCAGTCCCGCCTCTTGCTGCATATTGGCGACCAGAGTCCTGCTCGGCGCGCCCAATATTACGCGCAGCGCCTGGTTCTGTACTGTCTCCAAGCCAGCCAACCGTGTTGCGGATAGACCAGCCAGAGCACTGCTGGCATAGTCTATCACCGGTCGAATTGCGCTGACGTAGAATGTCCGGAGGACAGCGCAGTTGGCACCTGCCTCTCTGGTCGCCAAGAACTTCAAAACGTTAATCCGGCTGAGGACCCTTCCCCGGATGTAGGCCACTTCAGTCTGGAAGGACAGCCTGGAGTCAAGCCAGACACCAAGGTACATGTGCGTGCTGACCCACTCTACCTCATGTCCCTGCAGCAGAAGCCTGTCCCTCGGTGTCACGCTAGTGCCAAAACACATGGCTTTGGTCTTTGGTGGCGAGATCTTGAGGCCAAGCTCTTCGCATTTGGAGGAAATGCGGTCGAGGCACATTTGCGTCCTTCTGGCCTTGGTCCTTCTGCCTACTACCACCAGCGCGACATCGTCTGCGTATCATAGGAGGCGGCATCCTGTGGGTAGAGGGATGGCTATTAATTCAGTCATCAGCACGTTAAACAGGGTGGGACTGAGAACCCCACCCTGGGGTGTACCGTTTTCCAGGGGGTGATAGCAGGACTCCACTCCCTGTAGACGGACTCTGGCAGTTCTATTGGAGAGGTAGTCCGCTATCCACTGTAACAGTTTCCCCTGTACTCCTCTGGCAACCAGACTGTCCAGAATTGCAGCGGGACTGGCAAGCTCGAATGCCTTCTCTAGGTCAAAGAAGACGACCATGGCGTGACGTTGCTCCACATGGCTCAGAAGCGTTGCAATGCATTGAGCCGTGCCCACCCCTTTGGTGAAGCCATAGAGGTTCTCTTGTGGTGGTCCCAGTTTCCACAAAAGTCTTTGGAGAACCATCTTTTCCATGGTCTTCCCCAGGCAGCTCGTCAGGGAGATAGGACGATACTTTCCGGGCTCCCTGGGCTTGGGGATAGGCACGATGTCGGCCCTCTTCCAGTTGGACGGAAGTCTTCCACAGGACCAACTGCTGTTTACCACCTGGAGGAGTGCTTCTTCTCCAGCATCCCCCAGGTGTGCAACCATGGAGTACGTCACTAGGTCGCTCCCCGGAGCAGTGTCGGAGGATCTCTTACGTGAGGCTTGCAGCTCATGGATGGTGAATGGCGTGTCCGTGTCACCCGGAGACCCCATGGCAGCTTGTATCCTGGCCTCTCTTGGTTCACGGAGCATGGCCTGCCTCTGCTGCAGCTCGGCGGGTAGCGTGGCTGTGTGCGTGCGTCTGGCAAATTCTTGCGCCAGATTTTCTGCCTCGCACTGTGGTGCACGGGGAGTGCGCCGTGGTGGGGTACGGCTGGTCGCTATGTGGAGTTTCCCCCAAAGTTCCTTTAGCGTGGTGGACTCACTAAAGCTTTGGCACCATTCTAGCCACTTCTCGCTACGCACACGTCGAGCTGTCTCCTTGGCCTCTTCGACGGCACTCCGGAGGTTGGCCAGGTTAGCAGGGTTGTGGTGTCTACGCAGGATCTTTCGTAGACGGTTGACCCTGTGGTTGGCATCCTCGATCTCTTGGTTGTAGTACCAACCATCACGATGTCTCCTCCTGTTGAGGCCTTTCTTAGGTATTGCCTCCTCTGCCGCTGCATGAATAGCAGAGACCAGTGAGGCCTCCGCATCATCCAACTCACCCATGGCCAGAGCGTCGGTGACGACCTCGCGAGCCACTCTGTCCTTGAACAACGTCCAATTGGCCTTGCGCGGGTTCCACCTTCCTATTCTCTGGACCACTGGGGGTGGCGGGGCTATGGTGAGCGACATGTCTATTCCAAAATGATCACTCGTAGCCGTGTCGTTGATGCTCCACGACATCCGATGCAGCAATGAGGAGGAGACAAATGAGAGATCGAGCCTGCCATGTCGTACATGCGTCGGCGACCCGTCGTTCAGTAGGACCACACCCGGGCTGGTGTTCAGGATTTCACCAATGTGTCGCCCGGACGAGTTTGTAGGCGACACAGAGTGAAGAATGGGGTGGTGCGCATTAAAATCACCTGCGATGATGTACTGCTCGTCCTCCGCGACGGTGCATACTTCCCCCAGGTCCAAGTGTCCACGCACAGGGGCCTTGTAAATGTTATACACATGGACCGTTTCATGGGGGAAGTGCAGTCGAACTGCGAGCACCTCCACATCTTCCCCACACTCTATTGGTGGGTCTACTCTTGAACATGGGATGGACGCATGGACAAGGGTCATACAATCTCTGCTTGTGTCCGTTTGGGGCGACACGAACACATGGTATCCAGAGATCCTGATCTCTTCCTCTCCCACCAGGGTCTCTTGCAAGAGGATGACCTGTTTTTCCTCCTGCCGTATGATGGCTTGCAGAAGTGACTGTTTCGCTCTGAATCCAAGGATATTCCATTGGAGGAAGCGAACAGTCTGGGTGGTCGAGCGCACTGTGGACAATCTATCCATGGTGCTCATTGTCTTCCGATGATTCCGCTGACGATGACGGGCTTGACGGCGAAGAAGAAGAGCCCTCGCTGCTAACATCAGTGTCCGTATCCACCCCTTCGTTTCCCCTAGGTACGTCAGGGAATCCAGCCACAAACGCTGCGCCACCTGCCTTAGAGAGGGTAACCTCTCGCCTCGTCTGGTACCGCTGGACTCGAACTGGGCCCTCAGGCAGTGTAGCCTTGACCGCGGCTCCTGCGGTACTCTTGGTACCTGCTTTGCCTTTTCGGGCCGGCTCGTCAGACGGTAGCGGCTATGCGCGTACTGGGGAAGGCGCTGGATCCTCCTCGGGTGTCTGGACACTGGTCGAGGGCACTGCGGGAGGCAACGCAGGAGATGGGATCATTAGAGAGCTTTCGGTCACCTGGGTGGTACCTGGTGCAGCGGATGGAGACATGGAGGGCTTGGTGGCAGGTGAGCACTTTTTGATGGAGACCATCGCCTGCGCTATGTCCTTGAGGAAGCTCGTAGCTTCCCTGACCTGGTCTTCCGAGCTCCCCAGGTGGCGGGCCAGCGCAGCCGCGGCGACCATGACGAATTGCATCAGTTCGTCATCCTGGAAGGTGAGTAGCCGCGGAAGGGCTTGCGCCGGCTGCTGCTCCCTTTGGACAGGAGGTTCTGCCGGGGGGCTGCGGTTCTTGGTTCCGTTATGGAACTGGGGCCGCTGAGGGAGCCCAGGGAACTCTGCCTCCGTTAGCGCAGGCGACGGTGTTGGAGGCTGCTGACGTGGCTCCCTCGGTTGCCGAGGGTGTTTCCACACCGAGGGACGGGGCGGGGCCGGAATGTAGTCCTCTCTGGCCTTGTACACATCCCTCGTAGCCTTGGCCTCGTCTCTGCGGACGCCACAGGCAAGGCTCCAAGCGTGGTGGGTTTTGCCGCAGTTGGGGCACTTGGCCGTCGTCTCCTCATTTTTCTTGTGCTTTGCAATGCACGTGTCGGTGGTATGTGGGCCACTACAGATGCCGCACTTAAACGAGCGTCTGCAGTGCCTTTGGTGGTGCCCATACTGCTGGCAGCGAAAACACCTCATGGGGTCCGGCACAAAGGTGCGTAGTGGGAATGTGCCCCACATGCCCAGGTTCAGTTCCCTCAGTGCGGGCCCCCGGAGGGTAACCACAACCTGCCTGGTGTTCTCCTTCCTCCAGGTGCATCTTTCTGCACTGATCACCTGTGGATGCTCTTCGATGGCGTCCAGGGTATTAACCGTTGACCAGCCCTGTAGCACCATCTTCGTTCCCTTCTCTGCTCCTTCCACCCTTTGGAGGTTTACTCTCCTACCACTGACCTCCGTTAGGTTGGCAAGGGCAGAAGTGGCGGCCTCATCCTTAGGAGAGATGAGAATCTCTCCGGTTGGCAGGTACTTAAAAGTAATGTTCCAATTGCTATGCTGTTTCTCGATTTCTCGAGAAAGCGCATAGGCTGATTGGAAGCCTTCTGGAAACTTTGGGATCTTGTATCCTGTGGTGACCAAAGGGGGCGATGCCCTCTTGCCCCTTTCAGCTTGCTCCCGACTCTCCTGCCCATCTCCAGAGCGCATAGCGCGCTCTTTCTTCTTACTCCTTTTTTAGCCAGCAGCCACCCAGCCTCCTTCACCGTCATCGCCCGTTTCTGAAGGGCGCGTGGATTCATCCATTCTTGCTGTTGCTGGTAGCAGAGGAAACGAGGGATCGAGACAGGATGAGTAGGCGGGAAAGCGGAAGGGTAGTGATTGGGGAGGCGGAGGAGGGAGAGGTGGGGAGAGGAAGAGGAGGGAGTGATAGGGGAGGAGGGATAGTGGAGAAGTGAGAAAGGAAGAAGTAAGGGTGAGCGTGAGGGAGAGGGTGGTAAAGGGGGGGAAGTAGAGTGATAGGTGTAGTGGAAGGAGGAAGGGAGTTGGAGGGTGAGTGGCGAAGGGCAAGGATGGAGGAGCAACTAGGTACAGGGGAGGAGAGTGAGAATGTGGGTTAGGAGAGGACGGGTGGAGGAGGAGGGAGATGGTGAGGAAGTAGGAGAAGAAAGGGTATGGGCAGGAGGGGTTATGGAGGAGGAGGAAGTTGTGAGCAGAAGTAGGAGATGGAGGAGCGAAGTGGAGATAGGCGGAGGAGGGAGAAGAGTAGAGTGAGGGTGGAGGAAGAGGGAAAATGGAGGGGGAGGTAGTATGGAGGTAGGGAGATGAGGGTTATGAGAGGGAAAGGGGAAACGGAAAAAAAAAAAAGGAAAGAAGGGAAGGAAGGGAAGAGGGGAAAAGAGCACTACACTACATCGTGTTTAAAACCGTACACTTTTGATACTTGATATCGTACTTAGTCACTGCACTTTTACGAAAGTACGATAAGGAGAGACTTATTATCGTACTTAGTCACTGCACTTTCACGAAAGACGAAAGAACACTACACTACACTACACTACACCGCAATTAGTACTTGTGCGTAGCATTATAATCAATATTGCACTTAATGCTACCACTTATTTTGAAATATATTAAATACACCTCCTATTGCTTACACTTAATATCGGAAGTATAGTAACTATACTTCTAACACCGTATTTTCTACACAGAATACTTCACTACACTATACTTTTAGCACCGCACTTCACTTTTCCAGACGTATAATATTTATGCTTCTAGCACCGCATTTCACACAGAAAAACTTCACTACACTATACTTTTAACACCGCACTCGGAATTATAATATCACTTAATCCCTTCAATTGCACTTTTTCGGAAGTATAATAATTATGCTTCTAGTCACAGCACTGTTAACACGCTTTATTTTAACCACAAAACTCTTCAAGAGTTTCACTTTACCACTACACAACGAGGCGGAGCACTCCGCAGACGAGCGAAACGACGTTGACCGACTGCTGGTTTCAATTCACCACTACGCAACGAGGCGGACCACCCCGCAGACGAGCAAAACGACGCTGACCGACCGCCGATCCACGGTGGCCGGAGGTCTAGACGAACTTACACTTAATATCGGAAGTATAGTAACTATACTTCTAACACCGTATTGTTTTACACAGAACACTTCACTACACTTATACTTTTAGCACCGCACTTAATATCGACGCCGAACACTTAAAAAAAAAAAAAACTTCACTACACTATACTTTTAACACCGCACTCGGAATTATAATATCACTTAATCCCTTCAATTGCACTTTATCGGAAGTATAATAATTATACTTCTAATCACAACACTGTTCACACGCTTTATTTTAACCACAAAACTCTTCAAGAGTTTCACTTTACCACTACACAACGAGGCGGAGCACTCCGCAGACGAGCGAAACGACGTTGACCGACTGCTGGTTTCAATTCACCACTACGCAACGAGTCGGACCACTCCGCAGACGAGCGAAACGACGCTGAGCGACCGCTGATCCACGGTGGCCGGAGGTCTAGACGAAGTTGCACTTAATATCGGAAGTATAGTAACTATACTTCTAACACCGTATGTTTTTACACAGAACACTTCACTACACTATACTTTTAGCACCGCACTTAATATCGGAAATTATTTCACACCGAACACTTGCACTCGGAATTACAATATCACTTAATCCCTTCAATTGCACTTTTTCGGAAGTATGATAATTATACTTCTAACACTGCACTGTTCACACTCTCAATCTTAACCACAAAACTCTTCAAAAGTTTCACTTTACCACCACACAACGAGGCGGAGCACTCCGCAGACGAGCGAAACGACGTTGACCGACTGCTGGCTTCAATTCACCACTACGCAACGAGGCGGACCACTCCGCAGACGAGCGAAACGACGCTGACCGACCGCCGATACACGGTGGCCGGAGGTCTAGACGAGCGTGGCGATAGAATCCAAGTTCCTGCTAAGCAGGAAGTATCCCACGAGGGAAATGTTCACTTGTCGAAACCGCGACGACGACGACGAACTCCCACGAGGGAGATGCTTACTAGGCGAGAGCGCTCGCTGAACGCTGGTACAGGCAATTTTTTATTTTTTTTTATTGATTGCAAGTATTTACAAAAGAAAAACTTGCGCGGGTCACAACCCGCTACTTCCTAAGAAGTCTGAAGGACTTTTACAATGTATTACAAAACTAAAGGTAAATATGCTGGCAGCCATCTCTTCGGTACTCTTCTGTCTCCCGGTCGGAACAGTTTATATACGGAACTAAGGTACAGAATGGGAGAAAAGGAGGAACGTGATTGGTCGAGGCTGGCCAATAGGGATCTAGGCATTGACCTGGGATCCCGCTTGCGAACCTGCCTGAGCCGTACGCCGTTCGTCTGCTTCTCTAACAATTTTATAACTGTTTAGACGAAGGGATACGAGAGGAACTCCTAAGGGAAGCCAGAGTTGAGCGTGGTCACCACAAGAGCAGTCTTATTACAAGAAGACATCTCGAAGCAGCCAAATACCTCCGGCAAGATACCTCCATTACCATCAGGAGAGCAAATAAAGCATCATGCTATGTACTCATCCCCACCGATGAGTATATGTCCACGATCAACGACATCCTCAGTGACTCCAGCAAATTCCAGGTAATTACTAGAAACCCAGTAGAAGACTGACATCCCAGAGCTTCAACGTAGCCATCTAGTGTACGAATATAAATGCCTTTCAGGGAACTGTGCAGCCCTGCCCTCTACGTACATTGGAAGAACCACTACGAAGCTCTCCAGGCGCCTTACACTCCACCTATCAAACGGAGCCCCGAAGAAGCACTCAGAAGAGGTTCACGGGGTTAGTCTGACTAGAGAAATGCTAGTCGAAGGAACTTCCATCCTGCATATCGAAAAAGATTACTCCCGTCTACGTATATTGGAAGCTCTTTATATAAAGAACAAAAACCCTTCTCTCAACTCTCAAATCACCGATATGTACATCATTCCTAGCCTTAGAAACTTTCCAAACAGTTATAAAATTGTTAGAGAAGAAGAATGGCGTACGGCTCAGGCAGGTTCGCAAGCGGGATCCCAGGTCAATGCCTAGATCCCTATTGGCCAGCCTCGACCAATCACGTTCCTCCTTTTTTTCCCATTCTGTACCCTAGATCCGTATATAAGCTGTTCCCTTCTTTGCCTGAACCAATCGCACGTGATATCATCTAAATCAATGAGTATGGTAAATAGGAGTCACTACCCTCCCCCCAACATCGTATATATAGATAAGAAAACAAACATCACTAGACGTCACCCCAATGGAAAAAAAGAAACATACTCATTGATATATATTTATATATATGTAAAAAAAAAAAAAAAAGCATACGAAGTATTGGTTTCAAGACCCCCCCCCCCACCGTCACAGCTATTTCAAAGGAAGAAAAGAATATGCCCCTAGAATTCAAAAACCTACAAAAGGCAAAAATAGTCGTATGCTTTGGGTATAAAAAAAAAAAAAAAAATACAACTCAAGAAGATGGACAACACCCCCGACCCTAAGAAGAAGGACCAATCGTAATTACATCATAGGCACTTGCTCCTACAACCAATTAATCAATAAGCATCAAAGTAGCAAGTGGGTCTGCCCCACATCTATTATTACTCAACTTCCTTCCATTTCCTCCTTACCTCTTGCGCACATACACACACACCCTCCCCCACCCTCCTCCATCTTACCTATCCTATCTTCCACCTTACCTTGTATCAGAACCTGAAGATGACCTTACTAGGCCGAAAGCGTGTTAAAATAAAGTGTTCTTCGACTACAAGACCTTTCAATGTCTTTCGGACAACTTTTATAAGAGCTACCAATTGCTCACCATTCTATCGTCAGAGATGTAGAACTACTCAGAAAAAAGTCATGAACGCAGGAGCTGCTGTGAACTGCAACCAATCAATCAATCAATATATATATATATATATATACATATATATACATATATATATATACATATATATATATATATAAAGGATTACAAAAGCGGAGCATGCCGACAAGAGACCTTTTGGCCCATATCTAGGTTGGATGCATTTTATATATATATATATATATATATATATATATTATATATATATTTATATATATTACGAAGGATTACAAAAGAGGAGCATGCCGACAGGAGACCTTTAGGTCCATAACTAGGTTGGATGCGAAAAAACATAATAATGATAAATAGAAAATAATAATATGAATAATAAATAAGATAAATAAATTCATATAGTTAAATAATAGATAAACAGAAATAGTAAATAATAATAATATATACGTAAGAAATCCGCTAGCGGACAGCGGCATGAACCATATTTTCATGAAAGTCTCGCGCAGGATTCGGACATGCCTCTCCTTTCCAAACCATGGGAATCAGAGATATTCCAAGTTCCTACACTTTTGTTGTCTCAATGGTCTAGGGGCTTAAGGCACTGCACAGTTGTCTCACTGGCAGAGGAGCGGTAGGTCCGAATCCTGCGCGCGACAGTCATATAATTTATATGATATATATGTTTTGCTGAAACCACGAGGAAATCAAATATCGGAATACTGAACGTTTTCGTTTATTTAAGACATTTTCAAAGTACCTTGAAAAAGTCGTAAATAGACGAAAACGTTCAGTATTCCGATCTTTGATTTCCTCGTGGTTTCAGCAAAATATCTTTAGTCACTTAGAAGAAAGACTTCTATAATTCGGCTAATAGCCGAATTTCCCTCTTCAGGAAAGTATAGGTTACAAGAAATTGTAGAGACATAGATAGAATTGAGATATGAGTAGAAGGGGAACAGACAAAGCTAAAAACATGACAGTCCGTCGCGCAGTGTGGAATCAGAGGGGAGGGGATATGTGGGTGGAGGTGTGAGGCCAGAAGGGAAGCGGGGTCAAGATTGGTGGAGGAGCGGAGTCAGGAGGATGAAAATTTTTAACCAAACGGCTCACAGCTAGACGTGAGATTATGTCCGATGACCATTGACCTTTGGAGATGTGCAAGTTCGAACATTCTTCTATTAAGGCGGATTCAAAAAAATTTCTTCTAAAGATGCAATTGGACTTAAACAAAATTTTGGTCCTGTCCCAGTTAAGACTATGATTTTTGGTACTGACAAGTTGGAAAACAGGAATTTTCATGGGCATATCTAATGGATCTTTTGTGCTCCGTTAACCTGGTATTAAGATCCCTGCCGATTGACCAAGGTACACTAAATCACATTCTTTACAAGGAAGGTTATACATACATACGTATATATATATATATATATATATATATATATATATGATCATTTTTAGGACAGTCGAGAGCAAGACTCGAACCTACTTCGCCGTCAGTGAGACAAATGGGCGGGGTCTTTAACCTCTCGACCAGTGAGACTACTGTAGTTACCCACTCTTAGGGTTGATTCACACTATCGGTCCGGTCGCGCTCCACTCTCGCTCCGCTCCGGTTCTGAGGTATTCAGGGTTGATTCACACTATCGGTCCGGTCGCGCTCCGCTCTCGGTTCTGAGGTATTCACACTATCGGTCCGCTCTCGTTCCCGTCATCCCCCCTCCCTCGACACCAGTAGAAGTCTTACCATCAGTTACGAAGGATGTGTGACTTTTCTGACGCCGAGTTGGCAATAATCGCTATTGCACTTGATGAAGAAGAAGAAGGAAAACAAAATAGAAAAAGAAAGAGATTGTGGGTTCATCCTATGTTGCAAGATAGGAAGACTGAAGGAGAATTTCATACTCTGTATCCTCGTCTTATTGATGATGAGAGTAAATTCCACAGCTATTTCAGAATGAACAAGGGAACATTTGAGAAAATACTATCCAAAATTGAGGATGACCTGAAAAAAGGAAACACACCATTCAGAGAAGCACTCACTCCAAGAGAAAAACTGGCTGTGTGTCTAAGGTAAGGTAAAGAAAAGATGTGACTCAGATTTATTTTGCTGTAAGACTCAAACACAAGATAAAGGGCACATATGATCATAATTTATTATTCCTTTTGTTATTACATTGACTGTGCAATAATTATGAAGAGAAAGCAGAAGGATCATGCTGGTTAAGCCACTGTGAAGTGCATGCAGGCTGCAGAGGTGATGGCGCCCCGTGGGTGTGCTCCTGACACTGTGTTGCTTGATGAAATTGTTGTATGGGTTGAGCACTTGCAGATGAAGTGGAGTACTGCGACAAAGCAGGTGATGCTGCAGGTTGGGGGTATACATTCTTTGCATATGCCTGTTCGCTCTGGTAATGAATGTATTTTCCTTCAATTTCATTTACTAATAAAAACACTTTTGTTTTAATATAATGTTGATCAGCTGGACTGAATTTCTTGACAGTATTTGCCATCAATGAAAAGAAAGCATTTATTGTTTCTGGGGCATGTTCTTCCTTCTTCTTTTCTACTAAGTACCTAATAAGTGTAGCAGATGCACTATTATTTTCCTGTGTTTTTCTCTTACGCGTGAGACGTTCTTGCTGAGGGAGTGTAGGGCTGTCTTCTGCAACACCAACAGCCTCGTCGCTTACTTCTCTTTCTTGTGTGCCATCGTGTTCTGAATTATCTGAATTTTCTGCTTCATTTTCAGCCTTTTGCAGAGATGTAACTCGTGTTCTGTCCTTCATAAATGCAAACAAAAATGACATTTGATCCTCATACTTCCATTTCTGGCAGCCATCAGCAGCCTGCCCACTCTTTGTTTTCTTACTTTTGTGTTTACGATACTGCGATCGCAGGCATTCCCAGCGTTCCTTACACTTAGACCCTGAAAATAAGTATAAAACGGATTAGTTATTCCCTCCATTGTTTCATTGCAGGTTTTTGGCTACGGGGGATTCCTACAAATCACTAGCTTTCAGCTATCGTCTAGGCCATTCAACCACTCAGGGTACTGTACTGGAAGTTTGTCATGCAATAATGAAAAACCTTATGGCCGAGGCTATACCGACACCAAGTAAAGAAGACTGGCAACGAATTGCAAATGAATATTGGACACAGTGGAACTTCCCAAACTGCATAGGTACACTTGATGGTAAACATGTGGTAATTGAAGCACCAGCAAATAGTGGCTCCCTATATTTCAACTATAAAAAGACATTTTCTGTTGTTCTTTTAGCTTTGGTTGATGCAAACTACCGCTTCGTATGGATTGATGTAGGATCTTATGGTAAGAATAGTGACAGTGGAATTTTTACAAATTCCAAACTTTGCAAATATCTGGAAGATGAACAATTAAATGTACCAGAAGATGCTGCACTTCCTGGCACTGATGTGCTTGCACCATACGTTATAGTGGGAGATGAGGCTTTCCCGCTGAAGAGAAATTTGATGAGGCCCTACCCAGGTTCACAGGCTGAACATAATGTAGAGAAGAGGATTTTTAATTATAGATTATCTAGAGCCAGGAGGATAGTTGAGTGCACATTTGGTATTCTAGTGCAAACCTTCAGAATATATTTAAGGAAACTTAAAGCTATGCCCTCTAACGCTAATGCAATCATTACAACAACATGTATACTTCACAATCTGATACACCCAAATGCTGTTGCATTACCAGATGCTGTTGTCATGCCTCCATCAAACACAGTACGTCCAATGAGAGGAAGAGGGGGAAATGCTACAAGGGAGGCTTTTGGCGTGAGAGAAACACTGAAAGATTATTTCAGCTCCCCAGTTGGTTCAATGCCTTGGCAAAATGATAAAATATAAGTAGACAAACAAACTTGTGTAAGAATATTTGTTGAGTGAGCTATGGAGATGCATTTCCGCAGTGGGTAATAGGCTGTTATTATACATAAGGAATTTCTTTCTTCGGTTAATAATGTGTATTTTTTTTCTCTCAGTACCTTGGCAATATGATTATGCAAACATTATTGTATAGGAAAATTGTTTAGTGAGGATAGGAAATGCATTTCCACAGTGGACATTAGGCTATTGTATTGAGTTTCTTACCTTCACAACCCAGCTGCCTGCTTATTTCAACCCAGCTTCTTCTTTTCGCCATGTTATCACTGTAGTACAGCGAAGTTAGGTCATAGAGCTCTGGTTTACCTTTGACTAATTCTATTAGCATTTCATCTGAAACCACAAAATTAAAGTAAGTTTTGTAGGTTATATTTTATTCAGTTGGTGCTTATGTATATCCTAGCTGTGCGCATTGCCATTGTATCAGTGATAAATAAAAAGAAAACGTATTTTTATCATTTATCTACCTTTCGCATGATTCCATTGTGGTGTTTTCTTTGGATTATCCATGGTTTGGTAGGACAGAAGGCAACACTATTTGCTTATACGAAGACTGAATCTCGACTGGAGTGGAGCAGTAGGCAGGGCTGCAGCGTTTTCTACACTGCCGTGTAGAATGGGAGTGTTGCCATACCGGGGTATACATTTTTCTCGGGCGTGTGCAGACTTTCATAGCAAGATATACTTGTCAAACTTTGACAAAATGTTGGTTCTATTTTTTTTATTCTTGAATGTATATAAGGCCCCCATGCCCTAACATATTCAGTAAGATATGAAAATTCTTTTTTATTATTATTATTATCGCTAAAAGAAAGCTGAAACTTTAGCGTATATTTTTTTTACTACACCGTGAAAACGTATCTAGGAGGTGCTAAGATGGGAGGGAGGGTGGAGGGGTGTGGAGTGTTTTCGTGGATGGAATGGATGGGAAGGATTTTATGCCTTGTCCTTTTTTGGCCACCTCCCTGGTAAGGGGGAAAAAGCCTTGGTATATGTATGTATGTAAAAACGTATCTTTTGGGGTACAATATTTTATAAGTAACACAATTACCAATTAAGTCATATTTTGATGTACCATTTATTATTTGATAACAGTTCTATGATTTTTAAACAAAAGTTTGAGTTTTTAAATGTTATGAACAGCCCGCTGATATGTAGAAAAAATTTCCTCATATCCTTGTGCAGTTGCCACATGCCGCTATTTGGTACAAAATTCTACGAAACGGCAGCCCTGGCAGGTGCAGGACCGTGGCAACTGAGTTCACACTGGCGCTCACGGTTCGGTCACGGTCCGGTCTCGCTCCAGTAAGAATATCTTTTGACGGAACCGTGACCGGAGCGAGACCGGAGCGAGAGCGGAGCGAGAGCGCCAGTGTGAATGCTTCCATTGAAATTAATGAGACAATATTGGACCGGACCGAGAGCGGAGCGGGAATGGAGCGCGACCGGACCGATAGTGTGAATCAACTCCACTCTCGGTCTGCTCTCGGTTCTGAGGCATTCACACGTACGGTCCGCTCTCGCTCCCGTCATCGCCCCTCCCTCGATACCAGTAGAAGTCTTACCATCAGTTACGAAGGAAGTGTGACTTTTCTGACGCCGAGTTGGCAATATTCGCTATTGCACTTGATGAAGAAGAAGAAGAAGGAAAACAAAATAGAAAAAGAAAGAGATTGTGGGTTCATCCTATGTTGCAAGATAGGAAGACTGAAGGAGAATTTCATACTCTGTATCCTCGTCTTATTGATGATGAGAGTAAATTCCACAGCTATTTCAGAATGAACAAAGGAACATTTGAGAAAATACTATCCAAAATTGAGGATGACTTGAAATGTACAAGAAGATGCTGCACTTCCTGGCACTGATGTGCTTGCACCATACGTTATAGTGGGAGATGAGGCTTTCCCGCTGAAGAGAAATTTGATGAGGCCCTACCCAGGTTCACAGACTGAACATAAGATAGAGAAGAGGATTTTTAATTATAGATTATCTAGAGCCAGGAGGATAGTTGAGTGCACATTTGGTATTCTAGTGCAAACCTTCAGAATATATTTAAGGAAACTTAAAGCTATGCCTTCTAACGCTAATGCAATCATTACAACAACATGCATACTTCACAATCTGATACACCCAAATGCTGTTGCATTACCAGATACTGTTGTCATGCCTCCATCAAACACAGTACGTCCAATGAGAGGAAGAGGGGGAAATGCTACAAAGGAGGCTTTTGGCGCGAGAGAAACACTGAAAGATTATTTCAGCTCCCCAGCTGGTTCAATGCCTTGGCAAAATGATAAAATATAAGTAGACAAACAAACTTGTGTAGGAATATTTGTTGAGTGAGCTAAGGAGATGCATTTCCGCAGTGGATAATAGGTTGTTATTATACATATGGAATTTCTTTCTTCGGTTAATAATGTGTATTTTTTTCTCTCAGTACCTTGGCAATATGATAAGTATGCAAACATTATCACTGTAGTGCAGCGAAGTCAGGTCATACAGCTCTGGTTTACCTTTTGACTAATTCTATTAGCATTTCATCTAAATCCACAAAATTAAAGTAAGTTTTGTAGGTTATATTGTATTCAGTTGGTGCTTATGAATATCCTCGCTGTACGCATTGTCATTGTATCAGTGATAAATAAAAAGAAAATGTATTTTTATCATTTTTCTAACTTTCATGATCCCATTGTGGTGTTTCCTTTGGATTATCCATGGTTTGGTAGGACAGAGGGTAACACTACTTGCTTATATGAAGGCTGAATCTCGACTGGAGTGGAGCAGGACCGTGGCAACTGAGTTCACACTGGCGCTCACGGTCCAGTCTCGCTCCGGTAAAAATATCTTTTGACGGAACCGTGACCGGAGCGAGACTGGAGCGAGAGCGCCAGTGTGAATGCTTCCATTGAAATTAATGAGACAATATTGGACCGGACCGAGAGCGTAGCGGGAGTGGAGCGCGACCGGACCGGAAGCATTCACACTGGCGCTCTCGCTCCAGTCTCGCTCCGGTCACGGTTCCGTCAAAAGATATTTTTACCGGAGCGAGACTGGACCGTGAGCGCCAGTGTGAACTCAGTTGCCACGGTCCTGCTCCACTCCAGTCGAGATTCAGCCTTCATATAAGCAAGTAGTGTTACCCTCTGTCCTACCAAACCATGGATAATCCAAAGGAAACACCACAATGGGATAATGAGAAAGTTAGAAAAATGATAAAAATACATTTTCTTTTTATTTATCACTGATACAATGACAATGCGTACAGCGAGGATATTCATAAGCACCAGCTGAATACAATATAACTTACAAAACTTACTTTAATTTTGTGGATTTATATGAAATGCTAATAGAATTAGTCAAAAGGTAAACCAGAGCTGTATGACCTGACTTCGCTGCACTACAGTGATAATGTTTGCATACTTATCATATTGCCAAGGTACTGAGAGAAAAAAATACACATTATTAACCGAAGAAAGAAATTCCATATGTATAATAACAACCTATTATCCACTGCGGAAATGCATCTCCTTAGCTCACTCAACAAATATTCCTACACAAGTTTGTTTGTCTACTTATATTTTATCATTTTGCCAAGGCATTGAACCAGCTGGGGAGCTGAAATAATCTTTCAGTGTTTCTCTCGCGCCAAAAGCCTCCTTTGTAGCATTTCCCCCTCTTCCTCTCATTGGACGTACTGTGTTTGATGGAGGCATGACAACAGTATCTGGTAATGCAACAGCATTTGGGTGTATCAGATTGTGAAGTATGCATGTTGTTGTAATGATTGCATTAGCGTTAGAAGGCATAGCTTTAAGTTTCCTTAAATATATTCTAAAGGTTTGCACTAGAATACCAAATGTGCACTCAACTATCCTCCTGGCTCTAGATAATCTATAATTAAAAATCCTCTTCTCTATCTTATGTTCAGTCTGTGAACCTGGGTAGGGCCTCATCAAATTTCTCTTCAGCGGGAAAGCCTCATCTCCCACTATAACGTATGGTGCAAGCACATCAGTGCCAGGAAGTGCAGCATCTTCTTGTACATTTCAAGTCATCCTCAATTTTGGATAGTATTTTCTCAAATGTTCCTTTGTTCATTCTGAAATAGCTGTGGAATTTACTCTCATCATCAATAAGACGAGGATACAGAGTATGAAATTCTCCTTCAGTCTTCCTATCTTGCAACATAG
>NC_134812.1:41022097-41054597 GCF_046742065.1 Oratosquilla oratoria
CATGTACACATACACACACATACGCACACACATGCAAAAACACACACACATGTACACACACACATATGCACATACACACACATGTACACACACACACACACACACACACACACACACACACACACACACACACACACACACACACACACACACACACACATATGCACATACACAAATGCACATACACACTCACATGCACATACACACGTGCACATACACACGCGCACACACACACGCGCGCGCGCACACATACACACCATTAAGACCTTTCTAGAATAAACACATGGAAGTTTGAATTAAAGTTAGAAATTTAGATAAAAGTTAGTCGGTTGGCCTAGTTGTATGACTTAAAACGTTAAGTCAAATACGACAAGAATAATTATTTAGGTAAATACTAAATATATTTTTTGAGGATGGAATTTAGGAAAACGGTTAGAAAGTCCCTAGGAAGTGTTTGAAACGCAAACTTTACATTCTATGTCTCACCCCAGCTATGATCTACGGATGAGAGTTGGAGATTGAAGAAGGCGATGGAGACAAATCTGAGGAGTGTACAGAGGAGAATGGAGAGGGCAGAGGCGCGATTAACGCTGAAAGACGGTGGTAGGAAGGAAGTGCGGAAGACGAAGAAGAGAACGTAGAGAAAATAATAAAAATGGAAAGATCAGTTGTGGGAATAACACCTAAAGACGGGAAGAGGAAGGTGAAGAAGAAGAGAACAAAGAGGAAATAATGAGAAATTTAGTGGCGGGACAGAAGAAAATGGAAGTGCTGTGTTGTTGGATTGAAGAGGATAAGAGAGCGAGAGAGCAGATTGGAAAAATATATATATATTGTGGAGAACAAATGAGAATGAAGGAGACTGCAAGGGACCATAAGGCCCACACTATGCAGTTCCACGTCCATCACCACCTGTCATACCCATCCTTAAAGTTGTCTAACCGTTTCTTAAAACAACCGACAGTTTCAGCGCTTAATACATGGTTACTGTGTAAGTACATTTCATTCGTTGACCACCCTATTAGTAAACCAGTTCTTGCTTATTTCGTTCTTAAATCCAAATTTGTGTAATTTAAATCCATTACTGCGAGTCCTACCTGTTGTCTTAATATGATGACCTTGTTTGCTTCACCCTTGTGCATTTGATTCATTTGAACATTTCTATTAGATCACCCTGCACTCTGTGTCTTTCTAAGGAGTGTAAGTCAAGGTCCTAAGCCTTTCTTCGCAAGATAAATTTCTGAGCGGCAAAAGAGGAAATGGCATTGGACAGATATTTTAGACAGAAAGGAAGATGGGAGAAGGATCAATTGTGTTGCTGACTGGACACCGCGAGACGGGAAGCGTGGAATAGAGGGACCAGACAGAAGGTGGGGATACACGAGAAGTTTGCAGGAGTGATGTGGGAGAAGTTGGTAGTCTAGCAATTCACGGAAAATGTTGGTGGAGGACTTTGTCAAGCAGTGGACTCCAAGTAGCTGATAAACAGTAAAGAGACATAAACCACTGAAAGAATAACATCCGGAGAATGTACAGAGTTAATAAAAAAAAACCCACTTTGGACTCTCCTATGTATGAGTGGGTGCATCTACATTCGCAATACCTACATACCGCAACCGAACATCTATTGCAAGAAATGCCTATAGATTGAATGTCAATTATTCTATGCTAGTGTGCATATACACATGTATTAGCTACTCGACGTCAGATCCTGAGAGTAGCAACAGACCACCTATTGTCTGTTCTGACCCGCGGTCAGTTTGGCATGGCCTCGGGAAATTAACCATCAAGCCACCTGCATCCCGACCGGGGAGTCGGTCATACAACGTTACCATACAATGGCCGCTAGCGTAATTTCATCACTTCTTATATGTAAAGATATATAAGGAGTTAAAGGAAATAATGAGTGTCCATACTCAGTTCCATAATGTATATAGATGTAAATATACAGACAGATGTTAGAATAATAAGTTAAAAAAAATGGCAGCCGCCATCATTTGAATTCTAAGTTGTAAAATATATTGTTGGCAACCGCCACCATTTCCTTCGCCACCTCCCCTAATGGAAAGCACCAGTCACGGCGGCAACACAATGAAAACCAGAAGCCACAAATAGTTTATCGCTAACGCCTCCAACCAATGTAGAACAACACAAGTCTATACATAAATAAACATTCGCATATGCTCTCAGCAGACCCTCGGAGCTCTTGTCATGCACAGAGAGTCATGCAAGCCATGCTCGATCATGCATGCACGATGCACATGCGCATTGGTCCTCCGTCGGGTTCTATAATTTTTATTTATTAAGAATTTCCTGCGCTCGGACCCTGCGAATGGCCTTGGACATGGGACCAGACTCTGCCTCTTTGGTTGTTCACTGGGGCGAGGCGTAGTGCGGCGCCTCATGGCGGAAGTGGGTCTGTTTATGTGTAAGCTGGCTTTAAGTGTCTATTTTCTGTATACATGACCGTGTGTGTATGCGTGTTACTATGTGTGTTTGTTGTGTAATATTGTGCGTGCATGTATTTGTATTCTGTATGTTTGTGTACACTGTGTGTGTTTATATATATATATATATATATATATATATATATATATATATATATATATATATATATATATATATACATATATATATACTCCGTCTGGGGTATTGGCTGCTTGTTATTGTGGCAAAGTAGCACTGCAGTTGATACTTTAGGGTCTATATGAGGCGCCCCTACGTACCAGAGCCACACATCATTTTGTCTATGATAGAGGAAAACTCTGTTCATAGAGAAATGATGACACTTTTATACTACGACTGTCCCTCCGTTATGCTGTCCTCCAACCCCTTGTTGCTGTCCTGTACCATTTCTCTGAGTATTCCTTTTCTGTGATGGGGGAATTCCCTGTGGTGGGGGAAAAGAATACTGCCACCAAGTATTCCCACTTGGATCGTAAGAGGCGAGAAGAAAGGGACGGGGATTGGGACTAGGCATCCTTCTCCTTGTAGCCCCACAGGGGAAATTCCTAAAAGAAAAAGAGAAGGCATAAGAGGGGCTGGAAATCCTCGGACCAGCACCCTAAGGTTTGGGTCTTTTAATGTGCGTGGATGTGGTACAGATGAAAGTAAAAGGGAAGAGATAGGTAGTATGTTTGTGAGAAGAAAGATGGATGTGTTGGCTTTGAGTGAAACTAAGTTGAAAGGGAAGGGTGAGTGTAAGTTTGGGAGTGTAAGTGGGAGGTTATCAGGAGTGAAGAGAGGGCGAGGGAGGGAAGGGGTGGCTATTCTAGTAAGTGAAGAGATAGGTAAACGGGTAGTGGAGTGGAAGGAGGTTTCCTCAAGGATAATGTGGATGAAGGTGAAACTGGGGAAGGAGATGTGGGTCTTTGTAAGTGCATATGGGCCTGGCAGTGAGAAGAGTGTAGAAGAAAGGGAGGTCTTTTGGATAGATCTAAATGAGTGCATAGAGGATTTGGGAAGAAATGTCAATGTGATAGTACTGGGAGACCTTAATGCTAGGGTAGGAAATGGTCCCATCGATGGAGTGGTTAGGAAATGTGGAGTTCCAGGAAAGAATCGTAGTAGAGAGTTGATGGTGGAAATGTGTCTAGAAAGAGAGTTGATGATAGCAAATACAGTGTTTCGGAAGAAAGTCAAGCATAAGTACACATGGGAGAGGGTGGTGGAGGGAAGGGTGGTAGATAGAGCGCTAATGGATTATGTAGTGGTAAATAGGATTATGATAGGAAGAGTTAAGGATGTACATGTGCTAAGGGGAGAGGGTGGGGGAATATCAGATCCTTTTTTGGTGGAAGGTAAGTTGAAAGTGGAGGATAGATGGAGGAGGAGAAAAGAGACAAAGGTAGGGAGGTTCTTAGAGTGAACTTGAATGAGAAGGAAAAGGAGAAGGAGTACGGAAAGAAGCTGAAGGAGGAGTGGGAGGGAGTAAAGGGTAGAGTAGAGCTGGGTGTGGAGGAGGAATGGGGATGGTTCAAGGAGGGAGTCATAAAGTGTGCAAGGATGGTGTGTGGAACAAGAAGGACAGGGGGAAATAGAAGAAAGGGTAGTGAATGGTGGGATGAGGAAACAAAGAAGGTTGTAGAAGAGAAGAAGCGAGCTTTCACAGATTGGTTACAAAATAGGACGAGGGAGTCATATGAGAGGTACAAAGAAAAGAAAAGAGAAGTAAAGCAAAAGGTAAAGGAGGCAAAGAGGAGAGCACATGTTAAATGGGGTAAGAGTTTGACAGAAAATTTTGAAAGTAATAAAAAGATGTTTTGGAAAGAAATTAAGAGAGGAAGAGGAGGCGAATCAAGTAGAGAAGAAAAGGTAAAAGATGCAGATGGAGAGATGATAATGGAAGAGAAGGCAGTAAGGGGAAGATGGGCAGAATATTTTAGGGAGTTGCTAAATGTGAAGGAGGATAGGGAAGGAAAGATTGCTGCAGTGGGAAGTGCGAAGAAAATGAGAGTGATGAATGAGGAGAATGGAGGAGAAATAAGGAAGGATGAGGTGAAGGCAGTTGTTAAGATGATGAAAGCAGGTAAGGCACCTGGTCTGGATGGATGCCATGCAGAATGTCTGAAAAAGGGAGGTACAGTGATGGTGGACTGGTTGGTGAGGTTATTTAATGTTTGTTGGAGAGAGGGTAGAGTGGCAGAGGACTGGAGGAGTGCCTGTATAGTTCCTCTTTACAAGGGAAAAGGGGACAAGTGTGAATGTAGTAGTTTCAGAGGGATTAGCTTGTTGAGTGTAGTTGGGAAGGCTTATGGGAGGATCTTGATTGAGAGGATTAGGAGAGGAACAGAAGGAGTAATTGGTGAGGAACAGTGTGGATTTAGGACAGGTAGAGGTTGTGTAGATCAGATCTTTGTGGTAAGACAGATATGTGAGAAAGCTATAGGAAAGGGAAAGGATGTTTTTTTGGCTTTTATGGATCTGGAAAAGGCTTATGATAGGGTAGACAGAAAGGCACTGTGGGAGGTTATGCAGATATACGGGATAGGAGGAAAGCTTCTGGGAGCTGTCAAGAGTTTTTATGAGAGTAGTAGAGCTTGTGTCAGGATTGGAAATGGAGAGAGTGAGTGGTTCGAGGTAAAGGTGGGACTTCGTCAAGGATGCGTTATGTCGCCCTGGCTGTTCAACTTATACATGGATGGGGTGGTGCGAGAGGTAAATGCAAGGGTAGTGGGCAAGGGATTGGAGATGGTTAAAGAAAATGGAGAAAAGTAGGAGGTGAGCCAGCTATTGTTTGCGGACGACACTGCGCTTGTGGCAGGATCGGAGGAGGGATTGAGGAAGTTGGTGGCAGAGTTTGGGAGAGTATGTGATAGAAGAAAGCTAAAGATAAATGTGGGTAAAAGTAAGGTGATGAGATGTACAAGGGGTGAAAGTGGCAGTAGACTGGAAGTGAGCATTAAGGGAGAGCGACTGGAGGAAGTGGATAGTTTTAGATACTTGGGTGCAAATGTGGCAGGGAAAGGTGGAGTGAAAGTGGAGGTTGAATGTAGATTGAGAGAAGCAAGTAAATGCCTTGTTGGATTAAAAAGTGTAATGAGGAATAGACATTTGGGAATGGATGCTAAGAGGAGACTGTATGAAGGAGTGATTATGCCAACAGCATTGTATGGGGCAGAAACATGGAACATAAGAGAAGAAGAGAGAAGGAGTTTGAATGTGTTTGAGATGAGATGTCTGAGAAGTATGATGGGGGTTACTAGGCTAGATAGAGTGAGAAATGAGGAGGTGAGGAGGAGAACAGGGGTGGAAAAGGAGCTGGGAGATAGGGTTGATGAAAGAATATTAGGATGGTTTGGACACATGGAAAGAATGAGTGAAGAAAGACTAGTAAAAGAGGTATGGAAGGCAGATGTGGAGGGAGTGAACATGAGGGGACGTTCTAGGATGAGGTGGATGGATGGGGTGAAGGGGGCTTTGGGGAAGAGGGGAATGTCTGTTGAGGAAGGACGGGAGAGGACAGAAGACAGGGGTGAATGGAGAGTGGTTGTGTATGGATGATGTTGTGATTGCATGAAGTGGAATGGGCGGGTGGATGGGGGGTGAGGTAGTATGTATGAGCAAAATTTGACGCAGCCCGAAGGGATTTCTTCCCGTCCTCTCATTTTATGCAATGGGGGGACGGAGAGGGGGGGGGTCGCCGATTTAATGAAGCGGCCTTGCTGTGGATGTGCTGTGTCTTGCGACACTGCTTGTGACCCAGGGCAGTGGACAAGGTGCAGGGATGACCCGTCATTCAGGAGGTGCTAAGATAAGAGGGAGGGTGGAGGGATATGGAGTGTATTCAGGGGTGGAATGGGTGGGAATGATTTTTTGCCTCTTTCTTTTTGGCTACCCCCCTTGTAAGGGGAAAAAAGCCTTGGTATATGTATGTATGTATGTATGTATGTATGTATGTATATATATATATATATATATATATATATATATATATATATATTATGATGAAGGTGGAAAAAGAAGTCACGGGTCTAGTTCCGAGTTCCTGAGTTTATTCCTGACCGGTTTCGCTCTACGCTTCTTCAGAGGAAACCGGTCAGGAATAAACTCAGGAACTCGGAACTAGACCCGTGACTTCTTTTTCCACCTTCATCAACTTGTCACAATGTACCAGCATATAGATATACATACATACATATATATATATATATATATATATATATATGAATATGAATATATATATATATATGTATATGTATATATTATATATATATATGTATATATTTGGATGATGGAGAACATAAACACAGGGGAAGGCTCGGAACCCTATGCACTCTAACGTTTCGTTCGCGTAGAACTTCTTCAGAGAGTATGTAGAACTGCAATTGGAGTTTATGTACTAAATCTAATTATCTTTTCGGACACTTGGGAAAGGTCGTTTTTCTGGCGTGTTTTAGAATTAAAATACTAGTTTCTTTAGCTAAAGAAACTAGTATTTTAATTCTAAAACACGCCAGAAAAACGACCTTTCCCAAGTGTCCGAAAAGATAATTAGATTTAGTACATAAACTCCAATTGCAGTTCTACATACACTCTCTGAAGAAGTTCTACGCGAACGAAACGTTAGAGTGCATAGGGTTCCGAGCCTTCCCCTGTGTTTATGTTCTCCATCATCCAAATAATTTGTCTAAAATACTTATCCATATGTATATATATATATATATATATATATATATACATATATATATATATATATGTATATACTGTATCCATTGCTGAACAAAGGCCTCCTTCATAGCATTCCATGAATCACAAGACCGTGCCATCCTCTGCCACGTCACTCCTGCAAACTTCTCGATCTCGTCTCTCCACCTTCTGTCTGGTCTCTCTCTTCCACGTTCCTTATCTCGCGGCGTCCACTCAGTAACACACTTGCTCCATCGCTCACCAGTCGTTCGCACCAACTTACCTGCCCAATTCCACTTCCTTTCTTTTACTGCCCCCACAATATCTTTCACTCTATACTGCTCTCTCACCCAACTTGCTCTCTTTCGGTCTCTCAGCGTTATTCCCATCCATTCTCCTCTGTGCAGTCCTTAGCTTTGTTTCCATCGCCCTCGTCAGTTTCCAAGTCTCACACCCGTAGATTATTGCTGGTAGAATGCAATGATTGTAAGCTTTATTTTTCAAACATGAAGGATTTTATTGTACTTACCAAACACTTTCCAACCAATTGTAATGCGTCTTTTTATTCCATTATCATGATCTTTCGTCACCTTCACGATCTGGCCTAAATAATTGTAGTCTTTAACTTCCTCAAGACTCTCATCATCAATTACAATCTCTTTACTTTGAACTTTCGTGTTGAACATTACTTTGGTTTTATTCTTATTCATTTTTAAACCTACTTTGAGACTTTCCTTGTTTAGATCACTCAGCATATCTTGCGAGTCTTCTGCTCTTTCTGAAACAAGAATAATGTCATCCCCAAATCTTAGGTGGTTCAAATATTCGCCATTAATTTTCAAACCTTTCTTTTCCCAACTCAACCTTCTGAAAATATCTTCCAAGCAAGCTGTGAATAATTTGGGTGAAATTGTATCGCCTTGCCGTACTCCTTTCTCGATCTTGGTATTTTCTGTATCTTTATGTAGTCGAATTATAGCGTTACCTTTTGCATAAATCTTTTCTAAAACCCTTACGATCTGTTTATTTGTACCCTGTTTGCGTAACGAGTTTAGTATTGCTATTTGTTCTACCGAGTCAAAGGCCTTCTCGTAATCTACAAAAGCTAAACACAGAGGTATGTTGTTTTCTGTCGTTTTCTCGATTAGTTGGTTTATCGCCTGCAAATAGTCTAGGGTCGAATATCTGCTCCTAAAGCCCGTCTGTTCTCTCGGTTGGTTTTCATCTAAAACTTGACTAAGACTATTTGTAAGGATCTTGGAGAATATATACATTTGATAGCAAGCTAATCGGTCGATAATTACTAAGATCCTTCTGGTCTCCTTTATTTAATGAAGCAAAATCACTATAGCATTGCACCACATATCAGGAACGCTTTCTTGACGTAAGCACTGGGTGTACAACTGAGCTAATTTAATATGAACTAATTTATCTGCGTCTTTCAATAGATCTATTGATATACCATCTTCCTCAGGTGCTTTTCCTTGTTTCATAGATTTTAGAACAAATTCTACTTATTCCTTTGTAATCTCTGGTATACTACTAACGTCTACACATGAATTTACTGACTCAACTACGATCTTCGACGAGAAAAGCTCTTGGTAAAAGTCTTCTACTCTTTTTACCATTTTATCTCTACATTTAATCATTTCTCCATTTCTATCTTTCAAACCTATCATTTGCTGTCTTCCTAAAGCATGTTTGCGCTCGGTCTATTTTATACTTTTACCTTTCTGAATAGTTTCCTCTATTTCATCCATGTTTCTCTTTCTTTTCTCTAATCTCTGCCTATTGTTGATAAGCTTGTTTTGTTCTGCTCTTTCTATTTCGTCTCTCCTGCTTTTAATCTGCATGGTCATTCTTCTTTTAATTAGACCATTTGTAACTTAGGATTATTTGTTTTCTCTAATGTTTTTTGTACTTCCTACTTTCTCTGCCGATTCCCTAATGATATTCACTAAATTCAAATTAGTATCTTCTGTTGCACACTCTACAAGGCATATCTACGACAAATCTCCTAGATCTCCTCGACAGATGCTAGCTAGCATCACAGCAATGCATCGAGGTGCAGCCAGAGTAAGTTGGCACTGACGCCGCGTTCCCACGAAAAGGTTGGCCTATGGTCAGTCTTGCGGTTAAGTTCGCAGGCCTAGCGTCGAGACTCCAATGGCACATCTGTTCTTTGAGTGCCAAATACGACCAGCCAGGAAGATATTGCCATGAAAGGATATTTATATGATTATGCAGGTTTCCCTCCGGGAAACCTCTGTTCCATTGTATATTAATTCTCCTCCTGTATTTTTACCTTGTTCTCAAAGTCAGCTAGATTTTAAGATGTTATCTATCCGCCCTTGCCGGAAAAACCAGCACCTATGTTCTGATGTTCTCGTCGGCAACCTAGCCGGCACCTTGTATATAAACACCATAGTTCTCACAAATAAAGAGAGAAAGACCTAAGGCTAAGCACAGGCTCCACGTGTTTCGTTCGACCTCCACAAAGACCGCCAAACCTTCACCACGCTACCAGATCATATTGAAACGAACCCTCCTATGTTGGGCCTTATTGCAAGACCAACATAACTGGTCGGCAGCCACGGGATAATCAACATATCTGAAACCAACAAGTGGAAGCAGCTACCAAGACAATTTCAGACATTCGCTGTGCCCCCTACCCAGCGAGGACGATCAGCCAGGTCTGAAGCAGCTACCAAGACAATTTCAGAGATTCGCTGTGCCCCCTACCCAGCGAGGAAGATCAGCCAGGTCTGAAGCAGCTACAATCAACCCAAGCGACACCGAAAAAAAAACATTTTAAATTCTTCGAGACTCGCCGGTTCTTCAGGGACGTCCAGACTTTCTGTCTACGCCTTAATCGACGTGATCATTTCCAGCGGTTCTCCACCACGCCCTCCAACACGAGCCTAACAACTTCGGTCTTCGCCACCACATCGAGTGACGAGACAGTTCCGCCACGGTCGCACCCACACCATCGCTCTATCATCAAGGAAGTATCGTCCACTCCTTCTGCCTGCAGAAAGACTGAAGCAAAAAACAAAAAACAAAAAACGAACTACCCCCCCCACACACACACACACACTCCATTTTCCCCTATTTCTTACTTCTTATATTCTTTCAGATTCACATCACTTCTTCGGTCTCCTCCAAAACCACCTCCAGAGACCATCTTTCACCATCGCATCAAACCGTCACCACGTAAGTAGGTACCTTAATTTGCTTGGGGCTAGGTAGCTCTAAATTGTTGTACGAGTGAGTTCCAGTGAAGGCTATCCAGTGATTTTTTTATATATTTTTTTCAAAGCCTTAAAAATTTATTGAAGTGATTTTTTTTTTTATCTTTTGAGCGAAAGTGTGCATGACCCTTTCAAAACCCGAAGTCTCACACCATTACAACACTCGTTCCAAAATGGCACAACCAGACGAAAATGACACACAGTCCATGCCAAATCAAAACACAAACCCATCACTCTCTCAAGCACCCATGCAACGTGCTGCAACAAATGTTCAAATACTCCTCCAACATGACAACACTCTTCCGAAGTTCAATGGGACAAACATTGCAATTCACACTCTCTTAGATGACGTTAACTCAGAGATACAACGCACACAAGTACATGACGACAAAACAAAGATCGCGGTGTTGAAATCCCGCATCGACTTTCATAACACACTAGCCAGTGACATAGTTAGGTCAGACGCTTTTAAGAAAGCACAGACATACACAGAGTTCGTGGAGCAATTCAAAAAATCTTTCGCTCCATACGAACAGCTAGGAGCATTCTCGCCTATATACGCACTCGCGAAAAAGATGAATATGGCCCCTTTCCTCTCCAAAGAACGAGCTGTCCGAGAGGCAAGCGAGTTAAAGGAGGAAGTCGGAGACGCAATACGCTCTTCACCGTGGGTTAAGAACGACCACATACATGTAGACCATTTCCTTTCCGTCTTGGGATACTTCACATTAGTATCCCGTCTGCATCCAGACACACTGAAATATGTAGCAAATGTTGCTTTTGATCCGGACACCACACTAAGTGATTTCTCTAGGAAATTCGAAGACTCGCCTACGGCAAAAGCAGATACCCAACAACAACAAATCCCCATCGCTCACACACACACACCTACAGTAGCAAAGATCTCACAAGCGAACCACACTAGAGGTAGACAAATGTCACGCACTCGATCACGACACCGTTCTCACTCTAGAACAGCTTTCTTTTGCACGATTTGCAACAAGCCAGGACATAGCACAAGCAGGTGTTATTTTAGGCAACCCACGCACTATTGCCAATACCACGGGTCCGCTTTTCATGACACAACAGAATGTCGTGTGTTAAACTCTCAACATCACATGTCATATCAGACCCCCCAACACCAGACTAGAGGAAACACAAACACACAGAATACGGTATGACGATCGTCTCACGACAACTCATACACACGCCCTCACGAGAATCAGTCAACACCTACCTTACCGGTTCTCACGATGACAGCCGCTCAAACATCCCTTTCTGCTATGACACTTCGAGCCAGGGTAAACAACGCTCCTCAAGTGCTCTTTCTAGATACCGGCTCTCCCGTTAATGTCATGTCAAAACTTGCCTTTGACCAACTGCGATTCAGACATCATGGGATAACACTTCTAGAACCCACTGATATCACGTTACACAACGTCGATGGAGTTCCCTTTCCCATCATTGGAAAGACGGAACTGGACATCTCCCTGCATGCAAACTGTCCTCCCATTACCACGACAGTATACGTAGCTGAAGTAGTGTTTCCCGCAGACATTCTTATAGGATTGACATGGATGCATGATAATCACATAACCATTTACCCTGCTAAACACGGCATTGCTTACCATAACCACTTCATACCTGCTCTGACCGCAGACGACACGCATGCGCACACGTCCAACACGTATGTCAAAAACATTCACGTGGCCGAGCAACAGCATGAAACGACAGCTGAACAACACACCAACGAGACAGGGAATGTGACACGTGACACAGACACGCCCACAACATTCGCTCACCCGCGTCACTCACAGCGAAAACGGAATAGGCGTACACTGTCAGCGCGAATGTCAAGATCGACTCGCACACACAAGAAACAAAACGTTTTCACAGACATCTCTGAGCTCTCACCAAAATACACCACGGTTTCACAGATCTCTCTCACAAACTCTCACGCAGTCGTCATCACTGAGAAAACACTCTATCCACGCGAGTACACGAAACTCAAGGTGCGTATCTTCAAGGCTCCCGACTCTGATGTTCTTTGCAGCGCGGACACCTGCCGCGTATCTGGTGTTTCCCTTTTATCAGCACTAGTTCATACCTCAAAACATGCTCTCACAACAATCATCGTAGCAAACAATACAAATGGGCCTCTTCACATTAACAAGGGCACAAACATTTGTGACGTGACCGTGTACCCAGCTCCAGTACACATAATCGAGCAAGACAACATGCAACACGTATGCACTATCAACACTGGACAACAGGATGCGCAGAAACCCATCCAGGCTGAACACATAAACGAGCTAGATTTCGCAGAAGCGCAAACAGATCTCCTTACGCTCATGAACGCGTACAGACATGCCATTGCACTCCCAGGTGAACCACTAGGTCTCACAGACATAATAGAACATCACATACCGCTTCAACCGCATGCAAAACCACGGTACATACCCGCATACCGTTTGCCTCACAGTAAAAGGAATATTGTTGACAACATCATTGCAGACATGCTCGACCAGGACATTATAGAACCCAGTCTATCTCCTTGGAATTTTCCTCTCTTTGTTGTTCCAAAACATGATGGCTCCTTCCGCCCTGTTGTAGATTTTCGTGAGCTCAACAAACTCACTATTCCGGAACGATATCCGATCCCTCACCTGCAGGACACACTGTACTCCATAGGTGAACACAACACGGTTTTCTCAACTCTCGACCTGATGTCAGGGTATTTCCAAATACCTCTTGATGATGAATCAAAACCACTAACAGCTTTTAGTACCAACACGGGCCACTACCAGTTCAAAAGGTTGGCCATGGGACTCGTCTCTGCTCCCTCTGTATTCACTAGACTGATGTATCGAGTTTTAGAAGGGCTCATAGGCAAGACTGTGCTCATCTATCAGATGACATCATCATTGCCTCAAGGTCTCTCACAGAACACCTTTCCACACTTCAGACGGTCCTCTCAAGGTTAGCAGCAGCAGGACTCAAACTCAAACTAAAATAAATTCTCAAGGTGTCATCACCTCTCAGGACAAGGTTAGAGCTGTGCTAGATTTTCCAACCCCTACCTCTACTGAACATGTAAAATCATTTCTAGGCTTGTCTGGTTTCTACAGACGGTTCATCGAAGGCTATGCTTGCATAGCAGCTCCATTAACAGCCCTTCTCAAGAAGGACACTTCCTTTACCTGGATGTCTGAACACAACACCGCTTTCCACAAGCTCAAACAGGCACTCACAACAGCCCCTGTTCTGGCATTTCCAAACTTCTCAAAACCTTTCACACTATGTACAGATGCTTCATACAAGGGACTTGGCGCAGTTCTCATGCAAGAACACGACTCAAAACTTAGACCTATAGCTTACGCCAGCCGCGCGTTGAACAAGCACGAACAAAACTACTCTGTCACGGAAATCGAAGCACTTGCAGTCATTTATGCCCTCAAACACTTCAAAGACATCATTCTAGTCTATGAAATACATGTACACACAGATCACCAACCCATTCTCCACCTCTTTAAGGGTAAGAACTTAACTGGAAAACTAGCCAGATGGTTTCTTACTATACAAGAGTACATGCCAACTTTCTACTACGTCAAAGGCCAGTCTAACACTGTCGCCGACGCCCTCAGTAGAAATGTAGCAACAATTCGGCAAACACTTGAGCCGCTTGACATTACGCGGGAACGCATAATTGCCGCTCAAGCAACAGACCCCCTGTGGAAAAGAGTCATTCACTATCTCAAGTCAGGTGACACCACAAACACAGACGATTTTCCTCCCAACATGGAAAATTACTCGATCATAGACCAGGTTCTCTACCACACCACCCTACTCACAAACAAAAACGAACCGAACCGCACAGTCACACAACTAGTAGTCGCCACAAGTCTTGTTCCAGAAGTTCTCAAAATCATTCATGATTCTCCGTTAGCAGCACACTGCGGAAAAGACAAGTGTCTCTCTCAGGCAAGGCTAAAGTATTTTTGGCCCACCATGCGTAAAGACATACATACATACGTAGACGCATGCCACTCATGCATAACTCATAAAGGTCACATTAGCGGTCAAGTTCCGATACACAATTACCCAACACCTTCCAGACCCTTTGAGACCATTGCCATTGACTTACTGAAACTCCCACTCACCTCAAACGGAAACCAGTATCTTTTCGTATGCATCGACCATTTCTCTAGGTTCTGCATCCTCTCGCCTTTAGCAGACAAGACAGCAAAGACTGTAGCTCAGACAATTATCAATAACGTCATCTGCCCATACACCATACCAAAAACACTCATCTCCGACAACGGCACTGAATTCAATAACGACATTCTCACCAACATCTGCAAACAGTTCAACATTACCAAATGTAACACCACACCTTATCACCCTAGCTCAAATGGACTTGTTGAAAGGCAAAATCGGAAAATACTCAACATTCTCAGACACCTTGCCACAGACATACACGCATCTTGGGACGAACACATACCCATGATACAAGCCTGCATCAACAGCGCAATCAATAGATCAATCTCAGAATCACCCCATTTTGTTTTGTTCGGGTCAGACAAGAAACTGCCGTACGACCTCCTCACGTCAGAACCACCCCCTGTGTATGATTTCACCGACTATGTCAAGGTTACGCTGAATAATTTCAACACCCTTTTCAGCAGAGTACATGAGTCACTGACTCTTTCAAAGGAAGACATGATTAGATTGAAGAACGCTCACTCTAGAGATTGTAAAGTTTCTGTAGGTGACATTATATACAACACCAACCACCAACCCACATCAAAACTGGCACCCAAATTCCTTGGTCCTTTCCGGGTCACCGACATACTTCCGCACAATAAGATAAAAGCTTTCAACTTACGAGAACTCACAGAGGCTACCCTACATTTGGATAATATAAAAATAGTTCCCAGAGGTCTCGATATGGAGGACATTCCCTCACCGCCCACCCCACAACCAACACATACGACCGAGACCCTACACACAAACACCTCAACCACTCAACCGATCCCTACACCTCGTGATAGCCTCAGGAATAGATTGGTATAAATCGCTCAGTAGCCCCAAAACAAAGCAAGGTATCTATTTCACAAATGATTATCATTCATGATCCACACAATCAGTTCATGATCTGTCCTTCTTTCCTACCCTGTGCAGTTTCACCCTTGCCATTCAGGGAAGGTTAACCCCTTCACCTAGGCACCTTTTCTCTTAATTTATCCCTAAACAGTTCGTATACCAAGCCTATGTGGACCTCCAGCTCAAGAAGTCGTCGCGGGGACGGACGACAAGAGCGTTGCCGAGCCCCTGTTGCACACTCTACAAGGCATATCTACGACAAATCTCCTAGATCTCCTCGACAGATGCTAGCTAGCATCACAGCAATGCATCGAGGTGCAGCCAGAGTAAGTTGGCACTGACGCCGCGTTCCCACGAAAAGGTTGGCCTATGGTCAGTCTTGCGGTTAAGTTCGCAGGCCTAGCGTCGAGACTCCAACGGCACATCTGTTCTTTGAGTGCCAAATACGACCAGCCAGGAAGATATTGCCATGAAAGGATATTTATATGATTATGCAGGTTTCCCTCCGGGAAACCTCTGTTCCATTGTATATTAATTCTCCTCCTGTATTTTTACCTTGTTCTCAAAGTCAGCTAGATTTTAAGATGTTATCTATCCGCCCTTGCCGGAAAAACCAGCACCTATGTTCTGATGTTCTCGTCGGCAACCTAGCCGGCACCTTGTATATAAACACCATAGTTCTCACAAATAAAGAGAGAAAGACCTAAGGCTAAGCACAGGCTCCACGTGTTTCGTTCGACCTCCACAAAGACCGCCAAACCTTCACCACGCTACCAGATCTTATTTGAAACGAACCCTCCTATGTTGGGCCTTATTGCAAGACCAACACTTCCACAGTGTCCTCGTTAGTTCTTAGATCTTCGAATCCATTTATAATTTCTAACTGAAATATCTTATTATTATCCTTATACTTTGAAAGGCTTATTTTCTTTTTTAAAACTAGTTTATTTCTCTCACCTCTGGAATTGAATTTAGCTGTGCAACCTACCATTCTATGGTCACTACCTATGTTGACTTTATTTATCACCGTAACATTGCTAACGCTTTTGCTCTCATCTCCTAATACGAAGTCTCTTTCGTTCATTGTTGTTCCATTTGGACTTCTCCACGTCTATTTACGACCTACACGCTTTTGGAAGAAAGTGTTCATTATCCTCATGTTGTAGTTCTCTGCAAAATTTACTAACATCTCGCCCCTCTCATTTCTTTCACCTACTCCAAACTTTCTTTTTTTAGGAATGACCCCTTTTGGGGCTACAGGTAGTAGGACTCCTAATCCCATCCCCCGTCCCTTTTTTGTCGCCTTTTACGACTCAAGTGGAAATACTTGGTGGCAGTATTCTTTTCCCCCACCACAGGGTAGGCGAAAAAAGGAAATGAGTATTCAGAGAAATGGTACAGGACAGTAACAAGGGGTTGGGGGGCAGCATAACGGAAGGACAGTCGTAGTATAAAAGTGTCATAATTTTTCTATGTACAGAATTTTCCTCTATCACAGACAAAATGATGTGTGACTCTGGTCCGTAGGGGCGCCCCATATAGACCCTAAAATATCAACTGCATGCTATTTTGCCACAATAACATGCAGCCAATACCCCAGACGGGGAGTGGGTGGGGGATGGGGGGGTGAGGAAGTATGTTTGAGAACAAAAAATTGACGCAGCCCGAAGGGATTTCTCCCCGTCTTCTCCTTTCCTGCATAAAGGGACGGAGAGGGGGGTCGCCGAATTTATGAAGCGGCCTTGCTGTGGATATGCTGTGTCTTGAGACACTGCTTCTGACCCAGGGCAGTGGGCAGGATACAGGGATGACCCGTCATCCAGGAGGTGCCAAGATAGGAGGGAGGGAGGAGGGTGGAGGGGAGTGGAATATATGGGAAATGAAATGGGTGGGAGTGATTTCTATGCCTTTTTCTTTTTGGCCAGCCCCCGTGTAAGGGGTAAAAAGCCTTTGGTATATGTATGTATGTACTCCAAACTTCCCAATGCACGTCTCATCTCCCATCTTCTTCCCCACTTTAGCATTAAAGTCGCCTATTACCAGCGTGTACTTACTTTTTCCTTGATCCATTACCTTAAATCATCATAGAACGACTCAATTTCATCGTCTGAACTCTGTGAAGTTGGTGCATAAACCTGAATTATTTTCAGAGTATATCTTTTGCACAGCCTAATCACAATCCAAGCTACCCTGTCCGATAAACTACTGAATTTAACTACGTTACCAGCAACCTCTCGGTTTATCAAAAATCCTACTCCACTAGCTTTTTCTTTTTCCTTATCTCTATACTAGAACAGATGGTGACTATCTTGTAACTGTATCAGCTCTTCGGACTTCGTTTGGTCCTACGATGTCCCACTTGATCTTGTCTAGTTCTTCCATTAAACTCTCCAGTCTGTGGTCTTCTAAGATCTTAGTTTTCTTCATGTTGTTTAATGTCCAAGACTTGGATCTGCTTGGACAGTGCTTACATTCGGTGGCACACTGCCCGTGAGCACACGAGGCAATGCGGTTTGATCTTTAGGAGACGATGATCCAACAGGAACGCCAGGTTTTGTTTTGGTTGTACTGTTCATGGTTGTTATGTTTTTTTGTTTTGTTTTGTTTTTTCCTTCAGTAATCTCACCTCCGTGCCAACTGGTTTCTGGTGAGATATTTATCTGGTGTCCCTTTATTCATTATATTCGGTGAAGCCCTATATCTATAGGGTGCCCAATGGTCCACGCCGTCATTATGACGGTACCCCATATATCTATGAGGAATTTCCCTGTTTGCCATTAGGGACGTGCCAGTTGCCAGTTAGCAGTGAGTCCTACGACTGTGTGTTTGAGCTACTCTTTGTCTGATATTTCTTACAAATCCGGTTCGATATGGGTGACCCTGCAGAGATTTCCTCTCTATCGACATAGCTTTTGCAATCATTAAGATTCTCAAGACTATCCACCACGTCAAGATCTCAACTCTCGAATAGGTCAAGCCTATCCACCATATACTGTATATATGTATATGTATGTATAGGAGATCAGGATACGGAGAAATTCCTAGATGTGGTGCAGGATAATTTCCTAAAACAAGTGATTACCTATCCTACGAGGGGAGAAAATGCTCTGGATTTACTTTTAATTAATAATGAGCACCTATTGAGTAACGTAAAAGTGAGAGATAATCTAGGCTCTAGTGATCATCAAGAAATAAGATTTAATATTATTTGGATAGAATTAAAAACCACAAATAACGTCCAAGTACCAGACTTCAGGAGAGCAAACTTTGACGATATAAAAACCTATTTGAAATTGAATATGAAATATTATGCGGATGTTTCAAACATTTCCGATGCGGTCAGGTCTCGTTAGTTCTCCATTTGTAGTTCTTCTCCAGATATTGTGAAAGCTGCTTTGGATCAAACCCTTCACCAAAGCAGCCCACCAATACCTGCTGGACAGCATAGAAACACTCAAGTTACAATCCTTGGAAACGCAAGAAAATCTACAATACACCACGCTCCCCACTGAAACTAATGATGAAATACGAAATGAAGACCAGCAGGTATTGGTGGGCTGCTTTGGTGAAGGGTTTGATCCCAAGCAGCTTTCACAATATCTGGAGAAGAACTACAAATGGAGAACTAACGACATCGACATTGGCTTTACCTCAATAGAACCAAGCAAACATTTTACATGAAAATCTAAACAAACCACAAAGAAAGACACTAGAAGCAATATACATAAACACCAACGATTGCATCAACAACAGAACAGGAGATATCAAGATTGCAAAACATGCCGCCAAATACGCCATGAGACAATTGCTCACACATAACAAACAAACAAATACATCCACCCGCCTCACACCTGACCCCACATGACCACCAAGCCTAGCAACACACGGAATCCCACCCCGCGTCCCTCATAAACCACAGCAACTGCCCTACAAATACCTATGCATTCATTCTCTGTAAATATTACCTCTGAAGAAGCCTCAAAGGCGAAACCGGTCAGGAATAAAGTCTCTTGTTCTCAATCGTGTCTTTCCATTCTTACCATTCATATATATATACAGGGGTTGGACAAAATAATGGAAACACCTTGAAAAATCAACAAAATATATTCTAATATGGTGTAGGTCCACCTTCTGCGGCAATTACAGCCTCAATTCTCCGAGGTATTGATTCATACAAATTGTGAATTGTTTCCAAAGGAATTTTAACCCATTCTTCAGTTAAAAAACCCTCCAGTTCTTTTGGAGATGATGGTGGCGGAAATCGACTTCCTACTTGATTCTCTAAAATCTACCATAAAGACTCAATAATGTTGAGGTCTGGGGATTGTGGTGGCCAGATGAGATGCTCAACTTCATTAGAATGTTCCTCATGCCATTCTTTAACAATTCTAGCTGTATGGATTGGGGCATTATAATCTTGAAATATGGCGTTCCCCTTCGGAAACAGTTCTTGAACCATAGGATGAACTTGGTCGCCCAAAATTCCTAAATAGTCTCGGCTGTTAATTCTTCCATGAAGGGAAATCATTGGCCCGGCGGATTTCCAAGAAATAGCACCCCAGATCATCACAGAACCCCCGCCATGGTTTACGGTTGGGAGAAGGCAGTCTGGATGAAACGCTTCTTTCGGCTGTCTCCAAACGTACACTCGGCCGGAGGTCGGAAATAAGGAAACGATGATTCGCCAGAGGAAATCACATTTTTCCACTGCTCGAGGGACCAATTCTGGTGGTTTCTACACCACTCTAAACGCTTTGAAACATTTGTCTTTGAGAGCAGAGGTTTTCTAATTGCAGCTCTTCCGTGGAATCCAAATTTGTGCAGCTCCCGACGAACAGTTTTTTGTGAAACTGGGTTCTGTAGGTGTTCATTGAGCTCTGCAGTGATTTTAGATGCCGTGGTCTTACGATCCTTTCTAACAATTCGATTTAGAGTCCGACGGTCTCTCTCAGATAACTTCAACTTTCGGCCAGACCTGTGCTTTGCTGAGGACGTTTTTCCTTCTCTTTCAAAGGCAGTCATTACTTTTGAGACAGTACCTCTTGAAACACCAAGCAATTCAGCAGTTTTCGTTATACCAGCGCCTGCCATACGAGCGCCAACAATTTGGCCTCTTTTAAAGTCCGAGAGGTCTGCCATTTTTATGGGGTCGGACCAATTTCTTTTAATATCTGAAAAAATAAACATTTATTTTAGATAAACATTTCAAATAGCAACAATAATATACAAAAAAAAAAAAAAAATTAAAATATGTCAAGTTTTGATTGTTTAAAACATGTTCAAAGATTATGATGCCAAAATGTTAGGTGTTTCCATTATTTTGTCCAACCCCTGTATGTATATATATGTATATGTATATATATATATATGTATGTATATATTCATATATATATATACCTGTATATATATATATGTGTATATGTAATATATATATATATATATATATATATATATATATATATATATATATATATATCAAGGACTACTATTACACAGGACGTGCGCACCCAGATCCCTGGGTCCATTAGCGGAGGCCATTGCTTTCTTTGTAACCTAACATTTTATATTGGACAAATATATCAAAACTAGAAACCTAACATTGTATGTAGGGCAGAGATATCAACTATTGACTTATTCAATGCAGTATAAGTTAATATAAACTTTTATAGTGAAATAAGAAACTATTTTTAAGGCACTGTTATGCTTTGAAATGCCAATTTTAGCCGAACTGAACAGGTATTGTTGTATGAGGTTAGTGGACACCAGGGTTGGCGATTTTTTTTTTCTTTATCTTTTTAAAAAAATATAACAAATATCTTTTTTTATTTAAATCAGATTTATTTGATTTAAATAGATTTCTTTTTATAGATTTTAAATATTGTGGGATTGCTATCTGATATGCGATTTGATTGCTAAAGGACATTTTTAGCATATCAATATAAGGAGCAGTGTTATATAGACTCGCCACAAGTATACAAGGAACGGTATAAGCCGTATGTGAGGACGGTATGCTCAGGTTCACTCGATTTATCCAAGAGTTTTCTCATCTTGGTGACATTTGCTGCATTGTCTGTCACAAAACTTCCAATGTGACAACCAAAATCTTGTTCAGCCTTCTTGATCGAATTTTGTACAAGTTGTAGAAGATATTCAGCAGTGTGAGGTTTCCCTGATGTGTCTATTGTGTCAACTAAATAAATCTGACCAATGGATGTTGTTAGAGTAACACATCTTATGGGCTCATCATGGATGTTAGACCACCCATCAATTGAAAGACATACAGTTTCATTATTCAGGTCATCTGCACACTTTTTATATTCCTTTTCATACACAAGATACAAGTACTTATCAGCAATATCTTTTCTGGGTGGAGGAATATAACCTGGCCTCAGGTTCTGAACCATCTTGAGAAACTGAGGATGCTGAACAAGACGAAATGGTGAATTTGTAGCAAATATCATTCTTGCAACATCTTTGTCGAGATATTCCTTTTGAGAGGCTAAAATTTTCATGATAAATCTGTCCAGAGATGTTGATGACTTTCTTTTAGATAAAAATGATTTAGCAGAAGTGGAGTCAGGTTTGCAGATGATTCAAGTGGAGCCGATGATGAAGAGATTGAAGCTATTGATACAGATCCTGAAATGGAAACAAAATTTGAGCATATTGCATAATTTATAAATGAATAAATAAATGAATGAATACAGTGTGATTTAGGCTACTTTTGAGTACAATAATTATTTTTTTAGATAATGATCATATTCACACAAGCCACTAAATTATTTGGAAATAATTAACAGGATATGAAATAGGTGGGCTTGGAGTTCAGCCTACACAGGATTCAGTCCACTTTTAAATTCACTAAAAATAATGGGTTAGTTGGGTTAGGTGAGGCTAAATCCCTTTGGGCTGAATCCCATTTCTTGACACAATTTCCTGTAGTTCCTGGCTGCAGTCTTTGCCTTGAGCTCGGTACCCTTTGCCAGAAGTTGTTGGTATTTTTTTTTTTCAAAATAATTCCAGACAGGATAATTTTTTCTGCCTGAAGGAACCACTCTGCCAGGTCCAGAAGACATCTTTCCTGGTTGATTCCAAAGCAGCAACTGACTCAGTGAGAAGCTGCTTACCTAGAACAAGTTTCAACAAGAATTTTGTTGAAATTGTTGTGGGCTGCACAGTGATATATGTATATTACATGTAGGCTTATACCGTTCCTTGTATACCTGTGGCAAGTCTATATAACACTGCTCCTTATATTGATATGCTAAAAATGTCCTTTAGCAATCAGATCGCATATCAGATAACAACCCCACAATATTTAAAATCTATAAAACAAATCTATTTAAATAAAATAAATCTGATTTAAATAAAAAAAATATATTCTTTATATAAAAAAGAAAAAAAAAAAAAAATCGCCAACCCTGGTGTCCACTAACCTCATACAACAACACCTGTTAAGTCAGGCTAAAATTGCCTTAAAAATAGTTTCTTATTTCACTATAAAAGTTTATATTAACTTATACTGCATTGAATAAGTCAATAATTGATATATTTGTCCTATATACAATGTTAGGTTTCTAGTTTTGATATATTTGTCCAATATAAAATGTTAGGTTACAAAGAAAGCAATGGCCTCCACTAGCGGACCCAGGGATCTGGGTGCGCACGTCCTGTGTAATAGTAGTCCTTGATATATATATATATATATATATATATATATATATATATATATATATATATATATATATATATACATATATATATATATATATATATATATATGTATATATATATGTTTATCTTGTTTCCTCTTTAACACACTTCTCTGAAGAAGCCTATTTGTGCGAAACTAGTCAGAAATAAACTTGGATTCTGATTTATGTCTTCCTCACCCACCTTTACCAACCTGTCACAATTCCTCAACATATACGTATATGTACATATATATATATATATATATATATATATATATATATATATATATATATATATATTCGTATATATACATGATAGTACAATTGGAAGTATACAAACGCGGGAAAGTGTTTGTACAACAATGAATGGGTCCCAGTGATTAGAGATACATTTTAACAAAATGCACTTAAATTCTAAGCCATCAACATCAGGAGACCCAATGGAACCCGACATGCAGAAATTGAAATGCGGCACTGCCAAGGACTCGAACCCAGCAATCACATGACAAGTACCGTACTAACTTACCAATTACGCTATCAAGAGAGATATAAGTTGAGCGCAACTTTTCTTATATATTTGTATGCTCGAGTTACATACACATACATGAAATTTTGGGTTCAACCAATCTCCACTATGATAGTACAATTGGAAATATACAAACGCGAGAAAGTATTTGTACAACACTGAATGGGTCCCAGTGATTAGAAATACCTTTTAACCACCACAATGCACTTTAATTCTAAGCCATCAACACCGGGAGACCTAATATAGTGGAGATGGGTTGAACGCAAAATTTCATGTATTTGTATGTAAATCGCATTTCAATTTTTGACATTACCATACGCGTAAGCCAGGGAACAAACTTAGACCCATTATCTCTCAGATCCCAACACCATCTTACCACATAGCAAAGAAATTAGGTGAAATCCTCACATCTTACGTGCCAGCTTCCTACAGCGTCAAGTCTCCCACCGACTTCCTGGACCTCCTAGCTAACACCAGCTCGAAAGGAACGATTGCATCGTTGGACGTAGAAAATCTTTTCACAAATATTTCGGTGGACCGTACCATCCAGTTTACAATCAACAAAGTTTACCATAATAATGACACCCCGAATTGCGACATCCCAAATCCTGTGATGAAGAAACTGCTAGAATGCTGTACCAAAGAAGTACCATTCACCTGCCCGAGGGGGACCAAGTATTGCCAGATTGATGGAGTTGCCATGGGATCACCATTAGGAGTTCTATTTGCAAATTTTGCATGGGCAGTATTGAAGAAGAGGTATTTGATGAGGTACAGAGACCACGAATATACTGCCGATACATTGACGATATTTTTGTTATGACCGAAAACATCCAACAGATTGAAGCCTTGCAACGACGATTGAAAAAAGCCTCTGGTCTTAACTTCACCATCGAACATAGTGATGAAGGTTCCCTCCCATTTCTTGATGTTCTGATGAAACAGGGAGAAGAAACTTTCAACACCTCGGTTTATGTTAAATCCACCAATCAAGGACATTGCCTAAATGGATCAAGCGAACGCCCTCAGAGGTACAAGGATTCGACAATAGGTGTCTTTATTAGAAGAGCCCTCACACACTGCAACAACTGGAGGGCCGTACACTCAGAGTTGGAAAGGGCCACGCAAGTCCTCATCAACAACGGATTTGCCAACAAAGACATTGAAAGAATAACTAAGAAGATAATGGACACGTGGTACCTAAAAAAGAACCTCTCGCAAGATGACCAAACACCAAAAAAGATCATTAATATATTTTATAAATCATTCTTCTCCACGGCATACAAGGAAGATGAGAGAATTATGAAGCAAATAATCAGAAGGAACATCAAGCCGACTTCCGCAGACACCAGAATTATTTTTAACATATATTACCAAAATAATAAGACATCAAGCCTACTCATCAAGAACAACAACAAGCCCATCACCGATAAACTTCAGAGATCTCATGCTATACATAGGTATACGTGTAACCTTGGGGACTGCGCAACACAACCTTCTTCCTATATTGATATGACCACCATGAAGCTGTCGCGTAGACTGTCATACCATCTGACAGCAGGTGCTCCTAAGAATCACTCCAAAGATACTCACCACACCTCCTTACGACGGGAAACCCTGGTCAACAACACAGAAATTTTAGCCACATACCAAGACCCTAGAAGACTACCTATCCTGGAGGCTCTATACATAAAAGATCTTTCCCCAAATCTTAATATACAATCCCATGACCTGCAAGTGTTACCCATGGATAGGAGGTCCACCCATTACGGCGCTGGGGAGCAAATTGATGACGTCACGCACCTCTCAGCCAATGGGAGAACAGACCGTACCTAACCCGCAGCAATCCAGCCAATCACCATCCACCTTCCGGGTATAAGAGTTGCTGATCTTCATGAAATCTCAATTACTTCAATTGCCACTGAAGAAGCACCAGGAGGTGTGAAAACGCGTTTGGCTTTCGACTATGCCTATTTCTATATCATGGCATACGGTGAATTACTCGGACTCCTGCCTATGGAAGGCAAAGTCGCCTTACGAAAGAGAGAGAAGATTGACAAAAAGTTTTGTCACAACAAGCTTGCCATTTCATTCAATGAAATATGCTTAAGAGAGAATCTCCTGCCCATTTATACGAAGAATATATATATATATATATATATATACATATATATATATCATGCATATATATGTATGTATACATATATATAGATATACATATATATAATACTGATAACCCACTTTCGGGGAAGAATAAGCGAAGATATAGAGATCTGTATATTTCGATCACTTACTGTGATCCTCTTCAGCAGATATGAATTACAGAGTAGAGAACAATGTGTATTTATACTGAAACAGTGAGGTAGCAAGAAGGGACGGGGGCTCAGGTCACGTGTCCGGCACGCATTGCTACCCTTCTTGCTACCTCACTGTTTCAGTATAAATACACATTGTTCTCTACTCTGTAATTCATATCTGCTGAAGAGGATCACAGTAAGTGATCGAAATATACAGATCTCTATATCTTCGCTTATTCTTCTCCGAAAGTGGGTCATCAGTATTATTTTACAAATGTGCTACGACATAACTTTGTTGTGAATATACATACATACATACATATATATATATATATATATATATATATATATATATATATATATATATATATTCATTTATTTCTTTATTTCTTTATTTCTTTGTTTATTTCTTTATTTATTTGTTTATTTATATGCTCACCATCTTGCTAGGACTTGGCGTCCTGTCAAGGCAAAGCATCTCCAGGCGTTACGGTTCAGGAAGAGCTCCTTTTCCTCGATCTGGGCGCACGTTGTTCCTCTCCTTGCGATGGCTTCCCTGATGTTGTCGAGCCACCTCCTGCGGGGCCTTCCGATGGGACGCCCCACGCCATCGGGCTGACACTCCAGAGCTCTTCTCATTTCGTTCACCCGGTTCCTCCCCTTGGTGTGGCCGTAATATCGCAGTTGCCATTCCTCGATGAGGTTCAGGATCGACTCCACTCCCAGAGTTTCTCTAATTTTGTCATTTCTTATTCTGTCTCTTCGTGTGGCACCGTAGATTAATCTCAGCACTCTCATTTCTGTGGCCTGGATTCTACTCCTGGTTTTAGTGGTGGTGGTCCAGGTCTCACTCCCATACAGGAGTACTGGTCTTATGGTGGTGGTCGAATACATGAAAGTCTTTACTCTTGTGCTCACTCTCCTGTCTTTGAGGATGGGATAGAGGAGTCGGGTGCTGGTACTGGCTTTACACACACACACATATATATATATATATATATATATATATATATATATATATATATATATATATATATATATGTATACATAATTGTTGTAATTATTGTAATTATCATAATCATTTTAAGTATTGTAATTATTGTAGTTATTGTAGCTATTATAACTATTGTGATTTTTCACTAATGTTATTTTTGTGATTAATGTTAATATTTCTATTATTCTATTATTTCTATTATTGTTATTATTGTAATTATTGTATTGTTATTAATGTTATTGTTGTTATTGGTGTTAATGGTGTTTTTGTTATTATTGTTATTTTTGTTATTGTTATTATTGTTGTTTTTTATGATTGTTGATATTAATATTATTATTATTGTTATTGTTATATTTGTTATTGTTATCATTATATATATATATATATATATATATTTTTTTTTTTTAAATGCCCCCTTTGGGGATACAGAGAGCAGGATTTCTAGTAATATCCACGTCCCGTTGGATGATGCTGTGATGCATGGAAGGGAATGGGCTAGGTGGGGGTAAGGGAGTATGTGGGAATAATATTTTGACGCAGCCCGAAGAGATTTCTCCCCGTCTTATTTATTTATTTATTTATTTATTTATTTATTTATTTATTTATTTTGCATGACGGGATAGAGGGGGGGTCACCGATTAAATGATGCTTCCTTGCTGTGGATGTGCTGTGTCTTGCTGCATTGTTTCTGATCCAGGGCAGTGGGCGAGATGCAGGCATGACCCGTCATCCAGGAGGAGCTAAGATGAGAGGGAGGGAGGGAGGGGTGATGAAAAGAAGTGGAGTGTGTGGGGATGGAATGGGTGGAAGTGGATTTTATGCCTTTGAATTTGGCCATCTCCCTCGTAAACAGGGTTGCGGAGTCGGATGGTATAAGGTCCGACTCCGACTCCTTTGATTCCTCCGACTCCGACTCCGACTCCGACTCCGACTCCTTTGATTCCTCCGACTCCGACTCCGACACCCGACACCGACTCCCGACTCCTTAACTCCTTGACCCCTATGTGGAAACCTATTCTGCAGATACATATACCAGCCTCCCACACCTATTCAGCAAGCATTTTACAAATATTTTTCATGTATATTATTTTTTACATGAAACATTCACTTGTATAATAAATATACTCACATATACAGTACACACCCAGCTTTATATATGTATGCACACAAGCACGTATATTCGTATAAACATATATATATATTAAATATATAATGGTATTATTTATGCTCATGATCATCTACCAGCTTATGAGCACTTTCAAATCTGTCATGGCAGAGTTGCCACTTCAAGCTATATATTTTCTTTTTCCTTTGTGCCCTTCTCCTCCCCCCCCAAAAAAAAAATCATCTGTTATTTCATTTGTCCATTCTCATAAACCTTCTATCCCAATATTAGGAAAAAATGTGACAAATCATGATGAGGAAAGGTTAATGGAGGATGCCCTACCTAGTACTTACTGCAGAATTAATTTCACCATGTTATCATAAAAACCGGGAATCAGTTCAGGAAAGAGAGAGACAACCTTCCCCTGTGCACACTGTTCATAGCTGCTGTTGTTCTTCCCCTTTTCAGTCATCACCAAATGCTGTGACATATGCTCTAATGTCATTCCTATCTGGCCTCTGAGACTGGTCAAAGTTTACCTCAGGGCATTATCCCAGCATGACATAGCTCCTACAAAACAGTATACCACACAAAAACATTTCCATTGACTTTTACATATATGAAGACGTACGTGCATAGTGCATACGTAGTGGATAGTTACTATTGTCTACACTGTCATGTATGTGTGTGCATGATGGAGTTTTAGATGTTAACATCATTTGAATTAATTAGACTGTCAACAGAGCGACTGGAGGAAGTGGATAGTTTTAGATACTTGGGTGCAAATGTGGCAGGAAAAGGTGGAGTGAAGGTGGAGGTAGAATGTAGATTGAGAGAAGCGAGTAAATGCCTTGGTGGATTGAAGAGTGTAATGACGAATAGACATTTGGGAATGGATGCTAAGAGGAGACTGTATGAAGGAGTGATTGTGCCAACAGCACTGTATGGGGCAGAAACATGGAACATAAGAGAGGAAGAGAGAAGGAGTTTGAATGTGTTTGAGATGAGATGTCTGAGAAGTATGATGGGGTTACTAGGCTGGATAGAGTGAGAAATGAGGAGGTGAGGAGGAGAACGGGGGTGGAAAGGGAGTTGGGAGATAGGGTTGATGAAAGAGTAAATGGTTTGGACACATGGAAATAATGAGTGAAGAAAGACTAGTAAAAGAGGTATGGAAGGCAGATGTGGAGAGAGTGAACATGAGGGGACGTCCTAGGATGAGGTGGATGGATGGGGTGAAAAGGGCATTGGGGAAGAGGGGAATGTCTGTTGAGGAAGGACAGGAGAGGACAGTAGACAGGGGTGAATGGAGAATGGTTGTATATGGATGATGTTATGATGCATGAAGTGGAATGGGCGGGTGGATGGGGGGTGAGGTAGTATGTGTGAGCAAATTTTGACGCAGCCCGAAGGGATTTCTCCCCGTCTTCTCCTTTATGCATGGGGGGACGGAGAGGGGGGTCGCCGATTTAATGAAGCGGCCTTGCTGTGGATGTGCTGTGTCTTGCGACACTGCTTGTGACCCAGGGACAAGGTGCAGGGATGACCCGTCATCCAGGAGGTGCTAAGATAAGAGGGAGGGTGGAGGGGTGTGGAGTGTATTCAGGGATGGAATGGGTAGGAATGATTTTATGCCGCTGGTTGAGCGGGTTAGGGCGTCGTTACTTGCGGCGAAGGTCGAGGGGATGGCGGTTCGAATCCTGCCACCAGCGAAGTTGAACCAAGGGCATAGTTCATTAAATTCCACGCTACAAAGCCCTCTGTGAGGGGCACCGTTCTAGCCTTCCGATAGGGGGGAGTTTGTGACGTTAAACCATATCATCATCATCATCATCATCATCCTTTTTGGCTACCTCCCTTGTAAGGGAGAAAGCCTTGGTATATGTATGTATGTATGTCAACAAAGGTAAAGTAGCTAGTTTAAATTATTTAAAGGTTAAAATCATCTCTGTCACTGGCTATAACTCCCATAGTATAGAATGAATGAAACATTAATACAAACTACATTTTGGAAACTTCTATAAATGGTGTATATCCTGTAACTAGATATAAAACTATTCTATACTGGATGGTTATCAAATTTTCTCAACACAAAACATATAATTTTTAGATTTTTTAAAGTTGGAATAATGAGACCTACTGCTTTCTATTTGCACAATAGCAACAAATCATTTCACAGTGCACATCTATAGACAGTATTTTACAACTATTGTTGGCTTGCCAATTATTGTAATGGTAAAAATGCAGACAAAGCTTTCAAGAATATAACAAAATATATGTACTGTACCTTGAACACACCCGTATTACGTTAATAACTAGGTTGAAAATTCAATCTATAAAAATTTCTTATAACAAAATATTTCATGTTCCTTGAATCTACCAGTATTATTACGTTAATAACGAGGTTAAAGCTTAAATCTATACAAATTTCTTTTTTGTAAACATTAAAGAAATAGGCTTTATTCATAATTATAGAACTTATAGACTACTCAATTGAAATTTGCAAATAAAAAATAAATAATTTGCTCTCAAAAACAAGATGGCTTCAGTATATATATAGTTTCACTTTCCTTACAGGAAACAACTACAAATACATGTCCACAGACACTTTTACCCAGACCGACAACGATAGCTTGTCAGTATTGTGTATATATATTTTTTTTTGATGGATTGTTTTTTGTTTCCATCTGGAGAGACCACTTAGTGTACATATACACTGCACACACTTACTATTGCCTCCAAAAATAAAAGCAAAACCATACAAAAACTGCTAGATTGTGCAACTGGTAAAACCAAACAGGGAAACCATGTTAGAAAATAATTTTATTGGACTTAAGGAGTCGGAGTTGGATAAAAAATTCCGACTATTATTACTATTATTATTATTATTATTATTATCATTATTATCATTATTATTATTAATATTATTATTATTATTATTATTATTATTATTATTATTATTATTATTATTATTATTATTATTATTATTATTATTATTATTATTATTATTATTATTATTATTATTATTATTATTATCATTATTATTATTATTATTATTATTATTATTATTATTATTATTATTATTATTATTATTATTATTATTATCATTATTATTATTATCATTATTATTATTTCTATTACTATTATTATTAATATTTATCATTATTTTCATTATCACTATTATTATTATTGTTATTATTATTATTATTATTATTATTATTATTATTATTATTATTATTATTATTATTATTATTATTATTATTATTATTATTATTATTATTATTTATTATTATTAATATTAATATGATTATCATTAACATTATAATTATCATTGTTATCATTATAATTACTATTATCATTATAATTATTATTATTATTTTTCTTATTATTATTATTATTATTATTATTATTATTATCATTATTATTATTATTATTATTATTATTATTATTATTATTATTATTATTATTATTATTATTATTATTATTATTATTATTATTATTATTATTATTATTATTATTATTACTATTATTACTATTATTATATCATTATAATTATCATATCACTATTATTAAATCTTTTATCTTTATCATAATTTTTTAGACCTCATTCCTCATTTGTTATGAAAAAGAAAGAAAGAAAGAAAGAAATGGCCCTTAATCCCGGTCTTTCTTTTTGCGTAACGTAATTAGCTCGAGCCGGGAGCCATCTGCCGGGCCGGACGTGACCTGCCCGCCCCCGCCCGCCTGACCTTTGACCTCCCAGAAGTTCAAGACCTGACCTATGATCCTCTGGGGAGCTCTACCGCCGGGCGTTTATATTACGACTGGATGTGTTTTAGGTGTATTTGTGTGGGCTTTAGTTCTTGGTCCCGTCAGGTTGGTTTTATTAACCCATTCAACTCCGATGACAAGATGTCTTGTCATTTGGTCAAATAAAACAAAAAATCATAATAAAACAACAAAATGTTTGATGATCAAACAGCACCAGAAAAATATGACGTCATCAGTCCTCCTTCGAGGAGGACTGATGACGTCATATTTTTCTGGTGCTGTTTGATCATCAAACATTTTGTTGTTTTATTATGATTTTTTGTTTTATTTGACCAAATGACAAGACATCTTGTCATCGGAGTTGAATGGGTTAAGAGTATTTAGGAAAGTGGCTATGCTCTAATGACAGGGTCACTCCTCCTCCTCCTCCTCCTCCTCCTCCCTGTCTCCTCCTCGCTCTCTCCTCCTCCTCATACCCTTTCCCGCCTCCCTCTTCCTTCCCCTCCTCCCTCTTCCTTCCCCTTCACTTCCTCTCCTTCCTCTTCCTCCTAACATCCCCCACTTCCCCTCTTCCTCCCCCTCCTCTTCCTCCCCCTCCTTCTCTTGCTAACCTCTATCCCTCACCCCTCCT
>NC_134812.1:41059597-41069824 GCF_046742065.1 Oratosquilla oratoria
TCGTTATGAGGGTGGAACTGAGATAAGGAGATAAGACGACACTGACTGGCCTTCATTTGGGAGCTCAGGTCGACCGAGCGGCCATTGACAGATTAATATTACTGAGCGGGCATGATCCCAAAAGATTATTATTATTATCATCATTATTGTTGTTATTTTATTTACTTGTTTATTTTATATATTTATTTTATTTATTTATTTGTTTATTTGTTTATTTTAATTATCTATTTTTTGTAATGTAATTATGGCAAGTATTGATGACTGGTTAAACATTTAGTATTATTTCTATATTCTATTAGGTTGTCCGGAAAGTTCTGAGGGATTCTAATCACATGATAAAAAAAGTCATCTAACAAACCTACAATGCATCTAATTGGATCGCAGATCAAATTTTAACGTTTCCTAATACATGTTCTCTTTATTCGTGAACAAATACTGATAATTTTTTTTATTTCAGATACCCTGCATGGAAATCAAAATGGATTGTGAGAAATATCAGAGTGGTAATGCTTTTTTTCTTCAGAAAATGGGAAAATGATTCAAAAACTTGCAAAAACATTTGTGAAGTGCATGGAGATGATGCTATAGGTAATAAAACAGTTCAAAGGTTGTTAATCGCTTGTTTGCGAAAACGTCGTCATAACTCAAAAAACTGAATTTTTTAGTTATCTATACAGACATATTCATCTTCAAACACGGATTTTTTTGGTAACAGTGTCATATCTGTAGCTCAAAAATTGACCGCTAGGGAGTGCTAAATGTCCCAACGACATAACCTTACATGTTCCAACTTGTTCCAACAAATATTTTATACTTAGTAAAGATTATGATTGTTTCAACTTCTATAAAATTTAGAGGCGTATTTGATGCTCCAAAAAAATATTCCACCTATGGTGTTTGAAGGCTTTTTATAATATTGAGAGCGTTTTGAAACTTTAAAATGCCTCTCCTGAAAAATTCGATATTTTGAGTTATGACGACGTTTTCGCAAACAAGCGGTTTGCTCAATCTAAAACTGGAAACTTTATCTTGGAAGACAAACATCGGAGTGGAAGACCTTCAAAATTGGATAAAGATGTTTTGACAACGAAAATTAAAGAAAGGCCAGATATGACAACTAGAGAACTTGCAAAGGAGGTAAAACTTTCCAAAAGTAAAGTTCATAAACATCTAGTGTCACTGGAATACACTTCCCGCTGTAATGTTTGGGTCCCTCACAAACTCTCTGAACAGAATATTATTGCTTAGACAGGTATTCCATTTGTGATATGCTTTTGAAACAGAATGAATCTAGGCATTTTTTAAAACCCTTGTGACCGGAGATGAAAAGTGGATTGTTTATGAGGATGTAGTATGGAGAAGATCATGGTGTCTGCGTAATCAGTCTCCAAAACAGCAACTAAAAAAGGACATCCATGTCAAAAAAGCCATGCTTTGTGTTTGGGGGGATTGTAAAGGCATTATTTACTATGGGATTCTTCCACAAAACCAAACCATTAATTCGGATGTGTACTGTACCCATTTGACAAATTTTGATAGAAAAATCAGGACAATAAGGCCAGAGCTTGCCCATAGGAAGTGGGTGGTGTTTCAACAAGATAATGGCTGACCACATGTGTCTTTGGCTACCCGGATACAGCTACATGAACTCGGCTGGGATCTCTTACCCCATCCAGCATATTCTCCTGATATTGCTCCATCTTATTATCAATTATTCTTGTCTCTGCAGAACTCATTGCATGGAATTTTTTATTTTATTTAGAGGGTGTTAAAACATATGTAGTCAATTTTTTTTTCTTCAAAACCAGCACAATTTTATGCTAGTGGTATATTCAAGTTACCTGAGAGACGGACAAAGGTTATTAATAATAATGGAAGTTATTTCACTGAATAAAATTCATTAGATCATCTTTTATTCGTATAATTTTCTTGCATGTCAAAAGCTCCCAGAACTTTCCGGACAACCTGTTATTTGCAATGTAATTGTATGAATATTTATGGATCTTAAATTGTCCCCTTGGCTGTTCAATTTATACAATGGATGGGGTGGTGCGAGAGGTAAAAACAAGGGTAATGGGTCGGGGATTGGAGATGGTTAAAGGAAATGGAGAAAAGTGGGAGATTAACCAGTTGTTTGCTGACGACACTGCGCTTGTGACAGGATCAGAGGAGGGATTGAGGAAGTTAGTGACAGAATTTGGAAGATGTGCGAAAGAAGGAAGTTGAAGATAAATGTGGGTAAAAATAAGGTGATGAGATGTACAAGGGGAGAAAGTGGCAGCAGACTGGAAGTGAGTATAAAGGGAAAGAGACTGGAGGAAGTAGATAGTTTTGGATATTTGGGTGCGAATGTGGCAGGAAAGGGAGGAGTGGTGGAGGAAAAACGTAGATTGAGAGAAGCAAATAATGCTTTGGGGGATTAAGAAGTGCAATGAGAAACAGACATCTGGGAATGGATGCTAGGAGGAGATTGTATGAAGGAATAATTGTGCCGACAGCACTGTATGGGGCAGAAACATGGAACATAAGAAAGGAAGAGAGGAGGAGTTTAGATGTGTTTGGGATGAGATGCCTGAGAAGTATGGTAGGGGTTACAAGGCTAGGCTGGATAGAGTGAGAAACAAGGAGGTGAGGAGGAGAATGGGGGTGGAAAGGGAGTTGGGAGATAGGGTTGATGAAAGAGTATTAGGATGGTTTGGACATATGGAAAGAATGACTGAAGAAAGATTAGTAAAAGAGGTGTGGAAGGCAGAGGTAGAAGGAGTGAACATGAGGGGGCGACCAAGGATGAGATGGATGGATGGTGTAAAAGGGGCACTGGGAAAGAGAGGAACGGGCAGTGTGCCACCGAATGTGAGTAAGCACTGTCCAAGCAGATCCAAGTCTTGGACATTAAACAACATGAAGAAAATGAAGATCTATACTTACAACGTAAGAAGTCTCTCAGAAGATCACAGACTGAAGAGTTTAATGGAAAAACTAGACAGCATTAAGTGGGACAATTACAAGATGGTCACCACCTGTTCTACTATAGAGGTACGGACAAAGAAAGATCTAGTGGAGTAGGATTCTTGATAAATCGAGAAGTTGCTGGTAACGTAGTCAAGTTCAGTAGTTTATCAGACAGGGTAGCTTGGATTGTGATTAGGCTGTGTAAAAGGTACACTCTAAAAATAGTTCAGGTTTATGCACCAACTTTACAGAGTTCAGACGATGAAATTGAGTCGTTCTATGATGATTTAATTCAGGTAATGGATCAAGAAAAAAGTAAGTACACATTGGTAATAGGCGACTTTAATGCTAAAGTGGGGAAGAAGATGGGCGATGAGATGCGCATTGGTAAGTTTGGAGTAGGTGAAAGAAATGAGAGAGGCGAGATGTTAGTAAATTTTGCAGAGAACTACAACATGAGGATAATGAACACTTTCTTCCAAAAGCGTGTAGGTGGTAAATGAACGTGTAGAAGTCCAAATGGAACAACAATGAACGAAATAGACTTCATATTAGGAGATGAGAGCAAAAGCGTTAGCAATGTTACGGTGATAGATAAACTCAACATAGGTAGTGACCATAGGATGATAGGTTGCACAGCTAAATTCAATTTCAGAGCTGAGAGAAATAAACTAATTTTAAGAAAGAAAGTAAGCCTTGCAAAGGTTAAGGATAATAATAAGAAATTTCAGTTTGAAATTAAAAATAGATTCGAAGGTCTAAGAATTAATGAGGACACCGTGGAAGATATCAATTCGAATTTAGTGAATATCATTAGGGAATCGGCAGAGAAAGTAGGAAGTACAAAAAACAGTAGAGAAAATAAGCTACAAATGACTTAATTAAAAGAAGAAGGACCATGCAGATTAAAAGCAGGAGAGACGAAATAGAAAGAGTAGAACTAAACAAACTTATCAACAATAGGCAGAGATTAGAGAAAAGAAAGAGAAACATGGATGAAATAGAGGAAACTATTCGGAAAGGTAAAAGTATTAAAGGGACCGAGCGCAAACATGCTTTAGGAAGACAGCAAATGATATGTTTGAAATATAGAAATGGAAAAATAATTAAATGTAGAGACAAAGTGGTAAAAAGAGTAGAAGAATTTTACCAAGAGCTTTAATCGTCGAAGACCGTAGTTAAATCAGTAAATTCATGTGTAGACGTTAGTAGTGTACCAGAGATTACAAAGGAAGAAGTAGAATTTGCTCTAAAAAGCTATGAAACGAGGAAAAGCACCTGAGGAAGATGGTATATCGATAGATCTGTTGAAAGAAGCAGGTAAATTAGTTCATATTAAATTAGCTGAGTTGTACACCAAGTGCTTACGTCAAGAAAGCGTTCCTGATGTGTGGTGCAATGCTTGATTTTGCTTCAGAGTAAAGGAGACCAGAAGGACCTTAGTAACTATCGACCGGTTAGCTTGCTATCAAATGTATATAAAGTATTCTCAAAGATCTTTACAAATAGACTTAGTCAAGTTTTAGATGGAAACCAACCGAGAGAACAGGCAGACTTTAGGAGCGGATATTCGACTCTAGACCATTTGCAGGCAATAAACCAACTAATCGAGAAAACGACAGAGTACAATATACCTCTGTGTTTTTGTAGATTACGAGAAGTCCTTTGACTTGGTAGAGCAAATAACAATACTAAACTCGCTACGCAATCAGGGTACAAACGAACAGATCGTAAAAGTTTTAGAAAAGATTTATGCGAAAGGTACCGCTATAATTCGACTACATAGAAATACAGAAAAGATCAAGATCGAGAAAGGAGTACGGCAAGGTGATACAATTTCACCGAAACTATTTATAGCTTGCTTGGAAGATATTTTCAGAAGGTTGAGTTGGGAAAAGAAAGGTTTAAAGATTACTGGCGAATATTTTTACCACCTAAGAATTGCGGATGACATTCTTCTTCTTTCAGAAAGAGCAGAAGACTCGCAAGATATGCTGAGTGATCTAAACAAAGAAAGTGTCAAAGTAGGTTTAAAAATGAATAAAAGTAAAACCAAAGTAATGTTCAATACGAAATTTCAAAGTAAAGAGATTGTAATTGATGATGAGAGTCTTGAGGAAGTTGAAGAGTATAATTATTTAGGCCAGATGGTGAAAGTGACGAAAGATCATGATAATGAAATAAAAAGACGCATTACAATTGGTTGGAAAGTGTTTGGCAAGAATAATAAAATCCTGAGAGGCTCTCTACTTCTGTGTTTGAAACGTAAAGTTTACAATCAATGCATTCTATCAGCAATAATCTACGGGTGTGAGACTTGGAAACTAACGAAGGCAATGGAAACAAAACTAAGGACAGCACAGAGGAGGATGGAGAGATCAATAATGGGAATAACGCTGAGAGACCGAAAGAGAGCAAGTTGGGTGAGAGAGCAGACTAGAGTGAAAGATATTGTGGAAGCAGTAAAAGAGAGGAAGTGGAATTGGGCAGGTAAGTTAGTGCGAACGACTGATAAGTGATGGAGCAAGTGTGTTACTGAGTGGACGCTGAGAGATGGGAAGCGTGGAAGAGGGAGACCAGACAGAAGGTGGAGAGGCGAGATTGAGAAGTTTGCAGGAGTGACGTGGCAGAGGATGGCGCGGTCGTGTGATTCGTGGAATGCTATGAAGGAGGCCTTTGTTAAGCAGTGGACTCAGGATGGCTGATTTGATATATATATATACTGTATATAATATATATATATATATATATATATATATATATATATATATATATATGTATATATATATATATGTAATGGGAGTAAGTATTCTTAGGTATGGGCCAACTTTGGACCGCGCTTCTAAAGTACTAGTTAGATTAGGTTGCGTTAGGGTTAGGTAAGGTTAGGTTAGCTTAGGCTAGGATTAGGTTAAGTTATGTTAGAGAAGAGGTAGAATAGAATGTGATATGTGTGTTGCCGTCTTGAACAAGTTGGTTGTTGTGTTCAAGTGTTCAACTGATAGCTTTGTTCAGGAATGCTCCTTGTGGAGCGCATCAAGGCATCTGCATCCTCTCACCCTCCTCCCCTCTCTCTCTTTTTCTCTTCTCTATCTTTTTCCTTCTGCTCTTCCTTCGATTCTTTTTCCTCTTGCTCTCTCTTCCCCTCTTCAATTTGCTCTTCCTCCTCCTCCTCCTCCTCCTCCTCCTCTTCTTCTTCCTTCTCCTTCTACTCCTAATACTCTTCCTTTTGCCATTCCTACTCGTCATACTCCTCCTTCTCTTGTTCCTCCTCCTACTCCTCTTCCTTTTCCTCTTCCTCCCTCTTACTCCTCCTCCTTTCCCCCCTCCTTCACCTCCTACTTCTACCTAAGAACATAAGAATGAAGGAGACTGCAGGAGACTATAAGGCCTACACTAGGCAGCTCCGTATCCATCACCACCTGTCATCCCCATCCATAAAGTTGTCTAATCGTTTCTTAAAACAACTGATAGTTTCAGCGCTTGCAACATGGTTACTAAGTTTATTCCATTCGTTGACCACCCTATTAGTAAACCAATTCTTGCCTATTCCCTTCTTAAATCTAAGTTTATCCAGTTTATAACCATTACTGCGAGTCCTACCCTGTTGTCTTAATATGATGACCTTGTTTGCATCACCCTGCTCCTCTTGCTCTGCCTCTTTGTCCTCCTTTTCCTTCTCCTCCTCTTCTTCCTCCTCTTACTCCCTCTCCTCTTAATCCCCCTGCACACCAGACTCTTGATTTTCCTCTTTATCCTCCTTCTCTTCCTCATGATCGTCACAATCTCACTCCTCCTCCTCCTCCCTCTGACTCCTCATCATCATCTTCCTCCTCCCTCCTCTTCCTCTTCCAACTACTTCTATTGCTCTTCTTGTTCTTCTTCCACCTACTCCTCGCCCTCCTCTTATTCTTCCTTTTTCTCCTCTTCTACCTCCTCCTTCCTTCCTCTTATTCTTCCTCTTTCTCTTCTTCTTCCTCCTCCTCCTCCTCCTCCTCCTCCCCTCCTCTTATTCCTCTTCTTTCTCCTTTTCTTCGTCTCCTCCTCCTCTTCCTCCCCTTCCTCTTATTCTTCCTCTTTTTCTCTTCTTCCTCCTCCTCCCCTCATCTTATTCTTCCTCTTTCTCTTCTTCTTCCTCCTCCTTCTCATACTCATCCTCGTCCTCCTCCCCTTCCTCTTATTCTTCCTCTTTCTTCTCTTCTTCCTCCTCCTCCCCTCATCTTATTCTTTCTCCTCCTCCTCCTCCCCTCCTCTTATTCTTCCTCTTTCTCCTTTTCTTCCTTCTCCTCCTCCTCCTCCCCTTCCTCTTATTCTTCCTCTTTTTCTCTTCTTCCTCCTCCTCCCCTCATCTTATTCTTCCTCTTTCTCTTCTTACCCCTCCTTCTCCTCCTCCTCCTCTTCCTTTTATTCTTCCCCTTTCTTGTCATCTTGCTACTCATCGTCACTCTTGTCTTCCTTTTCCCCTTTTCCTCCTCTTCCTGCTCCTCTTCTTCCTCCTCTTCTTCATCCTGAACCTTTTTTTTCCTCCTCCCTTCTCCCTCTTCCACTCTCCTCCTTCTCCTCCTCCTCCTCTTCTTCCTTCTCTTCCTCCTCGTCGCCGTCCTTGTCTCCTTCCTGTCCTTTTTCTTCCTCCTCCTCCTCCTCCTTTTTTCTCCTTCCTCCTCTTCCTCCTCCTCCTTTTTTTCTCCTTCCTCCTCCTCCTCCTCCTTTTTTTCTCCTTCCTCCTCTTCCTCCTCCTCCCTTTTTCTCCTTCCTCCTCCTCCTCCCCTCCTCGTCGCTGTCATCGTCTATCCTAATTCTTTCCTCACTCTACTCCTCCTCCTCTCCTCTTTCTCCTTCTTCCTCCTCCTCCTCTTCCTCCCTCCTCTTCTTTCTCCTTCCTCCTCCTCTTCTTCTCCTTCCTCCTCCTCCTCCTTCTTCTCCCCTCATCTTCCTCCCCTCCTTACCCTCCCCCTTACCCTCTCTCCTTCCTTCCTCCTATCCTCCTTCCTCTCCCCTCCTCTCCTCCTCCTCCTCCTCTCCTCCTCCTACCTCCTCCTCCTTCCTGCCTTTATCCTCTCTCCTCCTCCTCTCTCCTCCTCCTCCTCCTCCTCCTCCTTCCCTCCTTCCTCCTCTCTCCTCCTCCTCCTCCTCCTCCTCCCCCTCCTCCTCCTCCTCCTCCCCCTCGACCTCGACGGGCTCTTGTCTGACAAAGGTTTACCTTTCATTCTCTCTCAAGGAGGCGAAGGAAGAGGAGGAGGAGGAGGAGGAGGGGAGGAAGAAGAGGAGTAGGATATCAGTTTTCTCCAACTCACTTACCTTCCCTCCCCTTCCTTGACCTCTCCCTCCCTCCCTCCCTCCCTCCCTCCCTCCCTCCTTCCTTCCCTCCTTTCCTCCAATTGTGTAACCATATTGTCCTCTTCTGCAACTTACGTGTCCTTAACATTTTCTTTCCCTTCCCTCCCTTTCCCTCCCCTTCATTCCCTTTCCCTCCCCTTTCCCTCCCCTTCCCTTCCCTTTCCTTTCCCTCCCTTCCCTCCCTTTCTCTCCCGCTCCTTTCACTCCCTCTCTTTCCTTCCTTCCCTCTCCCTCTCCTTCTCCTTTCCTTCTCTTCCCTTCCCTTCCCTTCCCCTTCCTTTCACTTCCTCTCCTCTCCTCTCACTCTCTCTCTCTCCTTCTCCTCCCTTTCCTTCCCTTCCCTTCCCCTCCTCTTCTTCTCCCTTGTCTCCCCCTCCTTCCCTTTCTCTTCTTCTCCCTTCTCCTCCCATTCCCCTCCCTCTCCTCTCATTCTCCTCCCTCTCCTCCCATTCTCCTCCCTCTACTCCTATTCCCCTTCCTTCCTTCCTTCCCTCCCATTCCCCTTCTGATCTTTTCCTCTCTCTCTTTCCCTCTGCTTCAAAGAAAGCACAGGGGACAGAGAGAATGAGAGACAGGTAGAAAGAGAGAGAGAGAGAGAGAGAGAGAGAGAGAGAGAGAGAGAGAGAGAGAGAGAAAGAGAGAGAGGGGAAAATATTTTGTCTTCCCTGGCGGCGGCCGCGTCATGAAAAAAATCGCCCACCGACAGCAAAAATAAAGAGTAGAGGAGGAGGGGGAGTGAGAGGAGGGGGAGGGGTGCCTGAATAATATAACGTAAGCGTCCACTATGGATTGAAGGGATCGTATTAGGGAAAAAATTATTTCATATGAAAATAGAAAAACATAACACTAAACATCACAGGGGCTCGATATCCTGAAATGGAAAAGTCGACTCACTTGCATGAATGGTCTCAAACGCGTTTTTCAAATCCAAGAAAAGACGACTAGAAATATGTAAACAAAATAAGAATAAAAATAGAAAGAAAAGAAGACAAGGAAAAAATCTAAATTGTTCCCAGTAAATCTGAGAAACTTTTTTTGGTCAGTTTTAACAGAAAAACTAACGAACTTGGGAGGAAGATTAAAATGATAAAAAAGGAAAGTTGAATTTGATTTGTTTTGCCAGCTGCTCTTTCCGCTCACGAGGGAGGAAGGTGGCAAGATCTCTCTCCTTCTCTTTGTCTCTCTTTCTCATTCTCTGTCTCTCTCTCTCTCTCTCTATCTATCTATCTCCCCTTCTCTCTCCCTCTCTTTGTCTCTCTTCTTCATTCGCCTGTCTCTCTCTCTCTCTCTATCTATCTATCTATCTCCCCTTCTCTCTCCCTCTTTTTGTCTCTCTTTTTCATTCTCTGTCTCTCTCTCCCTATCTATCTATCTATCTCCCCTTCTTTCTCCCTCTCTTTGTCTTTCTCATTCTCTCTCTCTATCTATCTATATATCTATCTCTCTCTCTCTCTCTCTCTCTCTCTCTCTCTCTCTCTCTCTCTCTCTCTCACTCCTCTCACCACTCTCTCTCTCTCGCACTCTCCGCCACACCTCACACACTCACACACTCTCTCTCTCTCACCTCTCACCTTTTCTCTCCATCTCCCTCTCTCCCTCTCTTTGTCTTTCTCATTCTCTCTCTCTATCTATATATTTATCTCTCTATCTCTCTCTCTCTCTCCTTTTCTCTCTCTCTCCCTCTCTTTGTCTTTCTCATTCTCTCTCTCTATCTATATATCTATCTCTCTCTATCTCTCTATCTATCTCTCTATCTATCTATCTATCTCTCTCTCTCCTTTTCTCTCTCTCCTACCTAATCTCTCTCACCCTCACTCTCTCACCTCATCTCACTCACACCACACCTCTCGCACACACACTCTACACACACATCTCACTCCTCACCCCCCCCCGGCCCCCCCCCCATCACTCACTCACACACACCAACTCTCTCACCCA